>NC_056741.1:1100225877-1100583377 GCF_019279795.1 Protopterus annectens
ATTACATACACTTGTGAACAAAACAGAAAAACATCTTCCTTATATTCATGAAAACATATCAACTGAAAACTGTTCAATGCATTCTGCAGAAACTGCGGTCAACCACAACGTAACTTAAAGGGACAAAATGGTATTTTTAATCAACTTTCCATTTTACATCTTCAAAAGTGTTGCTATAGCCTTAATGAACGCTACTGAATCATAATTACTTTTATGATTCAATACAAATTCAAATTGATTATGTAAAGAATAATAATGTTGACTTGTTCGTTGTGTAGACAGCACAGAGTGCCAGGTGCATAACACCAGAGTAAAGGAGCAGTGACACATGATCTAGGAATATCTAGGTTTTTTTTCAAATTATTATTTTCAACTTTCGATTTTGTCATCTTGGTTATTTAAATTTTCTGTTATTTCGATTTACTAAAGTAGATCTGCACATACACATATAAGGTGTTTCACTGAAGGTTATTTATATGGAAATTTACAGAAGAGACTTAAGACTTTGTAGAGGTTATGATGACTGATTTAGGGAGAAAACACGCTTGTAGGTACAACTTTTGTTACTGTGACAGTGGGGTACGGAAACGTGCTCTTTTCTCCAGCAATATCAAAACTCAAGAGTTTACCTATTTAGAGATACAGGGGTCTAGGGGCTTTCCCCTGCAAAAGCACTTAGTCAAACTTTATTTTTAGATGACCAATGGGCAGAGGTCAATCGCTTGTTTGTGCCATACTGAATGTTGACATACAATTGAACTGATAACTCAACATTGATATATAGATCATACATATGTATGTACATACGCACATACACATACTATGTATATGTACATGTGTATGTGCATGTAGTGTACTCATGACAGATTATCTTTGTCGAAATTTCATTACTTCTATAAAGAAAAGTAGATGCCCAATTCAGCAAAAGTGCACTTTTGCTGAAGTCTAGTCGCCAGATCGCTGAAAAAAAACCACACACACAAAAAGCAACATCTTCTGCAGGGGTGCAAACCCCCTGCACCCCCCATATGGGGGGATATGTCCCCCACACGCCCCTACTTAAATATACCAAATGCAAGATTGCACTACAGCGAGGAAAATGGAATATTCCCATTCCACTCTGTATTGTGATCTCTGTACTCCGTTTTCGAAGTTTCAGTACTTCGAACAAGTGGTTTCCACAAATAGGTTTCGAAGTACTGAAACTTCGACCAACCGAAGTAGACCCATATATATATATATATATATATATATATATATATATATATATATATATATATATATATATATATGTATATACACACACACACATATACGGGTCTACATTGAATCAGGATTCATCGACCCTAGTTCAGCGAATGCTGAAAATCCCGAACACCTGGAACAGCAATTTTTTTTCTCAGGGAAAGAAATCGCTGGGCCGGTTTCGGGAGTTTGCCGTTTCCTCCACTGTTTTAATTTTTTTTTTTTTTTGGTGGAACAGCAATTATTTTCCCTGGGGAAAAAAATCACTGTTCCAGGTGTTCTACATTATCAGTGTTCACTGAACTAGGGTCGACATATCTGTACACACACACACATATGGTCAGCCACCAGTTTAACACAGCCAATAAAATTTAAATCTTTTTCAGCCACCACTTCTTTCAGTCACATTTCAAATACATAATCATAATAGGACTGATGCGCTACAGCCTCCCATTTATTCTAATTTCACAATTTTGGTACTTTTCATGCTGGTCATTGCTATTGCCCACCACTAGTTTCTGGTTCAAATCCAGAGTACTCCTGATTTTTCTATCATCTCCTGTGCTTTCTTTTGCTATTCAAGCATTTTTTTTTGAAACAATGGAAAAGGTTTCACTGGCAAAGTCTTTCTATGAGCTTTGTTATTAACAGAAGAATGAGCAGCAGTGTCCCCTTCTGCATGTTAACTCACTCTTTGCTGGCAAAACTTATTTTTATTTCTTCCTTAGTTTGTTCTGCATCCAAAAACGGCTTTGATACTCCAGGAAAAAATATTCTGACGATAGATGGATACAACAGTTGGAATCTCATACTTGCCTTTCAACATTCCCTGACTGCTGGAATAAACTTGCTTCACTTCTGTTTGATGTACACTGAATAATCATTTTCCACAAACACTCTGTGGTCTCCGGTTTTTAATAAGTTCCCTTTCTGCCACACTTTTGTCAACATCGACTCTTTCTGCTGGTACGACCACATCTTTACCAGTATAAATCTTACCTGCTTTCTTATGGTGAGGTTTGGAGCATACATTCCATGTGTCCTTTCAATTAACAAACCTTCCTATACAGCGCCAGTCCAGCTGCTTATTTGTACTTGCAAAAATTATTGCATTCAGTTTCTTCCAGTTTCTCCAGTACAGGATCAAACCTCAGGTTTTCTCTGTGTGTTCTGTCTTCTAGCTATACTGTTTTTTTTTTAAACAGTTCTTGACAAGCCTCATATTCAGCCAGCTTTTCCATCATTTTCACCTCTCATTTTTTTCAGCTCATTTGAATAGCTACTACAAGCTTCTTCTATTCTTTCTTTTTGTAATCTGACTATTTGTATTTCTCCACACTTTTACTTATTTTAAGCACCTTTGAATGCATTTGATTTTTCCCTCTAAATTACTGGAGGCCATCTCCTGTACTGATGCTAAAAAAAGGTTTTGTACCTAATGTAAAATGTAGAGATCCACATTGCTGCAGTCTAACACTTGGGTAGATCCGGGTAGTCGTCGGCCCCCAGTCGGCCCGGTATCACTAAAGGTCGGTCAAAGGCGCATTAGTCGTGCGTCAGGACGCGTCAGGACGCCAGGTACAAATGATGACCGACGCTATATCCTCAGTCTTTTCTTGCCCCAGATGTCAGAAGACCTAAAGATAAGCTAAAAACAAAAAAAACACCACACTCTGCACCAAATATATATACAATATATACAAATTTACAAGAGTATAACAATGTGGAAAGTATGCACTGAACTGAAGTAGCTGCACTGAACTCCATGCTATGTTACCACCCCCATAGCCCACCTGTGCCCCTGGTGGCATTGCCTAGTGGAGCTAGTGGAATGAGGCCTAATCATCTCCCTCCCCATGATGGGAATGGCAAAAATAAAATGCAAAAAATGCAATGACTCACTTAGAAATAGTTTTGACACAGGCTTGCCCTGAGAACTCAAAGCAAAGCAAAACAAACAACTGCTGAGACTGCTACACTGAATCCTTAGTCCTGCTTAAATAATAGCATGACTGCCTGTGTACATCTAAAGTGTGCAAAATCTTTTCCCCCCCATATTTTGGGGATCTGCATAAAGGTAGGCAAAATGAATAGTTTGGTCAGACTCTCAGCAATGGGTACCAGTGCTGCCGAGGCCAATCTGGAGCTATTAAAATCATCCTTTGGAATGCAAGGTATTATTTGAATGACAGTGTCAAATCCTGGCAGTGCTGTGTCCATACATCCATTTTGAGATACCCACTTGCTTCATATCCAGTTTGGCATTGGAATTAGGAAGTACCAATGAACCCAATGCCATGAACCTTGAAGGACTTCATCCTCTGTCAGGACAGGCGGACTGATGAGTAAATGGAAATTAAAGAGATTCTTTTTGTTTGTCCGGGGTTAAAGGCCATCTGGGGTTGCTGTATTCAGTCTCAAGCACAAGCACAGGAAAGCTAGAGGGTTGAGACAGACTTATTTTATTCACAGAATAGAAATACCTAGGCATCTTAGCATATTCATATTCCAAATCCTGAAGGAAAAGCCTTCCTTGAGCCAGCCTCAGGCAAATTGTCCAAATAAGATAGATTTGTATTCTTTTTTAGCCTGAAGAAAGCTATCGAGGAACATGAAGGTAAAGTAAGCTTCTTGAGAAAGTTACCATCCATCCAGTGATCTTTGCCCAGAGAGGTAAAAGCTTATGTAGTCAACACATTTTGAACTTAGGAATGTCCAGATAAGTGTTCTGGGGACCCGTGAATGGCCCCTATTTGGAGCAAATAAAATTTTGCTTGTGAGCCTCTTTGAGGAGGAATGGGAGGCAATGTCCTTTGAAAGGAGGGAGGCAAGGTATGGAAATAAAACCTGTAACTGTGTGTGGTGAATGCAATACCCATCTGTCTTGGGTAATTAAACTCCAGTTTTTTTTTGAAAAGTGCCAACCTTCCTCCCAAAGGTGCTGCCAGCTCACCAGAAAGCTGAGCAGGTGAACCCTCCTGTGTTAGGCCTAAGAAAGAACCTGCTCTCTGCCCTCTACGTCTAGACCTACCCCTAGACTGAATCATAATAAGGATATGTCCACCCCTTGAACCAACTCTTTACCCTCAATACCTTCAGCAAAGCATCTCTACCTAGACTTTAATTGTGAAGGAGTCATGGAATGAAGAGTCATGAAGAACATCTGAACTGTTTTGTGCCAACAGCTGCAAGGCTCAGAGTGTTTTTTCCTTTTCTTTATCAAGTTGATTTTCTCTTACTTTCTCAAAGTTTCTTCTTTGCTGACATCCAAGCTGGGCAGAGACTAACCAGTAAATGAATTTTGCTGTCTGTTTTCCAATGTTTGTTTTCACACTGGGAGAGATCTAATCAAATCTACTGAAACGTGTGTAGCCATCTTGAAAATTCCTCACTGCTGGTGTTTCCTTAAATCCCAAACCTTACATTCTTCTTTATCATCTTCAGAAATTTATTCTACATCCCTTTACAAGCCTTACTGCCAGAAGGAAGTCCCCCAAGTTGGAAACAATCTTCCAAGGATAGCCCTGCACGTATTATTCATTTTTGTTTTAGTATAGTAGAGCAACAATCATAAATAACCTATTTCAGATCCAGCTTGGATGCATCCAAACATAAGTGCTAGAAAACAATAACACAAAGCACAGTAAACAGTAGCAATGCAGAGAGAGAATGAAAGCAAACTATAAACAATTGAATACAATATGCATTGGTCATACAAAGATACAGAAATGTTATTTAAAGGTTCATGGGTAAGTTATTAGCTAGCTGTTCATGTAGGCCATTTTAAGATTGGCCAATTTCCCTTTTTGTGCTCAATTTAAACTATCCCATTTGATTTGATTTACAAATGTAATGGGGATGGGGGATAGCAGCTATCACACTATGTAGAAGATCTTGCATAATACAAGACTTGCATTCTGTGAATTTGTGCAGAGCTAATTACTGGCTGCGTTGGAGTCTATAACCATCTGATAGACCAACTGATAAGTATATTTTTTCCACTTGATTGTAATGTATTGTACTGCAGTTATATATTTGTCCTCAGTATTCTGTGTGCATTGTTTGTTTCTCAGGGTAGTTCAGTAGCTAGTTTCAGGTAGGGTCGTCTTGCTTTTGCTCAAGTCAGCCCACTTACACCTCTGTGTATATCTGATTGCCAAAGGCTTATTTTCTCAGCTGTATTTCCAGTACAAGACTTACATTCTGTGAATTTGTGCAGAGCTAATTACTGGCTGTGTTGGAGTCTATACCCATCTGATATACCAACTGATAAGTATATTTATTTGCACCTGATTGTACTGTACTGCAGTTATATATCTGTCCTCTGCATTCTGTGTGCATTGTTTGCCCTCTCTCCCTCTCAGCGTTGGAATTGCCCACCTCTGCTGTAAAATTGATTTTGGTCACTCCTCCCATTCCCATCTCATTTGCTCACTCAAATGAGTACAGCGCTAAATTTGTGACAGTAATAAATTCAGTGTCACTTTACCTACAGTGGTTGTGTTTTTCGTTTTAGTTGGTGCTGTTCTTTTCGTGGTTTGTGTACAGTTTGACATGGATGATACCACTGAGGGTGTGGCCAGCACTGAAGAAAGATTTGAGACTAACTAATTCTCTGAACAACTTAACTGTGTTAGTTCAGAGATTGACACAGTGTATTGACTGTGCACTCGGTTCAGGTGCTATTCCCAAACACAGAAGTGTGTGTTTTAATAACAGTAACAATTTGGTTTTTTTTTTGGACTTTATGGTTCAGGTAACAGCTCGGAGATCCCCTCAGGGCAAGGTAGAGCTGCTTCGCCAGTTCAAGATGACGTCAGGACGCAAGGTCATGCCAGTTCACTTGCTGCAGGCACCGAGAAGTACGAGAGAAGCAGCGTTTCTGTTTTTAACCTTAATACTTGGTTAAATAAGGATCTATTCAATGGGTTTCAACAAGAAAATACTTTGAACACTGGGACAGTGGATAAACGTTTGAAACCTTTCCAGGAATCGGTCATTAAGTTTCGTAAATTACAGTTGGAACAAGACTATTTATAGGAATGCCTGAAGGTAGAACATGTGCCTAAAGGTTTGAGAATGTGGAAATTTCCTTCGGGGCTGGTGAAGGATTCAGACTTGCATCATGAGTGAGTTAATTATTTTATTTAACAAACATGGTTGTAAGCTTCTACAAGTACTTATTAATGACTATGCCAAACAAATGTATGACTTGAACAAATCTATAGACACTTTGGACATTTCTCTCAAGAATGATTTACTTTTTGATGTTAAAATTGATCAGTATAAAGCTGTTTTCTGCAAAGCTGATCAATTTATTCAAGAACTGAAAGCCAAAAAAATCAAGTAGTACAACAGAGACTTGAGGGAATATGAGAACGATATTGCCTACCCCCAACCCCCTATTAACAAATCTGACAAATCTCACAATGTTTTTTCTGATGGTAATGACTGTAATTTGTTGTTTGGGCATAGTGACAATGGTGTCATAATTGAATGTGATTCTGTTGAAGGTGAACATGCCCCTTTAGACCCACCCCCAAGGAGATCAGAAAGGTTAATGAACCAGAGGGGGGAGGGACAACAGCAACAATGGTTACAGACAACAGGGTCCCCCAACCACAGCTCCAAACACTACCAACAAGGTTGGAGTGGGAGCAAAGGGACGGGGAGGGGGAGATACATGGACTCAAGGAGAAGGAACAATTGGCATTGAATTCTCAACCAGCATAATCAGCTGCATCTAAACTCATTAGGAGATTTTCACATATATAACTACAGTCATTGTCAGATTTCTAGTAGCTGGGCTGAGTTATTTCAGAAAGGCCAAACTTTTGTTCCCATTCAAAGGGACAGAACAGATCAGATTTTATTGCAACTTAAATTGTTTTCCAGGAACTTGAGTTTTGGTCTTTTGGTTGGTAAGTCGGGTGTAGACAGTGTACTGCATCAGAATAACAGGAGACCCAGCACGTACAATCCTCCTTTGAATCCCATAGTTGCTATTTTTGAAACTTTATGTTAAGAAGAAATCAGGAAGATAGTGAGATGTCCCAATTCCTATTCACTTTAATTTTTCCAGTGATGAAGCCACATTACTCAAGGATATTAGGTCAGACACCTCCCTGCGAATAATGAAACCGGACAAGGGAGGTTGCTTGTAGTCATGAGTAAGGATGATTATATCAACAAAATCCTTTCATTCTTATTGTCAGCCGACTACGAGGAAATTTCTTTAAATGAAATGAATGTGGCCATTCACAGGGTTGATTTGGCCCTAGAAGATTTGTTTCTTGACAGCCAAATCACCCTTCGTGACAGAGTATATGAAAGTGCAACATCCTAGGACTCCCACGATTTTTGGTCTCCCAAAGATTCATAATTCTTTGGTTAAACCTCCCTTGAAACCCATTATTGATGCTAAGGGCTCAAAGACATTTTTTTATAGCCAGGTACATCAACCAAGCGTTAAAGAACATCTTTATTGATTATTCTCCATTATTGAAGGATTCCTGGGACTTTTTGAATGGGGTGACGGATAGATCATACAACAATGACTTAGTTTTTGCGTATTGATGTTAAAAACATGTACACCACTACCCCACATAAAAGAGGGATAGCTTGGTTTTATGAATATTTGGCTTTACACACTGAGATAGGGAATGACAAAAGTGTCACTGAGTTCACTCATGGAAATTGTCCTCAAGAACAAATTTCATCAGTTTTGAAGGGCAATTATTTAGACAGATCAATTGTGTTGCTATGGGCGCTGCATGCACGCCAACGTAGTCATGGCTTTTTGGGAAACCAATGTGTTATTCACGTCAGAATTCTCAAGGATTGTTGGTGTATGTATAGACACTTTATAGATGACATCATAATTTTTTGGGTGGATTCAGTTGACAGGTTCAATATATTTCTCCAATTTCTCAACTCCTCCACTGATTTCTTGGGAGTTCACCATGACACTGGATCTAGAGCAAGTCAACTTCTTAGATGTAACCTTGACTAAGAATAGGGTTGACAAGAAATCTGAGTCCAACTTGTATAGGAAACCCTTTCATTCCAACTCTTATTTGCATTTCCAGAGCTGGCATCCCACTCATCAGAAAAAATCCATTGTTAAGGAGCAATGTGTGAGACTTGCCAGGATGGTGAGTGAAGATGTCCAGTTTTTGACTGAATGCACTAAATTATTTGACATGTTCCACAGAAGAGGTTACCCCCAAGATTTCTTAAATGAAATATTTGATGAAGTGAAGAGAGAGAGACAGGGTGGGTTTTACTAGCCCCTTTTGGGTTTCACTAGTACACCTACAGTTAGTCATGACAAAGGTAATGTTGATAACAATAAATCTTTGGTTTTGCCTTACAATGGACATTTTAGGGAAATTAAATTTGCCACTGAAAAATTTTGGTCTATTTTCAAACATGACCTGGAGGTTGCCAGTAAATTTGGTGAAAAGCCAAACATAGTATACAAGTATGCGGCTTGTTTAAAAACTATGACTGAAAGGAGTTTGGGGAGTTCCAACAAAGGTAAAATGAGTAAATGTGGACAGTGCACCCAATGTAAAGTGATGTTGGAGGGTGCAGAAGTTTTCATATATGGATATGGAATGACTAAGTTACAAAAGAAATTCAATTGTGACAGTACGGGGGTGGTATATGCCGCAGTCTGTAACGACTGTACCTGTTTTTATATAGGTAAGACCATCAGGCACTTCAGATATCGTGTTTATCAACATGGTTATGACATCAAGAAGGACGACGAATGAAATGCCCTTTTCAGACATATCAAATGTATCCTACACATTCCTTCAAATTCATTATCATAGAAGGTCTGACCCAGGACCCTAGGTGGATCGCACTGACACCATTTTAGAATTTCTTGAGTTAAAGTGGCAACTTAATGCTGGGCGACATCCAGGACTAAATGATGTAATTGCTATCTCAAGTGATTTAAAGTTGAAATCAATGCTAGCATTATAGTTGACGTCATTATTAATTAGTTTTCATGTTTTTTTATTTGGATGCATTGTTTTTCAGTATTAACCATCATTGTTTTTAATATCTTGTGAGTTGCATAACTGTTTTAGTTGAATGCATATTGCTTTAATCATTAATTGGGAATATGGGGTGTGTCTTTTGAGCTCTTTTTAGTGTTTGGGCATGTGCTGTGTTTTTATTCTGAAGAAGTCCAGACATTGAGTGGACGAAAGCGCTAAATCTGTGACAGTAATAAATTCAGTATTCCTTTACTCACAGTGGTTGTGTTTTTCGTTTTAGTTGGTGCTGCTCTTTTCATGGTTTGTGTACAAACTATCCCATTTGATTTGATTTACAAATGTAATGGGGATGGGGGATAGCATCTATCACACTATGTAGAAGATCTTGCATAATACAAGACTTACATTCTGTGAATTTGTGCAGAGCTAATTACTGGCTGTGTTGGAGTCTATAACAATCTGATATACCAACTGATAAGTATATTTTTTGCACTTGATTGTACTGTACTGCAGTTATATATCTGTCCTCTGCATTCTGTGTGCATTGTTTGCCCTTTCTCCCTCCCAGTCATCATTGTATTCTTAAAGTTGGGGGCATTGGAATTGCCCACCTCCTGCTGTAAAACTGATTTTGGTCACTCCTCCCATTCCCGTCTCATTTGCTCACTCAACTGAGTACAGTGAGAATCTTTAATTATGGACACTCCTTCCTGTCCCATCTCATCAGCTCAATCTACTGAGTACAGAGCATTTGAGAAGGCCAACCCCCTTAGCTTCTTAATCTCGAACTATCTTCCGTTTCCTCCCTCTCCACTCAAAAAAAAAATATTTACACTTTATTCAGCTGCATTTACTGTAATTGTGTTCTTCCTACTTTAATCATCTGATTTTTGCTGTGTGATCTTAAGTGTTCAAGTGCTTTTATTCTGCTTTATTTATTACTGCTTGTTAGCAGCCTGATTAAATTTATCTGTTACTTATTCTAAGCACCTTAGTTTTGGTTTTAGCACTTGTCATTCAGGCCAGTTACTTTACATTTAAGGTTTCTGTGGTCTACACTCTTGTGGACAAACCCTTATAAAACCCTCTCTCCATAAGTCCGCCCAAGTACTTGAAACACTAATGTCTGGGCAATTCCTATCAGTTTCTTCTGCCAGCAGGGTTGACATGGGCATACCGAAACAGTGTAAAAGCTGCCTCATGTTTACCGACAGCCCTCTTCTCCTAGCACATAATTATACTACTTGTGAGAAATGCATCTATGTCAGTAACCTGGAATCCATGCTCTCTCACGCCACAGTCAGTACTCCTGACAAAGAGGAAATTGCCAGCAGAAACACCACACCACACCACTCTCATCACATAGCCAAGCACAACACACACCCACCTTTGCAGAGGTCCTCAATAAAAACTTGCCTAAACAGCAGAGACTTCCAAAACACACTCACAACATTCCACAAATAACACTAAACACATCACACATAGCAAACAACACACCAGTGTCTCACAAACACAGACCATAAGGCAAAATAATAAACTATTACACCCCATAAGGCAGAACGATAGACCAAACATATTAGTCATTGGCGACTCAGTTGTGAGACACACCGCTGTCACCCTCACTAGGCTCAACAAGGAGAAGGTCACTGTCAGTTGTCTGTCTGGTGCCAGAGTCCACCACATCACGCACACACTTAAGTCTCTCCACAACTAGTACGACTCTGTCATTGTCCATGTTGGTATGAATGACTTGAGATGTACTTCCCTTGACTATATGAAGAGAGACATGATTGACCTCTCAAGAGTACATGTCCCAGGCAGGCATAACCCTAGCCCTAAGGAGCATCCTACCTTCACCAAGAATGTTACCACAATGCCAACAAAAAAGAATCGAGTCAATAACTGGCTTAGTTTCTGGTGTCATTCCAAGGGGAGCCAGTATGTCTGCCTGGGATGGCCTCCACCTGTCATCACTGGGATTCCGGATCCTAGCCAAGGATCCTGCCTCCCCCACTGTGCTTTTTTTAGACAATGTCCAAAAGACAAATCTTTCAACATAAAAGATCTGTCAAAAAACAAACTGAAGTTCATGCTGTTAAACGCTAGGAGCCTTAACCTGAAAATGCACTCACTGGAGGCTCTCTTGTACTGGAAGATGCCGATGTCTGTGCTGTCATGGAAACCTGGTTCAGGGCTGCGGAGAGCACCCCTGCCTTACCAGGCTATACCTCATTCTACACATTCTGACACCAAAATGAGGTTGGGATGACTAAGGGTGGTGGAGTCTCTATCTTCATTAAGGACAGGCACACCTCCAGACTGGTCTGCCAGAATGACGCACTGGAACTACTCAAGTGCAACTGACAGTTGGCAAGACACCCATCCAAGGTGCAGGCTGCTACAGACCCCCCCCTATGACTCAGGATACCCATTCCTCTTACCTGGATCTACTCGACTCCATCAAGGTACTCATAACACCCTGATCCTTGGTAACCTCAACTACCCCACCACAGACTGGGTGAAGTATTCCTGCACTAATGCACTTACGCAATGATTCCTTGACTTCATAATTTCTAATGCACTAGACCAGCTCATCTCATCCCCCACAAGGGGAGATGACATTCTAAACTTGGTTCTCACCCACATGAGTGACTGTGGTACCACTCCCATAGTATGTTCTTCACTGGTGAGATAAGATCATCGGACTGTCTCATTCAAAGTTTCTATCCCACCCAACCCCCCCCCCCCCCCCAGCCGTAATCAAGCTAAAAAACTTCTCAAAAGCTGACTAAAGCCTCCTAAGGGAGGGTATCTGTAGCTTCACACCACCTACCCCTTTAAAGGATACAGACAACTATGCTGAACAGTATACAAGCACCTATATAACTGCATGGACTCAGCTATAACCAACAGAACTAAAGCCTGCTCCTCAAGCAAACACAAACCTGTTTGGTGGACATCCTCTATCAATAGGCTTCACAACAAAAAGAAACTGTTGTCCAAGAGTAAAAAGGAACAAATTCCAAATTGGAAAAACTCCCTCCTTAGCCTCAACAAGCAAATAAGATCACTAACAAAAACCTCCAAAGCCAATTATGAATCAAAACTATTCTCCAAAACAAACTGAAACCACAAAGCCTTCTTCAAGGAACCTCCATGGTAAAGCCCAGGTTTGTTCCGAGTTAGTGCTTGTATCACTTACACTGATCCTGTTGACTTGGTCAACCTGCTAGCAGACAGGTTCAGCACAAACTTCACCTCCCACCCCCACCCCCCAAGGCCCTTTCGCCATCCCCAGTACTTGTTTTGCACCTCACATCTCTGCAGGTCAAGAGTTAAAAGGCCCTATCCAAGGCAAAGAACACAGCTTCCATGGGACATGATGGTATCCCAGGCTGTATTCTGCACCATCTCCAGCAAGAACTGGCTTCGCCACTGAGCTCTCTATTCAACCAAAGATTAAGTATAGGCTTCATTCCAGCAGAATGGAGAAAGTACAGCTGTGTACACTTACCATAAATGTAGATGTTCGAGTGTATTCACTGTTGCAGTCATCACATTTGGGTTATCTGCTTGCAGTAGCCCTCAATCGGCCTGATTATCAAAGTCTTTGGTCCTGTGTCGGTTGCTGTCTCATCTTCCATGACGTCAAGTACTCAGGGGTATAAAGCATGCAGCCGACGCCATTACATCAGTTTTTGCTGCCCCAGATGTCAGGTGCCCTCATAATGGAAGCAAATATATACAAGGTTACAAAACCAACAAAAAAGCAAATACACCAAAAAGTGTTAAGCATAGGAAACAAGAATAGACGTATAGTCAATAGAAGTCAGGGGGCTGGAGGGAGGGTAAAGTACAGTTGTGTACACTTACCATAAATGTAGATGTTCGAGTGTATTCACTGTTGCAGTCATTACATTTGGGTAATCCTGCTGGCAGCTTGCCCTCAGTCGGCCTGAATTCCAAAGTCTTGGGTCCTGCGTCGGTTGCTGTCGCCCCCTTTTGGTCATCAGGGGTATAAAAGATGCAGCCGATGCCATTTTCTTCAGTTTTTCCTGCCCCAGATGTCAGGTGCCCCCAAAAGGGTGGCCAAATTTTGTGCATCTATGTATATATAAAACATACATCCACCAATACAAACTTTACCTTCATCTACAAGCAAATACACCACAAAGGTTGTACAGATCAGAGAAGTAAAGATAAGTTCCAGCAGGAATAAGGGAGATGGTGGGTGGGTAACCTGGACTGCAACAGTGAATACACTCGAACATCTACATTTATGGTAAGTGTACACAACTGAACTATGTTCTTCATGTTTCACTGTTGCAGTCATTACACTTGGGTAGAGTCACAAAGCTATGGCTGGGGAGCTGAAGCTAAACAGCATTAGGAGCAGCTATGAGGCCCTGCAGAACTGCAGTGGCAAAGCCTACCTTGAATTTAGATTAGAGTGGCAGATGGTAATGTTTTGTAAAGGTGTGCACTGAACTCCAAGTAGCAGCCTCTAAAATGTCTTTAGTTGGTACTTCCCTGAGAAAGGCTGCTGAAGTGGCTGCAGCTCTAGTTGAATGTGGCCTAATGCCCTTAGGCAATGGCTTGTCATGCTGTGAATAGCAGAAATTAATGCAGTGGCCTATCCACTATGAAACAGTCTGCTTGGAGATGGCCTTTCCTTGTGATCCTGCAGCATATGCTACTAGTAATTGGCCTGTCTTCCTGAAAACTTTAGTGTTGTCCAAATAGAATCTAAGTTGTCTGTGTACGTCCAAAGAATGCAGAATCCCCCCCCCCCCCGTTCTGTGGATTTGGATAAAAAAGTTGGCAAATAAATAGTTTGGTTAAGGGCTACACTGGACACCACCTTAGGCATAAATGTTGTGTTTGTCCTCAGAGAGACCCTGTCTGGATAAAAAATGATAAAAGGTTCCACAGCCATGAGAGCCTGTAGCTCTGACACTCGTCTTGCAGAAGTTATTGCTAGGAGCAGAGCTGTTTTCCAAGATAAAAACTATATCAGCAGTAGCAGCTGGCTCAAAAGGAGGTAGGGTGAGTTTTTCCAAGTCATAATTTAGGTCCCATGCAGGTATTGGCGATCTCCTTGGAGGCCTTAAATTTTTGGCTCCTCTGAGGTACTGCCTTAATAAAGGATGAGAAAAGAGTGGTGGCTCTGTATTGTAATGAGCTGAAATGGCAGAGGCATGAATTTTAATTGATGAAAAAGATAGGCCTTTGTCCAGCATCTCAGTTAAGTATTGCAAAATCTGAGGAATATTTGGTACAGCTGTATCAGTTCCTTGTGCCTGGTTCCAAGCACAAAATATCTTCCACTTTCCAGCATAGGATTTCCTAGTACTAGGCCTTCTGGCTTCCAAAATGACATCCATCACAGCTTTACTGAGAGGTGTGCTTTGTATGGCTACATTATCCACCATGCTGCCAGGTTTAGAGTCCTGAGTTGGCTGTGCAGAATCTGACTGATTTGTTGGGACAGTAGATGAGGTATTTGAGGTAAGGTCCAGGCTGGGCATTGAGACAAGTTCCTTAAGATCAGATACCAGTACTGGTGGGGCCAGTCTGGGGCAATAAGTATCATCTTTGGTTTCTCCTGTCTGACCTTTAGGAGTACCTTGGGGAGGAGAGGCAGTGGAGGAAAGGCATATACTGCTAGGTTTTTCCAGTTGAAAGATAAGGCGTCCACTTTCCATGCTTGTCTGTGATAAGTCCTTGTGCAGAATCCTTTTAGTTAGTAGTTGTGAGGGGAAGCAAATAGGTCTATGTCCAGGCATCCCCATTTCCTTGTTATCATGCTGAAGACTTGTGGATCCAGGTGCCACTCGTGGGGATCCATGAGGTTTCTGCTTAGTTCGTCTGCCAGAGTATTTTCCTTTCCTGGCAGGAATTGTACCTGCAGATGAACTTGGTAAGTCAATGCTGTGTCCCACAAAGCCATGGCTAGTCTGCAAAGGGAAAAAGAATGCGTGCCCCCCTGCTTGTTTATATACCACATGACTGTGGTGTTGTCTGTCTTTATCAGTAGTTGTCCCGGATGAATAAGGTCCTTGAAGGCTGTCAGGGCATTTTGAACAGCCAGCATCTCTTTTTGGTTGATATGTAGATGCATTTGGTTTGTGGGCCAAGTGCCCTGAATGCCTCTTCCTGCCATGTGGGCCCCCCAGGCATAATCTGATGCATCTGTTGTTAGGTTCTGCCTGGCTAGGGGTAGTGAGAATGGCTGTCCCTTGTTTTTGTGACAAGCCTTTGCCCACCATCGAAACTCCTGTTGCAGGCAGGGGATGAGAGTAATCATAGTTTCCAGGCTCTGGCAATGTTGCGTCCAGACACTTTTTCGGTACCACTGAAGTTTCCTCATATGCAGTCTTGCATATGGAATTAGTAGGATGCAAGATGCCATGAAGCCCAAAGCCTGCAGAATTTTTCTTGCAGATAACTGGGCCTTTGTTGCCAATCTTTTGAAATAGGTAGTCAGTTGCCTTTGTTTATCTGGCGTGAGATAAGCCATCTGGGAAGTTGCATTTAAGCTTGCACCCAGGAATATTATCTCTTGAGAGGGTACTACTTTTGGTTTCTTTTCGTTGACTGTGTACCCTAGGCATGTTAAAAGTCTTTTCACAAACGTCAGATGCTGTAGTAGAATGTCTTTGTTCTCTGCTTAAATGAGGCAGTCATCCAAGTAAGGATATATTTGTATTCCTCTTTGTCTGCAGAAAGCAATTACTGGTGCCAGGCACTTTGTAAAGACCCTGGGTGCAATAGATAAGCCAAAGGGCAGTGCAGAGAATTGGTAATGCATTGAGCCAGCCTTGAATCTGAGGTATCTTCTGCATGACTGCCTGACTGTGACATGCAGGTATGCCTCTTTTAGGTCTAAAGACACGAGCCAAGCCTTTTTGCCCAGCATGGGCAGAAGCTGCTGCAAGGTCAAATCTTGAATTTTGGTATATCCAGGTAAGTGTTTAGAATAGATAGGTCCAGTATTGGTCTCCATGCTTTGTCCTTTCTGGGTACCAAGAACAGTCGAGTAAAATCCTTGTCCCTGCTCTTGCTGTGGCACTTGTTGAATAGCCCCCATGTCCATGAGGGATGAGACTTGTTTTTGTGCCTCTGCCCATTGATTTTCTGGCAGATCTGGCCAACCATTTGCCTTTAGCAGGGCATGGAAGTGAAACTTGTAGCCTTGTGACACTATGTTTAGAACCCATTTTTCCTGGGTTATAATGTGCCAATTTTGAGAAAAAAAAGTGCTATTTTCCCCCCTAAGGGTGCTGCCAGGAGACAAGTGCTTGGTGCAGGCAAGGGGAAGTCATTGGGACTGTTTCCTGTATGGTTGTGATTTGTCTTCTCCACTTTTGGAAGTAGAAGCACCCCATTGCTTAGACCTGTATGAACCTTGCGCCTGGGATCTGCCTCTAGGGCGTCTGGATCTGCCCCTTTAAGGTCTGTCCGACACTGGAAAGGACCAATTCTTTGTAGGCCAGTGTCTGCTAAACCTAGGTGGTTGCACTTGTAAAAAAATCTTTGACAGTTTGCATAGATTTAGCTTTGTCCTCCATTTTCTTTAACACCTCTTCTGCCTTAACACCAAACAAGGTATCATGCTGTAACGGTGCATCTAATAATTTAACTTTGACATGATTCAGGCAGATTTTGTTCCTTTAACCAAGCATGCCTCCTAATTACAGGATCTGTAACTGCGGCCCTGCAGGAGGCCACCAGAGAATCAAAACCACATTGCAAAGTATGCTTTCCAACTTGTTCAGCTGCATGCAATAAATCCTGCATTTCTTTGTTTTCTGCACATTCCGAATTTACCAACATTTTCTGTTTAAGCAATGTCATGACATATTGCTGATATTTGCGCATATGAAACTGGCAGTTTAAGGCCCTTATAGCCAAGGTAGCAGATGTGTAAACATTTTTTTTCACCATCTATCCAGTGCCCTAGAATCTCTGTCAGAGGGAGAAGGGCTCTTTGCAGTGGAAGTCTTAACGCCTTTGGGACCCTGTAAAATTGTTTCTGGGTCTGCAGTAGGGTTTTTGAAAAGGAATTTATGAGTCAGGAACCCTGTAAAATCGGTCAGGCTTAACAGGAGCTGGAGGTAAGGAGTCAGGGGTCAGACTAGACTCTGAAAACACATCATCTACAATGTCTAACAAAGGTGGAATAGCTAGAGGCCTGTGTTGAGGTAGTAAAAGGAAGTCCCTGAGCCTCCATTTAGATTCTGAAAAATCTTGGCTCTCCCAGTGGAAATGCTCCCTCATGGTATGCAAGGTTTCCCCAAAAGAATAGTCCTCTGGAGGAGAAGCTGAAGGAATAGATTCTTCAGCATCAGAATCCTCATAGGGGGGAAGTGAATATTCCTGATCAGAAGAGGAATCAGAAGAAATAGAAACCTGATCTGAAGATTCACAGTCTGTCTCTTGACTAGGCCTCTTATCAGGAGGGGGATGGGAACCCCTGATCAAGGTAATCAAGTTGTTGGCCACTTCGAGCATCTGTTTTTTTGGGCATGGAGGCCTGTCCATGTGGCTGTTGAGTTTGTTTCTTTGTCTTTAAAGGTGCTTTAGTCTTTGCCTTTGAAGCTGAAGTCGGTTTAATGTATAATTGTTTAGGTCTGAAACCTGCTCAGCGGCTCCAGACCCATCTAAGGGAATAGTGTCCGAGGCTCCAATACCTTGAGTTTCCAGTGGCCCACCTGACTCTACGTGGGAGTCGGTAGCAGCCTGCGACTCTAAAGTAGCGGGCATCAGGGGCTGTGAAAGCGCCTCACTGAGAACCGACAACTGGCTTAGGAGAAGCTTCGTCATCGGTTTTGGGCCTTGGTTGCCTGTCTTTTTCTTTGCGTATTTTGTGAAGTCCAGTAGTTGGATGGCTATCCGACATTTTATAATTAAATCTGCGCCCAAAATAGCTTAAAGCAAAATCATACCGACACTTAATAGTACGTTGGTTAAATCTAGCACAAAACTGACAACTTGAAACATTGTGGTCAGGGCCTAGGCAAGGAATACAGTAAGAATGAAAGTCCTTATGAGGTATTTGCTTTCCACAAGAAATACAATTATTAACTTTATCTGACATCGGACTGGAGCAAGAAAAAAGTTTCCCCAACGGGGTACTTAGCTTTAATGAAGACTTCGGATCCTAAACTCGAAGCCGAAAATCTCAAGAGTCGGCCGACCGGCACTTGCGAACTGCTTCTGCTTCGGGCAATGCGCGGCAAGAAAGACTGAAGAAAATGGCATCTGCTGCATCTTTTATACCCCTGGCGACCTGACGTCGGGGAAGGGGCGACAGCAACCGACGCAGGACCCAAGACTTTGGAATTCAGGCCAACTGAGGGCAACCTGCCAGCTGGATTACCCAAATGTAATGACTGCAACAGTGAAACACGAAGAACATCCAGGACTGCAACAGTGAATACGCTCAAACATCTACATCTATGGTAAGTGTACGCAACTGCACCATGTTCTTCGTGTTTCACTGTTGCAGTCATCACATTTGGGTAGATTCCCAAAGCTAAGGATGGAAGGAGGTAATTAGAAAGCATTAAGACCAGCTATAAGGCCCTGCAAAACTGCAGTGGAAAAGCCAATTCTGGCTATAGAAAAAATTTTGCCTTTTCGAATTCTTCTGGTAACCATGGTTATGACTGCAGATGCATCCATGAAGGACATCTGGCAAGTGGTAATGCTTGGTGAAGGCTTGGTGAAGGTATGTACAGAACTCCAGGTAGCAGCTTCTAGGATGTCCCTAGGGACACCTCTGAGAAAGGCTGTAGAGGTAGATGCAGCCCTGGCTGAATATGGTCTTATCCCCTCTGGGGTAGGTTTTCCATGGTGCTTACAGCAGAAATGAATGCAATGGTCAATCCACTTAGAAATGGTTTGCTTTAAAATGGCTTTCCCCTCTGCCGCTGCAGCAAATGAAACCAGCAGCTGTTCGGATTTCCTGACAGGCTTAGTCCTGTCCAAGTAAAATTTAAGTTGTCTGTGAACATCCAAGGAGTGCAGTATTCGTTCCCCTTTGTTCTGTGGATTAGAGAAGAAAGTTGGCAAATGAATGGATTGATTAAGGGCCACATTGGATACCACCTTGGGCATGAAGGAGGGATCGGTCCTGAGGGACACCCTGTCAGCATGAAAGATGATGAAAGGTTCCACTGCCATGAGGGCCTGTAATTCAGACACCCTTCTTGCTGAAGTAATGGCTAGAAGAAAGGCTGTTATCCAAGAAAGGAATTTCAACTTTGCATTTGCAGCTGGCTCAAAGGGAGGTAGAGTGAGCTTTTCCAATACAAAGTTAAGGTCCCAGGCTGGAGAGGGGGCTCTCCTGGGTGGTCTTAAGTTTTTGGCCCCTCTGAGGAATTGCTTCAGCAGTGGATCAGAGAAGGGGGTAGGTTCTGTACTGTAATGAGCTGAAATGGCTGAGGCATGAATTTTGGAGGAAAAGGAAAGGCCCTTGAGAAGCATCTCACTTAAATATTGAAGAATATGGGGTAAACTGGGTGCTGCTGTGCCCATCCCCTGAGTTTGACTCCAGGAACAGAATCTTTTCCATTTTTCAGCATAGGATTTTCTAGTACTAGGCCTCCTTGCCTCCAGAATGACATCCATCACTTGCTTACTGAGGGATGGTAAAGGAGAAATCAGGTAATTAGCCAGGCTGCCAGGTTCAAGGTTTGAAGCTGTGAGTGCAGAATCTGGCCCTCCTGCTGGGACAGCAGGGCAGGGGTCTGAGGCAAGTGACATGGTGGGAGCAGTGACACACTGTGCAAGAGGGGGTACCCAGTGTTGGCGTGGCCAGTCTGGTGCAATCAGTATTGTCCTTGGTTTGTCCTGTTTGATCTTTAGTAGTACCTTGGAGAGGAGAGGATTTTTAAAGAGGAACTTGTTAGGGTCAGCTACCCTATAATACCGATCAGGTTTTCTGGGAGCAGGAAGTAAAGAGTCAGGGGCCAGGCTAGATTCTGAGAAGGCATCATCTACAATGTCCAGCAAAGGAGGGATAGCTAAAGGCCTGTGTTGAGGTAGGAGTAAGAATTCCCTAAGCCTCTTTTTGAAGTCAGAGTAATCCTGGCTTTCCCAGTGGAAATGCTCCCTAAGAGTATGCAAGGTTTCATCAAAAGAGAAATCCTCTGGAGGAGAAGCAGAGGGAATTGAGTCCGCTACATCAGAATCCTCATAGGTATATAAGGGCAAATCCTGGTCATAAGAAAAAACAGAAATTTCAGAATCCTGATCAGAAGAATCAAAAAGAAAATCAGTCCTAGGTCTCTTAGAGGGAGAAGGGTGGCTTCCCCTGATTAGAGTAATAAGGTCTTCAGCCATTCTTATTTGTTTTATAGGCATAGGGGCCTGACCATGTGGTCTGGGCATCGGTTTTCTAGGCATGGATCGAGTTTTAGACCTTGAAGAAGAAGATGGCATTGGTTTAATATGCAAGTCAGTAGGCCTGAATACACCCTCAGAAGCTGGTGCCTGCACAACGGCTCCGGACCCATCCAAGGTAGAGACATCCGCAAGTTCCACAGTCGAAGAAGCATCTTGTGGCATATCGGACTCCGAATGGGTCTCAGCAGAGGCCTGTGAATCTGAAGTAGCAGGTATCAGGGGCTGAGAAAGCGCCTCAATGAGTACCGGCAAACCGGCGACTAGCTTAGGAGTAGCGTCGTCGGCAGCTTTGGACCTATGCAGTCTGTCTCTGTCTTTATCTTTGTGTTTTTTCGGAATGTCGGTAGTCGGGTGGCTTACCGAAGACATTTCTGGATAAGTGAACCAAGTAACAAAATATTTAGATATGTAAATGAACCGACGACGAATAGTATGAGGTTTGAATAAGGCACAAACCCGACAGCGAGGTACGTCGTGGTCTGGGCCTAAGCAAGGAATGCAGTACGAATGAAAATCTTTATGAGGTATTTGCTTTCCACAAGAAATACAATTGTTAACTTTTACTGACATCGGTTTAGAGCAAGAAAAAGGATCCCCAACGGGGTACTTAGCTTAGTTGAAGACTTTGGACCTGAAACTCGAAAAAAAAAATTTCAGGAGTCAGCCGACTAGCACTTGCAAACTGCTTCTGCTTCGGGCACCGCACGGCAAGAAAGACTGATGTAATGGCATCAGCTGCATGCTTTATACCCCTGACTATCTGAAGTCATGGAAAGTACAGTTTTGTACCTACCATAAATGTAGATGTCCGATAGGTATGCATCTGCAGTCATCACATATGGGTTGTCCTGCCTCAGGCAGCCCTTCGGTCAGCCGGATTCCAAAGTCTGGGTCCGGTGTCGGCTGATGTCGCCCCCTCCCCGACGTCACAGCGCCTAGGGTATAAAAGCATCAGCCGACGCCATCTTCCTCAGTTTTTCTTGCCCCAGATGCCAGGTGCCCTCTAGGAAGGCTAAATTTGGAAAAATACAATGAAAATCCAAACATTTGCAAAAATATATATCTATATATATATATATATATATATATATATATATATATATATATGTAAAAACAAATACACCATAATAGATCCCCCCAGTTAGCTAATAGAGGGGTAAGTACCCTAGGAATACCACAGAGGGGAAGGAGGGAGGGTAAACCTGACTGCAGATGCATACCTATCGGACATCTACATTTATGGTAGGTACAAAACTGTACTATGTCCTTCAAGGATGCATCTGCAGTCATCACATATGGGTAGAATACCATAGCCAATCTGGGGGTGGAGGAACTAGGGAAAGGATGGTGTAGCTAAGATACCCTGCAGGACAGCCGTAGCAAAGCCTGCTCTGGATCTGGAATATAAAGGTAAATTGTAATGTTTGGCAAATGTATGCACGGAGCTCCATGTGGCAGCTTCAAAAATGTCTTTTGTAGCCACCCCTCTTAAGAAGGCTGTGGAGGTGGCTGTGGCTCTCGTAGAATGAGGTCTAATGTTAGCTGGTAAAGTCTTTCCATGAAATGAGTAACAAAAGCGAATGCAATTTCCTATCCATTTTGAGATAGTCTGTTTGGAAATTGCTTTTCCTTGAGTACCAGCAGCATATGCTACCAGCAGCTGGTCAGTTTTTCTGAAACCTTTAGTTCTGTCCAAGTAGTAGCGCAACTGTCTGTGAATGTCCAGGGTGTGCAGCAGTTTCTCCCCTTTGTTTTGAGGATTTGAGAAGAAGGTAGGCAGGTGAATGGCTTGATTCAATGAAACCCTGGATACCACCTTTGGCATAAAAGTAGGATTAGTTCTTAATGAAACTCTGTCCTGGTGAAAAATAATAAATGGCTGAACTGCCATCAGGGCCTACAATTCCGAAAAGTACAGTTTTGTACCTACCATAAATGTAGATGTCCGATAGGAATGCATCTGCAGTCCTTACAAATGGGTTGTCCTGTAGTCAGGCAGCCCTTCGGTCGGCCGGATTCCAAAGTCTGGGTCTGGCCTCGGCTGGTGTCGCACTTCACCCGACGTCATAGCTGCAGTTATTCGGGTATAAAGGCATCAGCCGACGCCATTTTCCTCAGTGTTTCTTGCCCCAGATGCCAGGTGCCCTCTAGGAAGGCTAAATTTGGATAAATGCAAATGGTTCCAAATAGTAGAGAGCAAACAAAAAATAAGCATGTATGTACACATATACAAACAAATACACCATAATAGATTCCCCCAGCTAGCTACAAGATGGGCAATTACCCTAGGAGTACCACAGAGGGGAAGGAGGGTGGGTAATCCTGACTGCAGATGCATTCCTATCGGACATCTACATTTATGGTAGGTACAAAACTGTATTATGTCCTTCAAGGATGCATCTGCAGTCCTTACAAATGGGTAGAATACCATAGCCAAACTGGGGGAGTTGGAGAAATTAAATTATGGTGTAGTTAAGATCCCTTGCAAAACAGCAGTGGCAAAACCTGCTCGGGATCTAGAGTATAAAGGTAAATTATAATGCTTGGCAAATGTATGCACAGAGCTCCAAGTAGCAGCCTCTAAAATGTCTTTGGTAGCCACTCCTCGTAGAAAAGCTGTGGTAGTGGCTGTAGCCCTTGTAGAGTGCGGCCTGATGTTTTGTGGAGTTTTCTTCCCATGGTAGGAGTAACAAAATCTAATGCAATTTCCTATCCACTTAAAGATTGTCTGTTTTGAAATTGCTTTTCCTTCCATTCCTGTTGCATATGCTACCAGTAAGCTGGTCAGTTTTTCTATTGCCCTTGGTCCTGTCCAGGTAGTAGCATAATTGTCTATGCACATCCAAGGTATGCAACAGTCTTTCCCCCCTGTTCTGTGGGTTGGGGAAGAATGTAGGTAGGTGGATAGCCGGATTCAAAGATACTCTGGAGACCACCTTAGGCATAAAAGTAGGATTAGTTCTCATGGGCACTATCTTGATGGAAGATCAGGAAGGGCTGTACTGCCATTAATGCCTGTAGCTCAGAAACCCTTCTTGCTGAAGTGATTGCCAGCAGGAAAGCAGTTTTCCATGATAAGTATTGTAATTCTGCTGTTGCTGCTGGTTCGAAAGGAGGGAGTGTCAATTTTTCTAGCACAAAGTTCAAGTCCCATGCTGGCAATGGTGGTTTCCTAGGTGGTTTTACATTTTTAATTCCTCTCAGAAACTGCCTGAGCAGAGGATGAGAAGACTGGAGGATCCAAGTGTATTCTGCTGAAATAGCTGATGCATGAATCTTAATGGAAGAATAGGACAGGCCTTTGTGGAAGAGCTCTGCCAAGTATTCCAGGATGTTGGCTATGTTTACCAGTGACACATCTTCTCCTTTTGCAGTACTCCAAATGAAATATCTTTTCCATTTTGCTGAATAATTTTTTTCTTGTTGAGGGTCTGCGAGCCTCCAAGATAATGTCTTTAACCCTTTGGGATAAATTTGGGTTATTTGTTCTTATGCAATGTTCCAGGCAGTCAGCTGCAGTGTTTTCAGGTTTGGATGCAGGGTGTTGTAGTTGTTTTGTGTTAACAGCAAGGGAACAAGGGGTAGGGGCCATATTTGTTCCCGAGACATGCTCCTCAGTAATGGGTACCAATGTTGTCTTGACCAGTCTGGAACTATCAGAATGATCCTTGGACGGTCCTCTTTGATCTTCAATAGCACCTTGTGCATCAAAGGAAGTGGTGGGAATGCATATGCTGTCAGGTTTTTCCAACTGAAAGATAGGGAGTCCACCTTCCAAGCAAGTGGGTGGTACGTCCTTGTGCAGAATTTCTTTAGTTGGTGATTGCGTGGGGATGCAAATAAGTCTATTTGTGGGAGTCCCCATTTTCTTGTAATGGCTTTGAAGATGTCCGGATGCAGCATCCATTCGTGGGCATCCGTGGTAGTTCTGCTTAGTATGTCTGCTAGAATGTTTTCTTTTCCTGGTACAAAAATTGCTTGTAACTGAATGTTGTAACTCAGGGCCACATTCCAGAGGTCCATTGCCATCCGGCATAGAGGGTACGAATGTGTGCCTCCCTGTTTGTTGATGTACCACATAACTGTGGTATTGTCTTGTCCTTATCAACAGTTGACCTTGTCGAAGAAATGGTCTGAATGTCTGAATTGCCAGTTTTACTGCCAGCATTTCCTTTTGATTTATGTGTAGGTGCAGCTGGTCTTGAGTCCATAAACCTTGTATGCACTTGTCCAGCATGTGTGCCCCCCAACCGAGGTCTGAGGTGTCCGTTGTGATGGTTTGGCTTGGTTGAACGTTGTGGAAGGGCAATCCTTTGTTTGATTGACAGGTCTGAGCCCACCATTGGAATTCTTGCTTCAGGCATGGAATTATTGGAATTTGGGTTTCTAGGCTGTGCTTGTGCTGAGACCATAAATTCCTTAGGTACCACTGTAACTTTCTCATATGCAGTCTGGCGTGTGGAACCAATATTATGCAGGATGCCATGAAACCCAAGGCTTGCAGGACTTTTCTTGCTGTTAGATGGTTCTGCTTTGTTAATGCCAAGAAGTAGAGAGGGAGTTGCTCCTGTTTTTCTACTGTTAGGAATGCCATTTGTCTCGGTGTCCAGCTCTGCACCCTAAAAGGTTATCCTTTGGGATGGTATCAGCCTTGACTTTTTTATATTGACTGTGTATCCCAGGGCTTGTAGTAGGTAAATGACCCTTTTCAAGTCTTCTGCTAGCTTGTTTTTGTGGTCCGCTTGTATCAGGCAGTCGTCCAGGTAAGGGTAGATTTGGATTCCCTGAAGCCTGCAATGAGCAATTACTGATGCCAGGCATTTCGTGAACACTCTGGGCGCAGTAGATAAGCCAAAGGGCAATGCTGAGAATTGATAATGCTCTGATCCTGCAAGAAATCTGAGGTATCTTCTGCAATTTGGTCGTATGGGGACGTGCAGGTATGCCTCCTTGAGATCCAGAGTTACCAGCCAAGACTCCTTGCCCAGCATGGGAAGAAGCTGCTGTAGGGTCAGCATTTTGAATTTTGGAACAGTGAGGAAGGTGTTTAAAGCGAACAGGTCGAGAATAGGTCTCCATTTGCTTTCTTTTCTTGGTACCAGGAAGAGTCTGGAGTAAAATCCCTGTCCTTGCTCCATAGATGGTACCTTTTCCACAGCTCTCATCCTTAATAATTGAGTTATTTGTTTTAGAGCTTCTGCCTTTTGATTTGGAGGTAGGTTTGGCATTCCTCTCTTCCCTGGTAGAGTATGGAAGTGAAACCTGTAACCTTGGTCTATTGTCTGCAAAATCCACTTGTCTGTTGTGATGTAATGCCAGTTTACTGAAAATAAAGTTAGCTTCCCGCCCAAGGGTGCTTCTAGTTGTTCCCTGGTAGGCGGTGCTAGAGCCAAGTCACTGTGATTGTCCTGTTGTAGTGGTGGTGGCTGTGTCTGTGGCTGCACCTCGCTGGTTGTTACCCTGCCACTGGCGTCCCCTGTAGGCACCCCTGGATTGACTTCTGCCTCTTGAACGCCTATTCCTGCCTCTCTGAGCTCTGGAGGAGTCTGGAAAGGACCAATTCTTGGAGGGCCAATTCCTGCTAAACCTTGGAGGTTAGACCTGTAAGAAATCTTTCACTGTTTGGACAGATTTTGCCTTCTCTTCCATCTTCTTCAGCACCTGTTGTGCAGGAGAGCCAAACAAATTGATCTTGTCCATGGGAGCATTGAGTAGTTTTGATTTAACATGGTCTGGTAAGGCCTGCTCTTTTAACCATGCATGCCTTCTGATAACTGTGCCAGTCATGGCTGATCTAAAGGAAGCCTCCAGTGCATCATAGCCGCATTTTAAGGAATGGTTACTGACTTGCTGAATGTTATGTACCATTTCCTGAACAGATTTTTTGTCTAATGGTTCATCTGAGGACAGCTTTTTGGTTAACTGGTCTAGCATAAATTCTTGATACTGGATCATGTGGAATTGACAGTTCAATGCCCTAGCTGAAAGAGTAGCAGAAGTGTAAACTTTTTTACCCCATCTCTCTAAGGACCTGGATTCCCTTTCAGAGGGGAGGGTTTTTTTGGCAGAGGTAGCTGCTACAGCCTTAGGACCCTGGGAGATAGTCTCGGGATCTGCAAAAGGAGCCTTATACAAATGGTAATGCGTGTCCGGGACCCTGTAGTACCTATCGGGCTTAGCAGGGGCCGGAGGTAGTGAATCAGGAGCAGTACAAGCATCATTAAATGCATCATCTACAACAGAGAACTGGAGGTATGGCTAAAGGCCTATGTTGTGGTAAATGCAGAAAAGTTCTAAGCCTTTTTCTAGAGTCTGAAAAATCCTGGCCCTGCCACTGAAATTGTTCCCTCATAGCATGCAAGGTTTCCCCAAAGGAAAATTCCTCAGGCGGAGAGGCAGAAGGAATGGACTCTTCAGCATCAGAGTCTTCATAAGGGGAGAAGGAAGCCTCTGGAGGGTTTGTATTATGTGAATCATCAGAGGAATCATCTGTAGAAACTGGCTCAGGGGGCTCTGCTCTAGGCCTCTTCTCTGGAGGTGGGAGAGAGGCCCTGTCTGTTTGAGGTTGGGATCCCCGGATTAAAGAAATGAGATCCTCTGCTATACTAAGCATTTGTGAACTAGAGCTAGGCCTGTGAGAGGGGGTCTTAGCAGGCAGAGATTTAGTAGTTTTAGCTGCTTTAGCCCTGGCAAAGGCCTTAATGGACATGGATGCAGGTGGCCTAGCAGCTCCACGTGCAGGGGTAGAGATATCCAAGGGAATAGTGTCAGATAATTCCTGAAAAACTGCAAGAGCAGGAGGGATTTCAGAAGCCGATTCCACCAGGTTGGAAGAGGCCTCGGAAGGAGGTAAGTTTTCGTCTGAAGGAAGAACCGCTTGCTCGGTTTCAGCCGAAACAGAGACACTCGCGGTTGGCTTAACCGTGGTTTCGGCCAAAACTGCAGACCGCGAGTGTCGGTCCTTTTCCTTGCGCTTTTTAGATATTTGCGTAGTCGGAGGATCCGACGGCATAATGTAAGCAAAATCGGAGCCGAAAAACTCCTCAGCAAATTCCGACCGACGTCTAAGCGTCCGTCGGTTAAAAGAAGCATAGGCTAGACAAGCTGCTACGTAGTGGTCTGGGCCTAAACAAGGTAAGCAGTAAGAGTGGAAATCTTTATGAGGTATTTCTTTCCCACAAGTTAAACAGTTATTCACTTTTTCTGACATCGGCTGAGGCAAGAAAGAGTCCCCAACGGGGTACTTAGCTTTTTAGAAGTCTTCGGTAATAGAAGAAGTATTCGGTAGTAGTAATCTCTGGTTCTGACCGACCGGCACTTGCGAACAGCTTCTGCTTCGGGCGCCACACGGCAAGAAAGACTGAGGAAAATGGCGTCGGCTGATGCCTTTATACCCGAAGAACTGCAGCTATGACGTCGGGTGAAGTGCGACACCAGCCGAGGCCAGACCCAGACTTTGGAATCCGGCCGACCGAAGGGCTGCCTGACGACAGGACAACCCATTTGTAAGGACTGCAGATGCATCCTTGAAGGACATCCCTTCTTGCTGAGGTTATTGCCAGAAGGAAAGCAGTCTTGCATGAAAGGTACTGTAGATCTGCAGATGCTGCTGGTTCAAATGGAGGCAGTGTTAGTTTTTCCAACACGTAGTTAAGGTCCCAAGCAGGTAGAGGTGGTTTCCGAGGAGGTTTGATGTTTTTGATTCCTCTTAGAAACGGTCTTAGGAGAAGATGAGAAAAGACAGGTGGATCAGTATTGTACTCTGCTGAAATTGCTGAAGCATGAATCTTAATAGAAGAGTAAGACAGTCCATTGTGTAACATTTCTGCCAAATATTCCAGGATATGTGCCATGTTCATCATTGTCGCATCTAGGCCCTTTGTGGTGTTCCAGATGAGAAATCTTTTCCATTTTGCAGAATATGCCTTCCTTGTGGAAGGGCGGCGAGCTTCCATAATAATATTCTTCACTCTCTGGGATAGCTTATCCTGAGGAGAAGTCAAGGTATTCTCCACGCTGTTAGTTACAATGTTTTCAGGTTGGAATGTAGAGTTTTGTATCTGTGCTTGGTCAGCAGAAGTTGCCATCGAGGTAGGAGACATGGTTTCGTAGGTGACATGCTCCTTAGCAGTGGGTACCAGTGCTGTCTTGGCCAGTCCGGAGCTATAAGAATCACTTTTGGCTGCTCTGTCCTGATCTTCAGTAACACCTTGGTCATTAATGGGATAGGAGGAAATGCATACACTGTCAGATTTCTCCAGCTGAAAGAGAGGGCGTCCACTTTCCACGCTTGTGGGTGGTATGTCCTTGAGCAGAATTGCTTCAGTTGATGATTGTGGGGGGATGCAAATAGATCTATGTCCGGGCTCCCCCAAAATTGTGTTATCTGTTGGAAAATGTCTGGGTGCAGCATCCATTCGTGTACATCCATGATATTTCTGCTTAAGCTGTCCACCAGTGTATTGTCCTTCCCTGGCACAAACTGAGCTTGTAGCTGTATATTGAGTCTCAAGGAAGGATCCCATAGATTCATTGCCAGTCTGCAAAGAGGGTAAGAATGGGTACCTCCTTGCTTGTTTATGTACCACATAACTGTGGTGTTGTCTGTCCTTATTAGTAGATGGCCTTGATGCAGAAAGAGTTTGAAGGCCTCGATTGCATGTATCACTGCTAGCATTTCTTTTTGATTTATGTGCATGCGTAGCTCCTTTCGTGACCACTGTCCTTGGATACCTCTGCCCTCTATGTGTGCTCCCCAACCTAGGTCTGAAGCGTCCGTTGTAATAGTTTGGGAGGTATTTGGCTTTGTGAAGGGCAACCCCCTGCTGGACTGGCTGGCCTGAGCCCACCACAGAAATTCCTTGTGAAGGCATGGAATGAGTGGGATTAAAGTTTCCAAACTGTGACTGTGCTGAGTCCATAAACTCCTTAGGTACTACTGTAGCTTTCTCATATGTAGCTTTGCTTGTGGAATCAAAAGAATACAGGATGCCATGTAACCCAGGGCCTGCAGGATTTTCCTTGCAGTCAGCTGAGTTTGTCTTGTCAGATTCTTGAAGTAATCCGGTAGCTAACTTTGTTTTTCTTCTGTGAGATAAGCCATTTGGGTGGTTGTATCCAGATCCGCACCCAAAAAGGTTATTCTTTGGGATGGAACAAGTCTTGATTTGTGCATGTTGACTGTATATCCCAAGGCCTGTAGAGGATTGATGGCATAATTTAAGTCCTTTATCAAAGTTTGTTGGTTGTCCACTTGTATAAGGCAGTCGTCCAGATATGGGTAGATTTGAATCCCCTGGAGTCTGCAGTGTGCTATTACTGATGCCAGGCATTTCGTGAATACTCTGGGCAGTAGATAAGCCAAAGGGCAATGCTGAGAATTGATAATGCTCTGACCCTGCAAGAAATCTGAGGTATCTTCTGCAACTTTGTCTGATAGGGACATGCAGGTATGCCTCCTTGAGGTCTAGAGTAACCAGCCAAGACCCCTTGCCCAGCATGGGAAGGAGTTGCTGTAGAGTCAGCATTTTGAATTTTGGCACAATTAGATAAGTATTCAGTACGGACAAGTCGAGAATTGGTCTCCATTGATGCTCTTTTCTTGGAACAAGGAATAGCCTGGAGTAAAATCCTTGGCCTTGTTCTGAAATAGGAACTTTTTCTATGGCTTTCATTTGCAGCAAGTTTGAGATTTGTTTCAAAGCCTCTGCCCTTTGATTTGGTGGCAGACCTGGCATGCCTTTTCTTTTTAGCAATGTGTGGAAATGGAACCTGTATCCATTATCTATTATTTGGAGTGTCCATTTGTCTCTTGTAATGTTGTGCCAATTTTTTGAGAATAAAGAAAGCTTTCCGCCCAAAGGTGCTTCTAATTGAGCCCTGGTTGGCGGAGTCAAAGCAAAGTCATTGAGTTTGTCCTTGTGCAGCAGTTGCAGGTCCTGAACTGCCTGTCTGGATTGGAGGTTGCCATTGACGGCCTCTGTAGGAGCCCCTAGCTTGCCCTCTACCTCTGGCACGCCTGTTCCTGCCCCTTTGAAATCTTTCTGTGTCCGGAAAGGACCAATTCTTGGAAGGCCAGTTTCTGCTGAATCTAGGCGATTGGACTTGAAGAAAATCCTTAACTGTTTCTACAGATTTTGCCTTTTCCTCAAATTTTTTTCGGACGTCTTGAGCAGTGGAACCAAATAACCTTTGCTTTTCCAGTGGAGCATCCAAAGGCTTAGCTTTAACATGGTCTGGCAGAGATTGTTCCTTCAGCCAAGCATGCCTACGTATGACAACACCTGTCATTGCTGACCTACATGAAGCTTCCAATGCATCATAACCACACTGCAAGAAGTGGTTGCTAACCTGCTGGGAGTTATGTACCAGATCCTGAAGGGATTTACGGTCAAGGGGTTCAGTAGAAGACAATTTCTTATGCATTTCTTCTAACAAATACTCTTGATACTGTATCATGTGAAATTGACAATTTAATGCCCTCATAGCAAGAGTGGCAGAAGTATACACTTTTTTACCCCATCTCTCTAATGCCCTGGACTCCTTTGCAGAGGGGAGTGGGTTCTTAGTAGTAACACCTGTAACCCCTTTAGGGCCCTGTGAAATAGTTTCAGGGTCAGCAGAGTGGGCCTTATAAAGAAAATTGTGTGTGTCCGGGACCCTGTAATACCTATCGGGCTTAACAGGGGCCGGAGGCAGAGTGTCAGGGGTCATACTAGAGTCAGAATATACATCATCAATGACATTTAAAACAGGAGGAATAGCCAAATGTCTATGCTGAGGTAAATGAAGAAAAGTTCTTAGTCTTTTCCTGGAATCAGAATATTCCTGGCCCTGCCATTTGAAATGCTCTCTCATAGTGTGAAGGGTCTCCCCAAAGGAAAGTTCTTCAGGAGGGGAGGCTGAGGGAATAGATTCCTCTGCATCCGAATCCTCGTAGGCCGAATAAGCCTCCTCCTGGTAGTCTGAGTGATCCGAGCCAATAGAGGCCTCCTCTGAGGAAAGGGGATCAGGGGGATCCACCCTGGGCCTTTTGTCTAGAGGGGGTTGGGAGCCCCTGTCAGGATGAGGCTGAGAGCCCCTAATTAAGGAGATAAGGTCCTCTGCTAAAGTTAGAATCTGTGAACTAGAAGAGGGTCCCTGAGGAATAACTCTGGGAGGCATGGCTTTAGTGTGTTCTGCAGCTTTAGCCCTGGTGAAGGCCTTAATAGACATGGATGCAGGAGGCCTGGCTGCACCACATGCTGGTGTAGCTTTGTCTAAAGGTATGGTGTCGGAAGATTCCAATACACCAGTTTCAGAAGGCAATTCTGTAACCGACTCGGTAGGAGCCTCCGGGGCCGAGGCTGTCGGTTGTATTATTTCAGGGTTCAGAAGTTCCAAGGACTCTGTATCAGCCGAGACCGAGACACTCGCGGTACGCCTAGCCGTGGTTTCAGCCGAAACCGCGGCCCGCGTGTGTCGGTCCTTGTCTTTCAGTTTCTTAATTAAATGTGATGTTGGGGTTTCCAACGGCATTTTGTATGAAAAACTATCCCCAAAAAACTCTTCTGCGAACTCCGACCGACGTTTAAGAGTGCGTCGGTTGAAGGAAGCGCAGGCTGAACAGGCCGAGACGTTGTGGTCTGGGCCTAAGCAGGGGAGACAGAAAGAGTGGAAATCCTTATGAGGTATTTGTTTCCCACAAGTTAAACAATTATTAACTTTTTCTGACATCGGCTGAGGCAAGAAAGAGTCCCCAACGGGGTACTTAGCTCTTGAAGTCTTCGGATAGCGAATTTACAGGAGCTGGCCGACCGGCACTTGCGAACTGCTTCTGCTTCGGGCACCACGCGGCAAGAAAGACGGAGGAAGATGGCGTCGGCTGACGCTTTTATACCCCAGGCGCTGTGACGCCGGGAGGCGACATCAGCGCCGGACCCAGACTTTGGAATCGGGCCGACCGAAGGGCGGCCTGAGGCAGGACAACCTATATGTGATGACTGCAGATGCATCCTTGAAGGACATGATGAGACAGCAACCGACACAGGCCCCCAAGACTTTGATAATCAGGATGACTGAGGGCTACTGCAAGCAGATAACTCAAATGTGATGACTGCAACAGTGAAACACGAAGAACATCTGCCACTGTCATCCCCTTGCACAAGGGGATGGTGCCACTACTCACCCTAGAAACTATTGCCCCATTAGCTTGACAAGTCTGATCTGTAAAGCCATGAAGCGTATTATTATGGATCTCATTAACAAGGGCATAGGCAATCTCCAAGCACTTGACCCCACCCAGTTCAGAATAGTCAGGGACAGAGCTTGCCTTTTGAACCTGGTTAACTTTTTTAAGGCTGTCACCAAGGCCCTGGATGAGGGAAAGTCAGTACATACAGTTTACCTTAACCTGGCCAAAGTCTTTGACACAATCCCCCAACTCTGGCATCATCAAAAAGCTAACACAACTTGGCAAAAAATCCCTGCGTCATCAGGGGGTGTCCAACTGGCTCACATACAGGACCATAAAGGTCAAAATAGGCACCTCAACTTCTGATAGCTTACCTGTCACTAGTGGAGCTCCCCAGGGATCTGTCCTCAGACTCCTTCTATTTGGCATCTACTTCTCAGAGGTCCAGGCAAAGACAAAAGGCCTGTGGCTGACCAGGTTTGTGGACAACTGCAAGTTGGGCGCTGTCATTGGCTCCCCAAATGATGTTAACATAATGCAAGAGGGTCTGACAGCAACTAATGACTGGTGCCAACGCCATGGCCTCAAGCTAAATGCAAAAAAAATGCATCATACCATTTAGCAGAAATATGGCCCTTACTGATTACCACATAAACGGCAACCCCCTAAACACACAACCTGTGGTGAGATACCCGAGTACTCAGGTTGATAATCTCACATTCAACCATCATGTAGCGGCAGTGGTCACAAAAGCATTTTAATTTATTTCATAAGTAAAGAGACTGCATCCAGACAAAAAAGAGGTTATTACCTCTCTATACTCCTCCCTCATTACACCAATAATTGAGTATAATGCCCAGTCTGGTATGTACCTTTCCAAACATCTGCACCAACTGGAAAGGACACAAAAATATTTCACAAAGAGAATCCATGGCCTCCAATACCTGTCCTATGTGGACAGGCTCAAATTACTATCACTCTATTTGGTATAATACAGATTGCTCATAGATGATCTGTGTCACGCATATAAGGCAATCTCAGGCCCTGCCCTAGTAGAGATGCTCCATATCCATAACTCCTAGCGCATTACCTGCTCAAAAGGCCTGAATCTAATATGCAACATCAACAAAACCTGCTGGAGAGACATGTTTGTCTCCCAGAGGCTACCCAGTCTCTGTAACAGACTTCCAATACATGTTAGAGTACCCCACTGACCCTCTCCAAGCGCAACCTTGATGAGTGGATGGGAAAAGTACAGTAGTGTACACTTACAATAAATGTAGATGTTCGAGTGTATTCACTGTTGCAGTCCTTACATTTGGGGTTATCGGCTTACAGTAGCCCTCAGTCGGCCTGATTAACAAAGTCTTGGGTCCTGCGTCGGTTGCTGTCCCTTCTTCCATGACATCAGGTCGTCAGGGGTATAAAACATGCAGCCGACGCCATTACATCAGTTTTTCTTGCCCCAGATGTCAGGTGCCCCCCTAATGGGAAGCAATTAAATCTATAATACAAGGATATAACTCCAACAAAAAAATCAAATACACCAAAAAGCTTTTTGAGCATAGTAAGTGAGAATAGAGGTATAGCCAAAAAAAGAAAGGGGGCTGGAGGAAAAATAACCAGGACTGCAACAGTGAATACACTCTAACATCTACATTTATGGTAAGTGTACACAACTGTACTATGTTCATGTTTCACTGCTGCAGTCATTACATTTGGGTAGATTCCCAAAGATAAGGTTGGGAGGAGGAATTTAAATAGAATTAGGACCAGCTGTAAGGCCCTGCAAGACTGCAGTGGTGAAACCAGCTCTGGATTTAGAGAAAATAGGCAAATGATAATGCTTGGTGAAAGTATGTACAGAACTCCAGGTAGCAGCTTCTAGGATGTCCCTTGGCGCCCCTGAGAAAGGCTGTAGAAGTAGATGCAGCCCTGGTTGAATGGGGTCTGATGCCCTGTGGAATAGGTTTTCCATGGTGCTTATACCAGAAATGAATGCAGTGGTCTATCCATTTTGAAATGGCTTGCTTTGAAATAGCTTTCCCCTCTGTCCCTGCAGCAAATGCCACCAGCAGTTGTTCAGATTTCCTTTGAAGTTTAGTCCTGTTCAAGTAGAATCTAAGTTGTCTGTGCACATCTAAGGAGTGCAGCATCCATTCCCCTTTGTTTTGTGGGTTAGGAATGAAGGTAGGCAAATGAACTGACTGACTAAGAGCCACACTGGATACCACCTTGGGCATGAAGGAGGGATTGGTTCTGAGGGACACCCTGTCTGAATAAAAGATGATGAAAAACTCCACTGCCACAAGGGCCTGTAATTCAGATACACTTCTTGCAGAAGTGATGGCTAAAAGGAAAGCTGTTTTCCAGGAAAGGAATTTTAAATCTGCAGTAGCAGCTGGCTCGAAAGGAGGAAGAGAGAGTTTCTCCAAGACAAATGAAAGGTTCCAGGCTGGAGTAGGAGCTCTCCTGGGTGGCCTTAAATTTCTGGCCCCTCTGAGGAACAGCTTGAGCAGTGAGTGAGAGAAGAGGGGAGGCTCTGTGCTATAATGGGCTGAAATGGCTGAGGCATGAATTTTTATAGAGGAAAAGGACAAGCCTTTATGAAGCATCAGTCAAATATTGTAGAATCTGAGGTAAATTGAGATTGGTTCCAGGCACAAAATCATTTCCATTTTGAAGCATAAGATTTCCTAGTACTAGGCCTCCTTGCCTCTAAAATGATATCCATCACCGATTTACTGAGGGGTGGTAAAGGAGAGATTAGGTAATTAGCCAGGCTGCTAGGTTCAGGGTTTGCAGCGGAGGGTGCAGAATCTGGTTTTCCCACTGAGACAACAGGGAAGGAGCCTGAGGCAGGTGCCACGGGGCCAAGCGTGACACACTGCACAAGAGGGTTTATCAGTGTTGGCGTGGCCAGTCGGGTGCAATTAAAATCGTCCCTGGCTTGTCCTGTTTGATCTTTATTAGTACCTTGGAGAGCAGAGGCAGAGGAGGAAAGGCATAAAGCTGAAGGATAGAGCATCCACTTTCCAAGCTAGCTTGTGGGGAATCCTTGTGCAAAATTTGTCCAATTGATGGTTCTGAGGGGAGGCAAACAGGTCTATATCTGGGCTCCCCCCATTTGCTTGTCAACATGTTGAAAATCCTTTGTTCCAGTTTCCACTCGTGTGGGTCCATGAGGTTTTTGCTCAGTCCGTCTGCCAGTGTATTTAGTTTTCTTGGCAGGAATTGTGCTTGTAGATTCAACTGGTAGCTCAAGGCTGTGTTCCACAATGCCATGGCTAGTCTGCAGAGGGGGTAAGAATGTGTAACCCCCTGCTTGTTTATGGACGACATGACCGTGGTGTTGTCCGTCTTTATCATTAGTTGCCCTGGAAGAATGTGGTCCTTGAAGGCTGTCAGAGCATTCTGTACAGCTAAAATTTCCTTTTGATTTATTACTTGGGCTCCATTTTCCCTGAATGCACTTCCCTGCCAGGTGAGCCCCCCATGCATAGTCCGATGCATCTGTTGTTAAGGTTTGGGCGACAGGGGGGTAGTGTAAATGGTAGTCCCTTGTTTTGGTGGCAGGCCTCTGCCCACCAAAGGCATTCTAGGCATAGGCATGCTATGATAGGAATCATAGCTTCTAGATCCTGTGAATGTTGACACCATAGGCTTTTGAGATACCACTGCAGTTTCCTCATATGCAGCCTTGCATATGGAATTAGAAGAATGCAGGAGGCCATGAACCCCAAGGCTTACATTATTTGCATTGCAGATAACTGGGTTTTTGTGGCCACTTGGTTTGAAGTACATTGTCAAATGAGTCTGTTTCTCTGGTGTGAGGAAAGCCATCTGGGAAGTTGTATTCAAGCTTGCTCCCAGGAATATAATTTGTTGACAGGGTAACAGGTGTGATTTCTTTTCGTTTATGGTGTACCCCAGACAAGTCAGTACCCTTTGAACAAACGCCAGATGATTCAAAAGTATCTCTTGAATTAGACAATTGTCCAGGTATGGATATATTTGAATATTTCTTTGCCTGCAGAATGCAATGACTGGAGCTAGGCACTTTGTGAATACCCTGGGTGCAGTAGATAAGCCAAAGGGCAGTGCAGAGAACTGATAGTGCATGTAGCCTGCTTTGAAGCGTAGGTATCTTCTGCAAGACTCCCTGATAAGGATGTGCAGGTATGCTTCTTTTAAGTCTAGAGTTGCCATCCATGCATCTTTGCCTAGCATAGGAAGCACCTGGTGAAGAGTCAGCATTTTGAATTTTGGAATCACCAGAAAGGTATTTAGAGTAGAAAGGTCCAAGATAGGATACCATGTATTGCCTTTTCTGGGTACCAGAAAAAGCCTCAAATAGAAACCTTGTCCCTTTTCCTCTTCTGGTACCAAATGAATAGCCCCCATGCTTAAGAGAGAGAGAACTTGATTTTGGGCCTCTGCCCACTGATTTGGTGTTAGATCTGGCCACCTGCTTGGTGTTGGTAAAGTGTGGAAGTGAAATCTGTATCCTTGGGACACTATATTTAAAACCCATTTGTCCTGGGTAATGAGTTCCCAGTTTTTGGCCTGCAGACCAATCTTTCTGCCTAAAGGAGCATTCAGTTGGGAAGTGCTTGGAAGTTTTAAAAGCAAGGCATTGAGACAGTTTTCCATAAGGGGAAGTCTTACTACTCCCTGATTTGGGTGCAGAAACCCCTCATTGCTTAGTCTTGTGTCTTCCCTGGGACTGAAAAGTACAGTTTTGTACCTACCATAAATGTAGATGTCCGACAGGTATGCATCTGCAGTCCTTACATATGGGTTGTCCTGCCTCAGGCAGCCCTTCGGTCAGCCGGATTCCAAAGTCTGGGTCCGGCGTCAGCTGATGTCGCCCTCTTCCCGACGTCAGAGCGCCTGGGGTATAAAAGCATCAGCCGACGCCATCTTCCTCAGTTTTTCTTGCCCCAGATGCCAGGTGCCCTCTAAGGAAGGCTAAATTTGGAGAGATGCAAAAAATTCCAAACATGCACAGTAATATAAAACAAATACACCATAATAGATAACCCCAGCTAGCTAGAAAGAGGGATAAGTACCCCAGAAGTACCACAGAGGGGTAGGAGGGAGGGAAAACCTGACTGCAGATGCATACCTATCAGACATCTACATTTATGGTAGGTACAAAACTGTACTATGTCCTTCAAGGATGCATCTGCAGTCCTTACATATGGGTAGAATACCATAGCCAAGCTGGGGGTGGTAGGACCTAAGAAAGGGATGGTGTAGCTAAAATGCCCTGCAGGACTGCCATAGCAAAGCCTGCTCTGGATCTGGAATATAAAGGTAAGTTGTAATGCTTGGAAAATGTATACACAGAGCTCCATGTAGCAGCTTCTAAAATGTCCTTCGTAGCCACCCCTCTTAAGAAGGCTGTGGAGGTGGCTGTGGCTCTGGTGGAATGAGGTCTAATGTTTGCTGGCACAGATTTGCCATGAAAAGGTAACGGAATCGAATGCAATTCCCTATCCATTTTGAAATTGTCTGTTTGGAAATTGCTTTTCCTTGTACACCAGCAGCATATGCTACAAAGAGCTGGTCAGTTTTTCTGTAAGTCTTAGTTCTGTCCAAGTAGTAGCGCAACTGTCTGTGAATGTCCAGGGTATGCAGAAGTTTCTCTCCTTTGTTTTGTGGATTTGGAAAGAAGGTAGGCAGGTGAATAGCTTGGTTCAGTGAGACCGTGGATACCACCTTTGGCATGAATGAAGGGTTGGTTCTCAATGAGACTCTGTCCTGATGAAAAATAAGAAATGGTTGTACTGCCATGAGGGCCTGTAACTCAGATACTCTCCTTGCTGAGGCTATGGCCAGAAGGAAGGCAGTCTTCCAAGACAGGAACTGTAGTTCTGAAGATGCTGCTGGTTCAAAGGGAGGAAGAGTTAACTTTTCCAACATGAAGTTAAGGTCCCATGTAGGCACTGGTGGTTTCCTTGGAGGGTTGATGTTTTTAATTCCTCTTAGAAACTGCTTTAGCAGAGGATGTGAAAATACAGGTGGATCTGTGTTGTACTCTGCTGAAATTGCTGAAGCATGTATTTTTATGGAAGAGTACGAAAGGCCATTATGGAGCATTTCTGCCAAGTATTCCAGGATATGTGCAATGCTCATCACTGTCGAATCCTGGCCCCTTTGTGGTGCTCCAAGTACGAAGTCTTTTCCATTTTGCTGAATATGCCTTTCTTGTGGAGGGCCGCCGAGCTTCCATGATGATATCCTTTACTCTCTTGGATAGCTGATCCTGGCAAGGAGTCAAGGTATTTTCCATGCTGCCAGCTGCAAGGTTTTCAGGCTGGAGTGTAGAGTTTGGTAATTGTGCTGTGTCAAAAGAAGTGGCCATTGTGATAGAGGCCACGGTTTCGTGCATGACATGCTCCTTAACATTGGGTACCAGTGCTGTCTTGGCCAGTCCGGCGCTATCAGAATCACCTTTGGCTGTTCTGCCCTGATCTTCAGTAAGACCTTGGTCATTAATGGAAGAGGTGGGAATGCATACACTGTTAGAGCATTCCAGCTGAAAGAGAGGGCATCCACTTTCCATGCTTGTGGGTGGTATGTCCTTGTGCAGAATTCCTTCAGTTGATGATTGTGGTGGGAGGCAAAAAGAACCATGTCCGGCCTCCCCCATGATTGTGTTATCTGAAGGAAGGTGTCTGGGTGCAGCATCCATTCGTGTGGATCCATGATATTTCTGCTTAGGCTGTCCGCCAGTACATTGTCTTTTCCTGGCACAAACTGGGATTGCAGCTCTATATTGAGTTTTAGGGAGAGTTCCCAAAGATTCATTGCCAGCCTGCAAAGAGGGTAAGAATGGGTACCTCCTTGCTTATTTATATACCACATGACTGTGGTATTGTCTGTCCTTATTAGTAGGTGGCCTTGATGGAGGAAGTGCTTGAAAGCCTCGATTGAATGCATCACTGCCAGCATTTCCGTTTGGTTTATGTGCAGGTGCAACTCTTTTTGTGACCATAGTCCTTGAATGCATCTGCCCTCCATGTGTGCTCCCCATCCATGGTCTGAGGCGTCCGTTGTAATGGTTTGGCTGATATTTGGTTTGCTGAAGGGCAGACCCATGTTTGACTGGCTTGCTTGAGCCCACCACAGAAATTCCTTTTGAAGGCATGGAATGAGTGGGATCAAAGTTTCTAGGCTGTGACTGTGTTGAGACCATAGACTCCTTAGGTACCATTGTAGTTTTCTCATATGCAGCCTTGCTTGTGGAATCAGAAGAATGCAAGATGCCATGTAACCCAGGGCCTGCAGGATTTTCCTTGCAGTCAGCTGGGTTTGTTTTGTCAGCTTTCTGAAATAGTCCGGTAGTTGCTCTTGTTTTTCTTCTGTGAGAAAAGCCATTTGGGTGGTTGTATCTAGTTTTGCACCCAGAAAAGTTATTCTTTGGGATGGAACAAGTCTTGATTTGCGAATGTTGACTGTGTATCCCAAGGCCTGAAGTAGGCGGATGGCATAATTCAAGTGTTTTACCAAAGTTTGTTGGCTGTCCGCTTGTATAAGGCAGTCGTCCAGGTATGGGTATATTTGAATCCCCTGAAGTCTGCAGTGTGCAATTACTGATGCCAGGCATTTCGTGAATACTCTGGGCGCAGTAGATGAGCCAAAGGGCAATGCTGAGAATTGATAATGCTCTGAACCTGCAAGAAATCTGAGGTGTCTTCTGCAACTTTGTCTGATAGGGACATGCAGGTATGCCTCCTTGAGGTCTAGAGTTACCAGCCAGGACCCCTTGCCCAGCATGGGAAGGAGTTGCTGTAGGGTCAGCATTTTGAATTTTGGCACAATGAGATAAGTATTCAGTATAGGCCTCCATTGTTTTTCTTTTCTTGGGACAAGATATAGTCTGGAATAGAATCCTTGGCCTTGTTCTGTGAGAGGAACCTTTTCTATAGCTTTCATTTGCAGTAGGTTGGAAATTTGCTTGAGAGCCTCTGCCCTTTGATTCGGTGGCAGGTTTGGCATGCCTTTTCTGTTTGGTAATGTATGAAAATGGAATCTGTATCCTTTGTCTATTATTTGCAGTGTCCATTTGTCCCTTGTAATACTGTGCCAATTTTTTGAGAATAAAGATAGCTTTCCACCCAAAGGTGCTTCCAATTGAGCCCTGGTCGGCGGGGTCAAGTTCAAGTCATTGAGTTTGTCCTTGTGCAGCAGTAGTAGGTCCTGCACTACCTCTCTGGTTAGGAGGCTGCCATTGACGTCTCTGTAGGAGCCTCTAGCTTGCCCTCTACCTCTGGCACGCCTGTTTATGCCTCTTTGAAATCTGTGTGTCTGGAAAAGACCAATTCTTAGAAGGCCAATTTCTGCTGAATCTTGGTGGTTGGACCTGGAGAAAATCTTTGACTGTTTGTACAGATTTAGCCTTTTCCTCAAATTTCTTTAAGACCTCCTGAGCCGTGGAGCCAAATAACTTTTGATTTTCCAGTGGAGCATCCAGAAGCTTTGCTTTAACATGATCTGGCAGAGTTTGTTCCTTCAGCCAAGCATGCCTACGTATGACTGCACCTGTCATTGCTGACCTACATGAAGCTTCCAATGCATCATAACCACACTGCAAGAAATGGTTGCTAACCTGTTGGGAGTTATGTACCAGATCCTGAAGTGCCTTGCGATCTAGGGGTTCAGGCGAAGATAGTTTTTTATGCAATTCATCTAACAAATACTCTTGGTACTGTATCATATGGAATTGACAATTTAATGCCCTCATAGAAAGAGTGGAAGTATACACTTTTTTACCCCATCTCTCTAAAGCCCTGGACTCCCTTTCAGAAGGAAGTGGATTTTTAGCAGTGGTGGTTGCAACCCCTTTAGGGCCCTGGGAAATTGTTTCTGGGTCCGCAGAGTGGCCCTTGTAAAGGAAATGATGCGAGTCCGGGACCCTGTAGTACCTATCGGGTTTGACAGGAGTCGGAGGAAGGGAGTCAGGGGTAATGCTAGACTCAGAGTACACATCGTCAATGACATTCAAAACATGAGGAATAGCCAAAGGCCTATGCTGAGGTAAATGCAGAAAAGTCCTTAATCTCTTCCTAGAGTCAGAGAATTCCTGGCCCTGCCATTTAAAATGCTCTCTCATGGAGTGAAGGGTCTCCCCAAAGGACAACTCTTCAGGAGGGGAGGCCGAGGGAATAGATTCCTCTGCATCAGAATCCTCGGAGGCCGGAAAGGCCTCCTCCTGGTAGTCTGACAGGGCAGAATCATCTGAGGCCTCATCAGAAGACTGGGGATCTGTGTGCTTCACCCTGGGCCTTTTGTCTAGAGGAGGTTGAGAACCCCTGTCCGGATGCGGCTGAGAGCCCCTAATTAAGGAAATGAGGTCCTCAGCTAAACTTAAAATCTGTGAATCGGTAGAGGATCCCTGAGGAATAGCCTTGGGAGGGAGAGATTTTGGCTGTTTAGCAGCTTTAGCACGTGTGAATGCCTTTATGGACATGGATGCAGGAGGCCTGGCTGCCCCACGTGCTGGAGTAGTTTTATCTAGAGAAATGGTGTAGGATGTTTCCAGAGCACCGGTTTCAGAGGGGTATTCTATGACCGACTCAGAGGAGGCCTCCGTGGCCGGGGTTGTCGGTTGTGCGGTATCGACGGGCGGAAGCACCAAGGATTCGGTTTCAGTCGAGACCGAGACGCTCGCGGTAGGCCTAGGCGTGGTTTCGGCCGAAACCACAGTCCGCGTGTGTCGGTCCTTGTCCTTCCGTTTTTTGGGTAAATGTGTAGTCGGAAGCTCCGAAGGCATATTGTAGCAGAAACTAGCGCCAAAAAAATCCTCTGCAAACTCCGCCCGACGCCTAAGAGTGCGTTGGTTGAAGGAAGCACAGGCTGCACAGGCCTAGACGTCATGGTCTGGGCCTAGGCAGGGAAGGCAGTAAGAATGGAAATCCTTATGAGGTATTTGTTTCCCACAAGTTAAACAATTATTAACTTTAACCGTTTGATCTGACATCGGCTGAGGCAAGAAAGAGTCCCCAACGGGGTACTTCGCTTTTTGAAGTCTTCGGTAGCTGAAATTACAGGAGCTGGCCGACCGGCACTTGCGAACTGCTTCTGCTTCGGGCACTGCGCGGCAAGAAAGACTGAGAAAGATGGCATCGGCTGACGCTTTTATACCCCAGGCGCTCTGACGTCGGGGAGAGGGCAACATCAGCAGACGCCGGACCCAGACTTTGGAATCCGGCCGACCGAAGGGCTGCCTGAGGCAGGACAACCCATATGTAAGGACTGCAGATGCATCCTTGAAGGACATCCTGGGGTTTCCTGCTATGTCTGGGTTTGGCTTGAAAAGACCTGGAAAGGGCTGGAAAGTACCAATTCTTAGAGGGCCAGTGCCTACTAAATCAAGGCGGTTGAACTTGTAACAAATCTTTAAAAGTTTTCATAGATTTAGCATTATCTTCCATCTTTTTAAGAACTTCCTCAGCCTTGTTGCCAAACAGGCGGTCCTGATTTAAGGAAGCATCCAACAATTTAGCTTTAACATGATCAAGCAAACATTGCTCCTTAAGCCACGCATGCCTTCTGAGCACAGATCCAGTAACAGCAGACCTGCAAAAGGCCTCTAATGAATCAAATCCACATTGCAAAGTATGTTTTCCAACTTGTTCAGCAGAATGTATTAAATCCTGTAATTCTTTATTTTCCGCACAGTCAGGAATCAAAATAATTTTCTGTTTAAGCAATCCAATAACATGTTGCTGGCACTTGAACATATGAAACTGGCAGTTTAAAGCCCTAATGGCCAAGGTTGCAGAAGTGTAAACCTTCTTACCCCATCTATCCAGCGTCCTGGAGTCTATATCAGAAGGGGTAGGATTTTTAGCAGTAGAAGCCTTAATGCCCTTGGGTCCCTGTGAAATAGTCTCTGGATCTGCAATAGGATTTTTAAAAAGGAACTTGTGTGAATCAGGAAAGTACAGTTTTGTACCTACCATAAATGTAGATGTCCGAACTGGATAGCATCTGCAGTCATAACAAATGGGTTGTCCTGTCGTCAGGCAGCCCTTCGGTCGGCCGGATTCCAAAGTCCGGGTCCGGCTTCGGCTGATGTCGCACTTCACCCGACGTCATCTCTGCTGGTCTTCGGGTATAAAGGCATCAGCCGACGTCATTTTCCTCAGTGTTTCTTGCCCCAGATGCAAGTTGCCCTCTTGGAAGGCTAAATTTTGGATAAATGCCAATGTTTCCAAAAAGATAGAAGGCAAACACAAAAAATAAGCATGTATGTACATATATACAAACAAATACACCATAAGAGACTCCCCAGCTAGCTATTTGGAGGGTAAATACCTAGGAGTACCACAGAGGGAAGGAGGGTAATCCTGACTGCAGATGCTATCCAGTTCGGACATCTACATTTATGGTAGGTACAAAACTGTACTATGTCCTTCATGGATGCATCTGCAGTCATAACAAATGGGTAGAATACCATAGCCAACTAGGGAGGAGGAAGAAAAATTATGGTGTGGTTAGGATCCCTTGCAGTACAGCAGTGGCAAACCCTGCTCGGGATCTAGAATACAGAGGTAAATTATAATGCTTGGCAAATGTATGCACGGAGGTCCAAGTAGCCGCCTCAATAATGTCCTTGGTTGCCACTCCTCGTAAGAAAGCTGTGGTAGTGGCTGTAGCCCTTGTAGAATGAGGCCTTATGTTCTGTGGAATTGGTTTTCCATGGTAGGAGTAACAGAATCTTATCCAATTTCCTATCCATTTGGAGATTGTCTGTTTGGAAATTGCTTTTCCTTCCCTTCCTGTTGCATAGGCTACAAAAGCTGGTCAGTTTTTCTGTTACTTTTGGTTCTGTCCAGGTAGTAGCGTAGCTGTCTATGTACATCCAAGGTATGCAGCATTCTTTCCCCTCTGTTTTGTGGATTGGGGAAGAAGGTAGGTAGGTGGATTGCCTGGTTTAAAGACACTCTGGATACCACCTTAGGCATAAATGTAGGATTAGTTCTCATGGACACCCTATCTTGATGGAAGATTAGGAAGGGTTGTACTGCCATTAAGGCCTGTAGTTCAGAAACCCTCCTTGCTGAGGTAATTGCCAGTAGGAAAGCAGTTTTCCATGACAGGTGCTATAGATCTGCTGCTGCTGCTGGTTCAAACTGAGGGAGTGTCAACTTTTCTAGCACAAAGTTCAAGTCCCATGCTTGTAATGGTGGTTTCCTAGGAGGTTTTACATTCTTGATCCCTCTGAGGAACTGCCTGAGTAGAGGATGTGAAAAGACAGGTGGATCAAAGCTGTATTCTGCTGAAATAGCTGATGCATGTATCTTGATGGAGGAATAGGACAGGCCTGTATGTAGAAGCTCTGCCAAATACTCCAGAATGTTAGCAATATCTATATTCGACACATCTTTTCCTCTTTCAGCACTCCAAATGACAAACCTTTTCCATTTTCCTGCATAGTTCCTTCTTGTTGAAGGTCTGCGGGCTTCAAGGATAATGTCTTTAACCCTTTGGGAAAGATCTGGATTAGTTGCTGCTATGTGATGTTCCAGGCAGTCAGTTGCAAAGTTTTTAGGTTTGGATGCATGATGCTGTAGTTGTTCTGAGTTAACATCAAAGGCATCAGGGGTATTGACCACATTTTCTCCTGAGACATGCTCCTCAGCAATGGGTACCAGTGTTGTCTTGGCCAGTTCGGAGCTATCAGGATTATCCTTGGACGTTCCTCTTTGATTTTCAGTAATACCTTGTGTAATACCTTGTGTATCAAGGGAAGAGGTGGAAATGCATATGCTGTCAGACCTTTCCAGCTGAAGGAGAGCGAATCCACCTTCCATGCAAGTGGGTGGAATGTCCTTGTGCAGAATTTTTTGAGCTGGTGATTGAGAGGGGAAGCGAATAGATCTATTTGTGGCATTCCCCATTTCTTTGTGATGGTCTTGAAGATGTCCGGGTGTAGCATCCATTCGTGAGCATCCGAGGTGGTTCTGCTTAACATGTCTGCTAGGGTGTTCTCTTTTCCCGGTACAAATATTGCCTGTAACTGGATGTTGTAGCTGAGTGCCAGATTCCAAAGGTCCAAAGTCATTCTGCATAGGGGGTATGAATGAGTGCCTCCCTGTTTGTTGATGTACCACATGACTGTGGTGTTGTCTGTCCTTATCATCAAATGGCCTTCTTTGAGGAATGGTCTGAATTTTTGGATTGCCAGTTTTACTGCCAGCATTTCTTTTTGGTTTATGTGCAGGTGCAGCTGGTCATGAGTCCACAATCCTTGTACGCATTTGACCAGCATGTGCGCCCCCCATCCTAGGTCTGAGGCATCTGTTGTGATGGTTTGGCTTGTTCGAAAGTTGTGGAAGGGTAGGCCTGGGTTTGACTGGCATGCTTGAGCCCACCATAGGAACTCCTGTTTTCGGCATGGGATTAGTGGTATTTCTGCTTCTAGGCTGTGCCTGTGTTGAGACCATAAATTCTTTAGGTACCACTGTAGTTTTCTCATATGCAGTCTGGCATGTGGGACCAGGATTACGCATGATGCCATGAAGCCCAAGGCCTGCAGAACTTTTCTTGCTGTTAGTTTGTTCTGTTTTGTTAATGCCAAGAAGTAAAGAGGGAGTTCTTTTGTTTTCTGCAGTTAGGAATGCCATTTGTTTTACTGTGTCCAATTCAGCCCAAGAATGTTCTTGTTTGGGATGGTATCAGCCTTGACTTTTGTAAATTGACTGTGTATCCCAGGGCTTGTAGCAAGTAAATGACCCTTTGTAAATCTGTTGTCAGCTTGCTTTTGTTGTCCGCTTGTAGCAGGCAGTCGCCCAGGTATGGATAAATTTGGATTCCTGTAGTCTGCAGTGAGCGATTACTGATGCCAGGCATTTTGTGAATACTCTGGGCGCAGTAGATAAGCCAAAGGGCAATGCTGAGAATTGATAATGCTCTGATCCTGCAAGAAATCTGAGGTATCTTCTGCAATTTGGTCGAATGGGGACGTGCAGGTATGCCTCCTTGAGATCTAGAGTTACCAGCCAACACTCCTTGCCCAGCATGGGAAGAAGTTGCTGTAGGGTCAGCATTTTGAATTTTGGGACAATGATATATGTGTTTAAGATGGACAGGTCGAGAATAGGTCTCCAACTTTTTTCTTTTCTTGGTACTAGGAAGAGTCTGGAATAGAATCCTTTGCCCTGTTCTGTTATTGGTACTCTTTCCACAACTCTCATCTTTGTTAATTTCGTTATCTGCTGTAGAGCTTCTATTTTTTGATTTGGAGGCAGGTTTGGCATTCCTCTTTTTACTGGTAAGGTGTGGAAGTGGAACCGGTAGCCTTGGTCTATGGTTTGCAAAATCCACTTGTCTTTTGTGATATAGTGCCAATTTTTCGAAAATAAGGCTAATTTTCCGCCTAATGGTGCTGCTATTTGCTCCCTGGTAGGCGGAGTTAGAGCCAAGTCACTGTGATTGTCCTGTTGCAGTGGTAGTGGTTGTGTCTGTGCCTCTGTTATTACCTTGCCACTGTCGCCCTCTGTAGTCACCTCCTCTGGATTGATTTCTGCCTCTGGAGCGCCTATTCCTGCCCCTGTGGGATCTGGTGGAGTCAGGAAAGGACCAATTTTGGCAGGCCAGTTCCTGCTAAACCTTGGGGCTGAACCTGTAAGAAATCTTTAACTGTTTGTACAGATTTTGCCTTTTCTTCCATTTTCTTCATTACCTGCTGGGCAGGTGTACCAAATAAACTGGCCTTATCCATAGGAGCATCTAATAGCTTAGCTTTAACATGATCCGTAAGACCTGCTCTTTCAACCATGCATGTCTTCTTATCACTGTGCCAGTCATGGCTGATCTAAATGAAGCCTCCAGTGCATCATAGCCACATTTTAAGGAATGGTTACTAACCTGTTGTATGTTATTCACCATTTCTAATACATATTTCTTATCTATAGATTCATCAGAGGATACTTTTTAGTTAACTGATCAAGCATAAACTCTTGGTATTGGATCATGTGAAACTGACAGTTTAAAGCTCTAGCTGAGAGAGTAGCAGAGGTGTAAACTTTTTCCCCATCTGTCCAAGGACCTGGATTCCCTTTCTGAAGGAATAGGGTTTTTGCTGTGGTCGAGGCTACTGCCTTAGGCCCCTGGGAAATAGTTTGGGTCTGCCAGTGGGGCCTTGTATAGGTGGTGATGAGTGTCTGGAACCCTGTAAAATCTATCAGGTTTGGCAGGGGCTGGAGGTAAAGAATCAGGAGCAGTGCAGACATCATTAAATGCATCATCCACAACAGGCAAAACAGGAGGTATAGCTAAGGGCCTATGTTGTGGTAAATGCAGAAAAGTCCTAAGCCTTTTCTTGAATCTGAGAAATCTTGTCCCTGCCATTGAAATTGTTCTCTCATGGCATGTAAGGTTTCCCCAAAGGAAAATTCCTCTGGTGGAGAGGCAGTTGGAATGGATTCTTCAGCATCGGAGTCTTCATAAGTAGAAAAGGATCCTCTGGCTGTTCTGTAATGTCGGAGTCATCCGCAGAATCATCAGAGGACACTGGCTCGGGGCTCTGTCCTAGGTCTCTTTTCTGGGGCTGAGAGGCCCTGACTGGGTGAGATTGGGATCCCCTAATTAAGGATATTAAATCTTCTGCCAGAGTAAGCATTTGAGAACTAGAAGTGGGCCTGTGTGAGGGAGGTTTAACAGGCACTAACTTAGCAGATTTGGCTGCTTTAGCCCTGGCAAAGGCCTTGATAGACATGGCTGCAGGGGGTCTAGCAGCACCACGTGCTGGGGTAGAAACATCCAAAGGGATGGTGTCTGATAACTCACTAGAAACCACAGTTGTAGGCAAAATTTCTGAGGCCGATTCAGGTAAGGTAGCAGGAGCCTCAGTAGTAGCCATGGATTCGCCTGAAGATTGACCAGTTTTCTCGGTTTGGCGAAACCGAGACACTCGTGTCTTGCTTAACCGTGGTTTCGGCGAAAACCGCGGACCCGAGTGTCGGTCTTTTCTTGCGTTTTTAACAATTTGGGTAGTCGGAGGATCCGGCGGCATAATGTAAGCAAAGTCTGAGCCGAAAAACTGTTCAGCAAACTCCGACCGACGCCTTAGCGTTCGTCGGTTGAAGGAAGCGCAGGCGAACAGGCTGCTACGCCGTGGTCTGGGCCTAAGCAAGCAGACAATAAGAGTGGAAATCTTTATGAGGTATTTGTTTCCCACAAGTTAAACAGTTATTGACTTTTTCTGACATCGGCTGAGGCAAGAAAGAGTCCCCAACGGGGTACTTAGCTTTTAGAAGTCTTCGAAGTAGTATTCGGTAGTAGTAATCTCTGGATCTGACCGACCGGCACTTGCGAACAGCTTCTGCTTCGGGCGCCACGCGGCAAGAAAGACTGAGGAAAATGGCGTCGGCTGATGGCTTTATACCCGAAGACCAGCAGAGATGACGTCGGGTGAAGTGCGACATCAGCCGAATCCGGCCGACCGAAGGGCTGCCTGATGACAGGACAACCCATTTGTTATGACTGCAGATGCATCCATGAAGGACATCTTTGTAATATCTGTCAGGTTTTCTGGGAGCAGGAGGCAAAGTATCAGGGGCCAAACTAGATTCCGAAAAAGCATCATAAACAATGTCTAGTACAGGAGGAATAGCTAAAGGCCTATGCTGAGGCAGGAGTAAGAAATCCCTAAGCCTCTTTTTTGAATCAGAAAAATCCTAGCTTTTCCATTGGAAATGCTCCCTTAGAGTATGTAATGTTTCACCAAAAGAAAAATCCTCTGGAGGGGAAGCAGAGGGAATAGAGTCCTCTGCATCAGAATCCTCATAAGTAGATAAAGGGCGAATCCAGATCATCAGAAGAATCAGAAAAATCAGAATCCTGGTCAGAAGATTCATAAACAACTTCCTAGGTCTCTTAGAAAGGGGAGGTTGGCTTCCCCTAATTAGAGTTATAAGATCTTCAGCCATTCTTATAATTTGTTTTTTAGGCACAGAGGCCTGAGCTTCGTTTTTTTAGGCATGGTTCGAGATTTAGGTCTAAATGAAGAAGGAGGCGTCTGTTTAATATGCAAGTCCGTAGGCCCGAATACACCCTCAGAAGCTGGTGCCTGCACAGCGGCTCCGGACCCATCCAAGGTAGAGACATCCGCGGGTTCCAAAGCTGAAGCATCTCGCGGCATACCGGACTCTGAATGCGTCTCAGTAGAGGCCTGCGAATCAGAAGTAGCGGGTATCAGGGGCTGTGAAAGCGCCTCACTGAGTACCGGCAAACAGGCGACTGGCTTAATTGAAGTGTCGTCAGCAGTTTTGGACCTCGGTGGCCTGTCTCTGTCTTTACATTTGAGTTTTTTGAAAATCCCAGTAGTCGGATGGCTAAGAGACAACATTTCTGGATAATTAAACTGAGAACCGAAATATTTAGAGGCAAAAATATACATACGACGGATAGTGCGCTGATTAAACAAAGCACAAAATCGACAGCAAGGTATGTCATGGTCAGGGCCTAGGCAAGGAATACAGTACAAATGAAAATCTTTATGAGGTATTTGCTTTGCACAAGTAATGCAATTATTAACTTTTACTGACATCGGTAAGGAGCAAGAAAGAGTTTCCCCAATGGGGTACTTAGCTTTAGTTGAAGACTTGAGTTCTGAAACTTGAAAACGAAAATTTCAGGAGTCAACCGACCGGCACTGGCGAACTGCTTCTGCTTCGGGCACCACATGGCAAGAAAAATTAATGTTTTATACCCCTGACGTCATGGAAGAAGGGACAGCAACCGACGCAGGACGGCCGACTGAGGGCTACTCCAAGCAGATAACCCCAAATGTAATGAGTGCAACAGTGAAACACGAAGAACATCCACAAATTTATCCCAGGGATAATAAAGGGACCTGGACCCCCTTACTGACAGGGGCGACAAGTGCTGACTGAGGTTTCATTTTGGGGCTAAACTCTTTGCTAAGCTTGTAATGACCCCAAACCATTAGCCTAACAACCTCCCTATGATCCTATAATCCAAAAAGGGAGAAAGTAATGTAGTTAATGAACAGATAATGTATTAACTGAATAGTAACGCAACCTCACCCACTTTTCATCTAAAGCTTTTTCCCTTATCCCTTTTAACAACAACATCCTACTTCCTACTTACACAGGATACTACCCTTCCATATGATGCACTGTAACCAAAGTAAGCAACTCCTCCACCTCTCCAACTCTTACTAACAAGTTATTTACATATCTGTGTTACTGTCACGTTCCCCCAGAAAAAAATGCACTTCTTAGCATTAAAAACAAGTTGCATTTGAATGATCTTAACTTCAGGTTATACATAATTAAAAAAGGCCCTCCTCATACTCCCCCCTACATCTTCAGTGATTCAGTCTTTGTGTGAGGGCTAACTGCAATACAATCAACTTCAGCAAGAACAGCTGATAATGAAAAGGTAATGCACGCATTACATATACAGCACTAACAGCAATAATGTCAAAATGCACAAATTTTAAATTTAATCATCCAGACTTTAGCTGCCTTGTTAGAAAAACCTTACAGGGCAACATTTTAATGTGAATATGCAATATCTCACCATGATTCAGTAAGTGATACTTGCCTTTTCTAGGTCTTCCCACCTTTCGGGTAACAAGTGGTTCTAAAACTATAAAAAAAAATACAGTTATCGGAATGCTTGTTCAAATTTCACCTATCATTTTGTGCTATACTCATAGAACCAATATCTTTTCTGGGTCTTCCCATTTTCTTGATCTGAGAAGCTTTTGTGAATTACAATAAAATGCAAGTCAGCCAAGACACAAATGCATTGTTAAGAAATCATGTAAGGTCACAGTATTAGGACTTGATTTACAAAAGGGCATAGTGATAATTTTACAGAACAAAATGCTGTTTTTCTTAAAGTCAATAGATACTACTGTAGTATGTAATGAAACCAAAAAGATAGCAAACACTGACCTGTTTTGCAATTTAAACAAAAAAAAAATCATGAATCTTTTGCATTTAGTTAATGATGATAACCAAGAAGTTATGTACTCACCATAACGTTCGATGTATTTTGTCAGTCTCTCCTCACATTCTTACCCGTGGGTTCGGAGCCGAATGTCGGTTCCGACTCGGCCAACTTTTCTAGCTCAAAGTCTTTCTATTGGCTGGGCTAAGATGGTATCCCATGCTGCACTGCTCTCTATCCCCAGATCTAGTTTGCTGCGAGCCCCAGCACTCATTCTCCATGCATAACACCTAAGGAAAGGAAGAACAAACCAACAATGAAGGAAGCTCTGAAACCAGACCTAACCTTAGGATCCTCCAGGACGGGGGAAGGTGGGGAGGGGTAAGAATGTGAGGCGAGATGGACTACATACATCGAACGTTACGGTGAGTACATAACTTCTTGATGTTATGTAGCCCAATCTCGCCTACATTCTTACCCGTGGGACAGCGTCCCTAGCACCTACATCCTGGGAGGCTCAGTGGAAAATACTCCTGAGCACTGTGGAACCAAAGGAAGACCTGCCCCCAGATACCACATCCAACTTGTAATGAGTAACAAAGGTGTGAAGAGATGCCCAAGTAGCTGCAGCACAAATATCATCCATAGGCAATCTGGCCTGACAGGCTGTAGATGTAGATACAGACCGAGAAGAGTGAGCCTTCACACGGAACGGTAAATCTTTACCCCCTGAGGAATAAATGAAAGAAATGCAACTGGAGATCCACCTGGACAGCGTGACTTTGGAGACAGGAGACCCAATTCTGTTTTCCGAAAAGGAAACAAACAACTGATCAGATTTTCTGAGGTCTTTCGTTCTGTGCAAATAAAAACGTAATTGTCTGCGTACACCCAACCGATGAAATTTGAATTCTGCCTTGTTTGAGAACTGGGGAAAAAACACTGGCAATTCAATAGATTGATTAAGGTTACTGATTGACGCCACTTTGGGAAGAAAGAAGGGGTTCGGTCTGAGAGAAACCCTGTCCTTATGAAAAATCAAATAAGGGGGTTTGATTGATAAATCTTGAAGCTCCGAAACGCGTCTGGCTGACGTGATTCCTACTAAAAAGACAGTCTTCCAAGTTAAGAATTTTAAATCACAAGTGGCTGCAGGCTCAAAGGGGGGTGAAGTAAGAGCCTATAGAACAAGGTTCAAATCCCAAGGTATGACAGGTTCCAATACCGGGGGACGAAGTAACAGAATGCCCTTCAGAAAAGCCTTACAGCGTCTATGTGCCATCAGGCTAGGCTCGTCAGTGACATGAAAGGTAGAAATCGCCGCCAATTGGACTTTAATGGTTGTGGCCGCTGAACCCTGGTTAAAGAGCATAGACAAGAACTCCAATACAGAAGAAATTGGAGCTGTGCAAGGGTCAATCTTTTTGGTATGCACCCAGATTGAAAACCTCGTCCATTTACTGTAATAAATCTTCCTGGTCGAGGGCTTATGAGAGGAAGATAAAATATGAACCACCTCCGGTGAGAAATGATGAAACCTAACTAATGACGGAAGTGGAGTAGCCAAGCTGTCAATCGGAGGTTCCAAAAAGAGGGATGGAGCTGCCCTGATGTGTGTCAGTAAGTCTGGTTGTGGGTCCAGAATCCAAGGAGCGTCCATGAGATAGGGATGGAGAATGGGGAACCAAATTTGACGAGGCCAGTGTGGGGCAATCAGAATCATTCTGCTTCCCAAGGATTGGGCTTTCTGAACAACCTTTGACAGCAAGGGGACCAGAGGGAAGGCATACAGTAGACCGGAGGGCCAATCGTGGACTAGAGCGTCCCTGGGTGACTCCCCTTGAGGGGGGATCAACGTGAAATAGCTGCTGCATTTGGCATTGAGGGGGCTAGCAAAAAGGTCGCAGCAAGGCTGAACCCACCTGCGGAAGATCTGTTCCGCAACCTGACAGTTCAGGGACCACTCTTAAGGCATCAGAATAGCTCTGCTTAGCCTGTCTGCGATCACATTGGACTTCCCTGGAATGTGTGTTGCCACCAGAAAATGTTGGGAAGACACTGCCCACTGCCACACTCGCATGGCCTCTCTGCAAAGAGGATAAGACTTGGTTCCTCCCTGCTTGTTCAGATAACACCACTGACATATTGTCTGAGTGGATTGCAATAGTCCCGAGAGGAAGAAAACTCTGAAGTGCTTGCAACGCTAGTAGCACAGCTCTCATCTCCAGGACACTGATATGCAGATGCATCTCATGCTCTTGCCACGTGCCTTGGACTGTCCTGCCTAGATAATGCCCCCCCCCCATCTGGGAGACATCCATGGTCACCGTAGCAATCGGGGGCGCAGGAACGAAGGGCTTTCCCGTATTCAGGTTGTAGGTGCGAAGCCACCAACTGAAATCCTGTTTGCACCTGTCTGTGAGTAGAATAGGGTGAGAAAGTGGAAGACGTTGAAGAGACCACTGGACAAAAAAAAGTCACTGAAGGAGTCTCATATGTAACCTTGCCAGAGAGACTAACAATCATCGCAGCCATTGTCCCCAATAGTTGGAGGACCCATCTTGCCTTCGCTCTTCTCAGGGGGAGCAAGGCGTGAACTTGTTGCTGTAGAACTCTGACTCTTTCCTGTGCTAGAAACGCCCGTATGAGGACAGTGTCTAGTTCTGCTCCTATAAAAATGACACGCTGTGAGGGCAACAAGGCAGATTTTTCCCAGTTCAATGTGATGCCCAACTGTTGACATAGGTTGATAGTAGCGTCCCTGGTCTGAATTAGTAGATGCCTGGTGGTGGCAGTAAAGAGCCAGCCGGAAGCGTAGGTGACTTCTGGATGCCCTGTCCATCTTTATGTGGTAGTAAGTATCCTTGAGGTCGATGGAGCACATCCACACTTCTTTTCACAACAATGGGAGAATAGACTGCAATGTGACCATTCGAAGTTGGACTTTTGCACGTGGGTGTTCAATTGGTTGTGATCTAATATGGGTCACAGGTCCCCTGTCCTTTTCGGCACCAAAAACAATCTGGAGTAAGTCCCTAATCCGATCTGGTCTGAGGGGACATGTTGGATGGCTCTTTTTTCTGGCAGCTTTGAAACTTCTGAAGCTGCGTAATCCCTTTGATTGGGTGGAACATCCGGATTTTCTTGATTGGAGGGGGATCTGACGAGAAGGGGATGACATATCCACAGGAAATTATTTGTAGAACCCATTGGTCCTGGGCGATATCTTGCCAGGCCTCCAGGTATAACGAGATTCGATCCCCGACTGGCTATGGAAACGCAAAGTCGGGCCTCCCATCAGGAGCAGCAGTAGCGAAAACCAAGAAAGGAATCACGGTCTCCCGAGTTGCGGGGGCCTCCTCTGCCCCTAGGGTGCCGTCTCCCTGAATAACCACCCCCTCCCCTGCCTCTGGAGGGGGGCTCACCTTGTGCACCAGGAAAAAAACTCTGATTTCTTGAACCACATTTTGCCACCCCTCTGAGCCTTGGGATAAGGCCTAGAGTGAAGGGAAAAATGGACTCCTACGGCAAACAGAGTTTTTCCCTCCTGCTCGCACCTGGTGAGGGTGTCTTTCACCTTGGTTCCGAAAAAAGAGGAACCATCGAAAGGGGCGTCGGTGAATGAAGACTTGAAGGCCTCCGCGAAATGACAAAGGCGCATCCAGGCCCGTCTCCTATGAGCAACTCCTGAACTTGCTGCCCTACTCGCTCCTTCGACTGCATATGAAATCAGCCTCATGGAAGAGTTTACAATGGAATTGAGGGTAGACATCTGAGTGTTAACCATCTGGGCCACCGCCTCAGAAATGTTATCCGTGAGAGTATCTCCAAGCTCCTTGAGATCATCTATCTGGAGCCGTGTAAAGTGAGATAAATAATTCAGTGACCGTAAGGTAAAGGTCGCTGAAGAAAAAGTACACTTCTCATACCGGTCCATGGTCCTAAACTCCTTGTTAGGGGGATGGACGGTGGAAGAAGTCTCGGCTAATTCCTTCCGATTGGCAGCTGCCACCACCATGGCATCCACAGGGACTCCCTTGGACAGAAATTCCTTACCAGGAGGAGCAGACATAAATTTATTGGGTCTCCTGGGGACTGGTTCCACAGAGTCAGGGGTTTCCCACACCCTTCGACAAACCAAATCCAGAAGCTCATCAAAGGGTGGAGATACCCAGGAGGTAGAGGGCTGAGCACCTAAGGCCTTCAGGAAGACCGACTCCTCCTCGGACAGGGCTTTGGATGACCAGTCACCTCTTTGTTTCAAAATCTCTAGGATGTCAGAGAAAGAAACATCCTCAAGAGGATGACTTGGGGGACCCCTCTGATTCCTCGAGGTCGGTGTCTGATGTGACAAACTCATCCTGGGAATATATGTGCTTCCTCTTGCACGTCTTCTTTCTGGGTGGCTCCTCAGGCAAAAACTCTGCGGGGCCCTCAGAAATGTGGGGACTACTCATGGGGGTACCCTGAGGTCTTGGGGCTCCGCTGTCTAGAGATAGATGGCGATCAGAGACCTGCACCGGTGTAGTAGTGGACAGAAAGACCGACCCGCATCATGCCGCTGACGACCTGGCCAGCGGACTCCGCATGGCCTCAAAGGCTGGTCCCCCCCGAGTCCAAGGAACGACCAGTCTCCGAAGCCACAATAGTCAAACCTCCCCACGCCCAAGCACCGAGAGGGAGACTAGGAACCAAGGGGTGTCCCGAAGCCTCTCCCTCGGGTCTGATCGAAGAAACCTGAGTCCTGAATCCCGTGGATGGCGCCGATGGGGTCGGAGCTGACGTCGGCACCGATAAGCAAGGAGGGGCTGTCGGAACAGACCTTAGGACATCACACGTAGCCGAGCACTTCGGCTCCGAAATCTGAGGTGCGCTCGGAGGAAGTATCGAAGCAGGTTGAAGGATGGGCTCCGGAACCGACTGGGTCAGAGCCAAGAACAATTTTGCCAAAACCAGTGACTGAAGAAGTCTCTGCAGCACTCTATCAACGTCCAGATCTGATAAGGTCCTGGAGGATTTAGAGGATAGAGAAGGAGATCGAGACCTCCTCTCCGAAGGGGACCTGCGAGGAGGTGATACTGGCCTAATGCTAGATGATCGGTTCCGAATATGTTCCAAGATGATTGGAGCCGATGCAGGTTCCATAATTGAAACTTCCTGCGGCCCCGTGGACAATGGAGCCGAGGATGTCGAAGCAGACTTTGCTATTTTCTCCGGTGGCTCCGAGGAGACTGATGGAGCCTCAGATCTCTTTTTAGATTTAGAAGATTTTGCCTTAGAGCTGGAAGCAGTTTCCTGACCCTCCTCGAAGGAGGGTTTCAGAAGTCCCTTCAAAATCAATTTATTCTTCCTTTCCTGAAGAACTCTCGGACTAAAAGCATGACAGAAGCTGCACGACTCCTGGAGATGGATTGCTACCAGACAATACAGACAGACAGAATGTCCATCGGTAATGGACATTTTATAACTGCACCTAGAGCATTTCTTGAAGCCCGAGGGCTTGTGCTCCTTAGTATCTTTGGACATAGTTAACCAACAACAAAAAGCCCCAAGACAAATAATCCCTGAATAAAGGACCAATGGTCAAACAGTCACAAGGCAGGAAAAAACTACCACGAACAAAATGCCTCAAGATCTCTAGATCTTAGACACAAACACAAGGGGGGGGAGATTACTAAAACCTCTAATTTAAACGGTTTTAGACCCGGTAAAGTTTATAACACAAGGAAAGCAAGGGGACAGACTAGGTCTTCTAACTTAAACAGGCCTAGCCCATTGGAAACAGCTAGTGAGATACCACAGAAAGAAACGATCAAACACACAACTTTTCCACAATACAAGACCAGAACACACAACAGCTATTAAAAAAGCTTTTTGTTTGCACAAATTCTCTAATAATGAAGAAAAAGGGTACTTAGCCACAGCCAAGAGTGAGACCACGTCCGAGATACACGAGTGGCAAACGCGATCTGGAGATAGGGAGCAGTGCAGCATGGGATACCATCTTAGCCCAGCCAATAAAAGACTTCGAGCTAGAAAAGTTGGCCGAGTCGGAGCAGACATTTGGCTCCAAACCCACGGGTAAGAATGTAGGCGAGATTGGACTACATAACATCTTTTGATTGTTGCAGTCCTAGAATACAGCATGTACTTCTACTGCTGTCACTAAAGGGAATCAAGTTTTCCTATCCTGTTCTGTACTGAGAAATCACTGAACATGCCAAAGTTTAGAATAACAGAAAAAAATAGTGCACAACATAAATGTTAACAGGTACATTCTGAAAGACGTCATACATTTATTAACCAAAACTAAAAAAAATAAAATGATAAAGACAGACTAGCTGCCTACATGTTGTTTTTCTTTCGGCTTTTCATGGTTAGGGGTCGCCACAGCGGAACTCCGGTCTGCTAATGATTGGCAGTCGATTTTTATGGTGCCAAGGTGCCAGCCCGACGCCCAATCTTCAACGAAGGCACACCCATTCACGCATGTCTTAGGAAAGCCACTCGACCGCGGGGAATATATGCAGACTCTACACAGAAGGCGCTCCAGCCGAGAATCGAATGGAAGAATCTCTTGCTGTGAGGCGACAATGCTACCGTTGCACAACCACGGCTTCAGGCTAGCTGCCTACATACTTCCCATAAATAACAAAACATAATTTAACCATATCAATTGCTCTACAAGGGACCTACCCCCAACAGATCCTACAACTGGGTACAGCTGCTTCACCAATCAGAATATGGCAACATTCTCTGAGGTCCTGTGCAAATACTCTATATCAGCACACGCTGTGACACATTATCTAGTTCCCGTGTCTGCCTCCAACGCCAAGCAGAAGAACTTCTGCAAATCAGGACACAATGGCACCTCAGTACTAACAATTAATGTGCAAGTAAATGACTCATGGGCAACACCAGCTGCCAAAACTGGATGGAGGGGGTTACTACCCTTGTGAAGAGGGATGGCAAGAGGTAGCTGATATGGGTCCATATCAATCTGCCAAAGGTAGTTTTGCTAACTGCAAAAAGGCTGATGTACATTTGCTGAAACTACTTCCTTCTACATTGAGGTTTGCCTCTTTCTCCACTATTGTGTATGACACCTTGCAGTTGGAATGTATAAATTGGGGGTGTGAGTGAAACAAATATTGCTTGGATGTTTGCCAATGGTAGTTTTGGCAAGTATTTTCAAACATTTTAAGTTCACCAAAACTGCCTTCAATAAGCTGATGAATCCATTTGTAACCTATCAAAGAAGCTTTCCTCACAGACTAACTCAAACTTTAAGAATATACCCATTATGTCTAACACTAGGATGCTCATGATGGGTCCTGTGACTGGGTTGAATCCCAAACAGTAAACTATTGGTGTGGAAGCAGCCAGATTACAGCTCAAGGACCACTGTTCAGAAGTCTTAAGTATTATAGCATAGTCACCAAAGGAAATCTGACTCTCTCAGTCAAGGTCTACACATTAATGCTTGGGAAATGTACACAATGAAAACCAATTGGCCGTGATGTCAATACTGCAGTGGAGACATTTTTGACACTAACACTGGAAGCAGCCACACCTATGTTGGAGTGGCACTTAACCACAGCATTTTCCAGTAAGCAGTTTACTACTGTGTCTCGCTAACTTACATGCAACAAACAACCCCACGACCCAACAACTGCTCCTAATGTTGCCCAACACTCCCGCAAAGGTCATCAGTGCAGTTGGTCATACTGCCTCCCTCCCTGCACGATAAACAAGCCAGTTTTGGCTGCTCAGACCCACCCCCAGTGCATTTCAGTTGTCTGGGTCAATGTCAGGGCTGAAGGCTGAATTCTTCTATATCACAGTGCAAAGATCAGGTAACTTTTTTGTGTGTATTCTTCAGAATTTCTGCATACACAGAGACGGAAACCTATGCTCTGCTTCTGACAGGTCACGTTCAGTAACCTGTATACACTTAAACTGCTAACACATGTTTAAGGTTTTGACAATGAGTGCATTTTCTGTGAGAATGAGGTAGTTCTGGTCATCTGTCAAGTCTTTGAGTGTTAGTTCATGTAATGCCTCCTTATCAAAAGGTCCTTCCAATTTAAAAAATAAAGTTACAAAAATATGCAATGCTGTTCAAAATCTTATTTGACTTTTCTCAAAGGCTCATGAAATTTATGACAACTTTTCTTTACAAGCAAACTGCATATATTCTGTATTAAAAGTCTACAGCTGCTTTGTTGGAGAATACCAGCTACTGGTACTAAAATGAGACTCTGAAAGTAAGCTAGGAAAAAATAAGATAACTGTAACAGTACTGCAGTCAGAAACTAATGGACACAAAGTTCTATTAGCATAAAGAGTGGTCCTTCAAAATAAGAAGTTATGTACTCACCATAATGTTCCATCTGAGTAGGTGGCTTCATTTGTCTGCAACCTTTGGGTCTTGGATCCGACATCGGATCCGAGCCGGCAACTTATTATACAGCTATGGATCCGAGCTCCTAGCTCCTCCCCTCACCCATAATCCCCTGCCAACCCCAAATGACCTCAGATCAAGTTTGCCCTCCTACAGATACCTGGAAAGGTGTCCTAACAGGAAAAGGCAGGATAATACAGAAAGTACTTACTCTTCTGAAGGCCAGGGGGAAGGAGGGGGGGATGGTTGCAGACAAATGAAGCCACCTACTCAGATGGAACGTTATGGTGAGTACATAACTTCTTAATCTGGAGTAGGGACTTAATTTGTCAGCAACCTTTGGGACAGAGTCCCCAGCTACCTGAATCTTGGGCGGCCATCATGGAAGGATGTTCCGGAGCACTGAGGAGCCAAAGGATGCTCTCCCTCTGGAAATGACGTCCAGTTTGTAGTGGTTGATAAAGGTGTGAGATAAGGCCCAAGTGGCTGCCGAGCAAATATCATCCAAGGGAACTCTAGATTTAAAGGCAGCAGAAGTAGAGATGGAGCGAGTGGAATGTGCACGGGCTCCCTGAGGTGGGGGCCTCACAGAAGCTTCATAAGCTAGAAGAATACATTGGGAAATCCAGCGTGACAAAGTGACCTTCGAGACGGCTTTATCCAAACTGAATTTGGCAAAGGAGATGAACAGCTGATCGGATTGTCTGTGACCAGCAGTCCTATGAATATAGAAACGCAGCTGCCTGTGCATGTCTAAAGAATGCAGCTTGTACTCTCCTTTATTTTGATATTTAGGGAAGAAAACTGGTAGGTTGATGGCCTGATTGATATTGGTTTCTGAGGCCACCTTGGAAGGAGTGATTGGTACTGAGGTACACTCTATCCTGATGAAAAACCAAGTAAGGGGGTTTCACGGAAAGGGCTTGAAGTTCCGAAACTCTCTTCGCTGAAGTGATGGCTACCAGGAATGCTGTTTTCCAGGACAGCTATTTAAGTTCGGCCGAGGCAGCTGGTTCAAAGGGGAAAGCAGCCAAGGCTTGAAGGACTAGAGATAGGTCCCAAAGGGGTACGGCTTCCTTGATAGGGGGCCTGAGCAGAAAAGTACCCTTGAGGAAGGTTTTGCATAGTTTAGCTGACATCAAAGGATCTGTCTCATGTCCCACATGGTAATGTGAGATGACTGCCAATTGTACCTTGACTATCAAACAACTGGCTCCTTGCTGAAAGAGTCCTGTGAGGAAGTCCAACACGGATGTTAAAGGGGCAGTGAAGGAGTCCAAATTATGATGTTCCGCCCAGAAGGAAAAGCGCTTCCAATTATTGAGGTAAACTTTCCTGGTGGAAGGTTTGTGCGCTGCCACCAAGATGGCTTTGACTGGTAAAGAGATACCGGGAGTCCTGATTAAGAGTGGAACTGGAGCAGCCAAGCTGCCAGCTTCAGGTTGTCCAGATTCGGGGACGGTAAGCCTGATGGATGGGATATTAGATCCGGGCTGGGATCCAGAATCCAGGGAGGATTCACCAAGTGAGACCACACGTAAGGGAACAAAGTTTGCTGAGGCCAGAATGGGGCAATGAGGATCATTCTGCTCCCCGGCCGCGAGGCTTTCTGTAAGAGCTTTAGCATCAGGGTTAGAGGAGGATAGGCATAAAGTAGACCGGGCGGCCAAGCATGCACCAGAGCGTCTCTCGGGGCTTCCCCTGGTGGGGGAATCAGAGCAAAGATGCTGTCACATTTCGTATTTGAGGGAGAGGCAAAGAGATCGCAGCAGAATTGCCCCCATTTTGCAAATATCCGCTTCGCTACTTGGAAGTTGAGAGACCACTCGTAAGGGGAAAGAATGGTGCGGCCGAGTTTGTCTGCCTGAATGTTGGTCCGTCCCAGAATGTGCGTTGAGATCAGACAGCGGTTGGTGGAGATCGCCCATTCCCACACCCTCATGGCCTCTCGGCAGAGAGGGTAGGACCTGGTTCCCCCCTGTTTGTTGATGTACCAAACAACTGACATCTTGTCCGTCTGTATCACAATAGTTCCTATGGGGAGAAGGTTCTGAAGTGCTTGCAACACTAACAGCACCGCCCTCATCTCCAGAACATTGATATGCAGGGAGGTCTCTGTGTTGTTCCATGTGCCTTGGACTGTTCTGCCTGAGCAATGCGCCCCCCACCAGAGGCGAGGCACGTCCGTGGTCACCGTGGCGAGAGGAGGAGGAGTGCAGAAGGGCCAGCCTATATGGAGGTCTGGAGACTGGAGCCACCATAACAGGGCCCTCCTGCAAGCCTTGCTGATTGAGATAGGGTGGCAGAGAGGAAGAAATTGGAAGGACCATTGCACTTGGAAGGTCCACTGAAGTACCCTCATATTTAGACGAGCACATTGAGGAAGCGTTATTGCTGCTGCCATGGAGCCCATCGCCCTCAGGACCAATTCCGCCGGTGGAGCTTCTGATTGGAGGATGGCCCGCACATGAAGACTCAGATTCTGTAGTCGCTCCGAAGTCAGGTAGGCTCGCAGACTTCTGGTATCCAATCTGGCCCCTATGAACTCTATTACTTGTGTCGGGGGCATGGGGGGATTTGTCCGTATTGATTGTGATGCTTAACTGGGGGGCTAGGCAGAGAAAATAGTCTCTGGCTGAGCAGAGAAGATGCCTTGTTGGGGTGGTCAGGAGCCAGTCGTCCAGGTACGGGAAGACCTGCATTCCCTGGAGTCTCAGGTGGGCCACTATCTCTGCTAAAACTTTGGTGAACACCCTGGGGGCTGTGGTGAGGCCAAAGGGAAGGACCCTGAACTGATAGTGGCTGGCTCCCAGCCGGAAGCGGAGAAACCTCCTGGATCGTCTGTCCATTAGAATGTGGTAGCACACATCCTTGAGGTCTACTGAGCACATCCAGTAGTGACCATTCGGAATTTTTCTTTGATTACCGACAGGTTCAAGAGGGAAAGGTCTAGGATTGGTCTCAAGTCCCCCGTCTTTTTTGGCACCAGAAAGAACCTGGAGTAAAAACCCTAATCCGAGCTGGTCTGGGGGGACGGGCTGGATGACTCTTATTCTTAGCAGCTGCTAGATTTCTGCGGCTGCAGCCTCCCTCTGATCGGGTGGTACATCGGGGAGGTTCCTAAGTCTGGGGACATGTTGCATTGGGGTTTTGTAACCTCTGGATATCATCAGAAGCACCCAGCGGTCTGACGTGATGGACTCCCATGCCACCAGATGCTTCAAGAAGTGCCGCCCCCCCCCCGGACTGCCTCCAGAGTGGAGCAGTCAGGCAACCCTTCAGGGCTGTTGCGTGGCCGATCAGAGAAAGATTCTCTGGACCCAAAGTTTTTCGGGGCCCCTCTGCCTCTAGGGCAGCATCCTCCCTGTCCTCCTCTGCCATGGAAGGACTGGTTGTCCGGAGCGGGTTGGGAATGTTGCAATTTCCGGAACCACATCTTCTTCTGTCCCTTTTGGTTCTTCGAGAAGGACCACTGGGGAGCAGAGAAGCGGACTCCGACAGCAGACATCTTCCCGTCCTTCTCGCTCTGGACAAGTGTCTTGCGAACGGTCTTGCCAAACAAGGCAGAACCATCAAAGGGGGCGTTCGCAAAGGACGCCTTAAAGGGCTACGCGAAGTCACAATGTCGGAGCCAGGCCTGACATCTCATAACTAGGCCCGCTCCGCTAACTCTAGCAGCTCCCTCAGTGGCGTGGGATAACAGCCGCATAGAGGTATTGGAAATAGATCTTAGAGTGGCCATACGAGTGGAGTACAACTGCTTGTCCTCCGTCGACATAGACTCTGGGAGGAAGCAGCGTATTCTTTAATAAGATCCCACTGCATCCTGATGATGTGTGCCATGTAGTTCAGAGACCTTACTGAGAAGGTCGCTGAACTAAATACCCGCTTCCCAAGGCGATCCATCGAGTGGGACTCCTTGTTCGGTGGATGGACCGAGGGGCTCTCCTGAGCTAGTTCCCTCTTAGTGGCTGCTGCCATCAACATGGCATCTATGGGGGGACCCTTGCTCTAGTGGGACCGGTCTGCAGGGGGGCTCAAAATCCTATCCGGGCATTTAGGGACTGGCTCCACAGTGTCCGGCTCCTTCCACGCCCTGGTGGTGATAAGGTCCACCAGGGGGTCGGCCGGAGGGGACACCCAAGAGGTAGACAGGCCTGCTTCGAATGCCTCCAGGAACACAGACTCGGAGGAAGCCTTGGGGGCAGACCACCCCCCCTGATCCTGAGCATCTCCATGATGTCTCCAAAGGAGACATCCTCGGGGGGTGACCTTGGGGAGCCTTCCCCTTCATCCAAGTCCATGTCCTCTGTTAAGGACTCGGGGGTGTCCACGTGCCTCCTCTTACACTTGTGCTTGCGAGGCACTTCCTCGAGGGGGCTGTCCGAGGAGGTCTCACCAGCAATATCCTGTTCCAATGGAACAACCTGGGACATCAAAGCAGGCTGCCCCTGTGGCCGGGTGATGGAAGCCTGACCCAGCAGAGAGGGAGTGCAGGGTAGAGCCGAGACAAGGGCCGGGGGTCCAGATGTTCTCGACAGAGCCCTCTCCACTGCATCGAAGGCCGAGGGGGAGCCGCTCTCCCTGGGCTCTGAAAGCCGACTCCCACTCGGATCCGATGAAGGGATCGGAACCGGCGCCGAGACCGTCGGATCCGAGGGACCAGTGTGGTCCGACCTGGATGGAACCGAAGGTACACCGAATCCCTCGGATCCGAAGCTCGCCCCACGGCTCCGAGAGGTCGGATCCGACGATGGAATCGAGAGACTCGAGGACAGGGTCGGATCCGAAGTACCCAGTACTGTCAGCACCGAACCACCCCCGGCTCAGACGCTGCCCGGCTCCAAGCGCTCCGAACCCGGGAAGCGGGTCGGAGAAGGAGCTATCGGAACAAAGAAAGGTGTCGAGCTCCCATCCGAAGGGGGGGGGGAGGCAAGAGCACTCCCATCTGCAGCTGGGCCTGGATGAACCTTCTCATCATCCAGTCCAAGTCTGTATCAGACAGGCTGTAAGTGGATCTCGAAGAGGCCACCGAGGCAGGCCTGGAATGCCGCCTCGATGACCTCGACGGAGATCGGGTCTCCTCCTCCTCGGGTCCCGGAGAGAAGCAAGGGGATCGGAGCCGAGGAGGAGGAGACCTGGAAGCCGTGGAGGGAGAAGCCTGCTTAGCTGGGGGGGGCAAAAGGGGAGGCCTTGGCCCGCCGCTTGTGGTGCTTCTCCCTCCGTTTCTCCCTCCTGGCTTCCCTGTCCTCCGGCGCTTTAGTAGGAGTTTGAATCCCAGCCGGGGGAAGGGGGGCAGGAGTGGCCACCACCACAGACTGAGGAGGTGCCACGGGAGTAGCGGAGGCCGAAGCCGAATCCGGGGGCAGAAGTCCCACCAGGATCAGCTTCAACCTCTGCTCCTTCAGTGCCCTGGGGTTGAACGCTGCACAAATGGTACAGCCCGATGGCAGATGTTCAACCCCAAGGCACCGAACACACAGAGTGTGGCCATCTGCCGGAGAGAGAGCTTATGGCCACACTCGGTGCACTAAGAAAAAATAGGTTTTGGGGCCTCTGACATACCCAAAACTAAATGAAAGCTACACAAACGCACTAGGCCCCAAACGCAAGCACACACAGGCACACACTGATGACCAGCGAGGGGAGGGTAATACAATAAAAATTAACTAACTAAAGGGAAACCTAACACACACACACTGATTAAACTGAAAAAGTAGGCTGATTAGACCAAAAAAATCACTTATCTGAAAAAATTTGCCAGGAGCTCAAAATCCAGCTGACACACTTAAGAGCAGCAAACTAGATCTGAGGTTGGCAGGGGATTATGGGTGAGGGGAGGAGCAAGGAGCTCAGATCCATAGCTGTATAATAAGTTGCCGGCACGGATCCAATGTCGGATCCAAGACCCAAAGGTTGCTGACAAATGAAGTCCCTACTCCAGATCAGGTAGTTATGTACTCACCATAATGATCAATGTATGTGGTCCATCTCGCCTCACATTCTTTACTCACGGGTTCGGAGCCGACTCGGCCAACTTATTTCTCTAGCACGAAGTCTCTAATTGGCTGGGCTAACAGTATCCCAAGATGCACCTCGCCCTAGCCCCAGATCTAGTTTTCAGCCATTCCAGTCACACCCCACACACAACCGCCTCTGGAAGGAGTTCCAGCCAGAAAGGAAAGAAAAAACAACTGACATTGAAGGGTTCTCAGAGCCAATTTTCCTCCAAATCCTACAGGAAGGGGGCAGGTGGGAGGGTACGCAAGAATGTGAGGCGAGATGGACCACATACATCGATCGTTATGGTGAGTACATAACTACCTGATGTTATGTGGTCCTATCTCGCCTACATTCTTTATTCACGGGACAGCGTCCCAAGCACCTCTACCCTGGGCGGCTCATAGGAAAATACTCCTGAGAAAGTACAGTTTTGTACCTACCATAAATGTAGATGTCCGATAGGTATGCAACTGCAGTCCTTACATATGGGTTGTCCTGCCTCAGGCAGCCCTTCGGTCGGCCGGATTCCAAAGTCTGGGTCCGGCGTCGGCTGAGGTCGGCCTTTCCCCGTCAGAGTGCCTGGGGTATAAAAGCGTCAGCCGACGCCATCTTCTTCAGTGTTTCTTGCCCCAGATGCCAGGTGCCCTCTAAGGAAGGCTAAATTTTGAAAATAGAGTAAAAATTCCAGACAAGTACAACAACATAAAAACAAATACACCATAAAAGATTACCCCAGGTAGCTGAAATGAGGGGTAGAAACCCAAAGGAATACCACAGAGGGGTAGGTGGGAGGGAAAACCTGACTGCAGTTGCATACCTATCGGACATCTACATTTATGGTAGGTACAAAACTGTACTATGTCCTTCAAGGATGCAACTGCAGTCCTTACATATGGGTTGAATACCATAGCCAACCTGGGGGTGGTAGGCACTAAGACAAAGATGGTGTAGCTAAAATGCCCTGCAGGACTGCAGAAGCAAACCCTGCTCTGGACCTGGAATATAAAGGCAGGTTGCAATGTTTGGAAAATGTATGCATGGAGCTCCATGTAGCAGCTTCTAAAATGTCCTTTGTTGCCACTCCTCTTAAAAAGGCTGTGGAGGTGGCTGTAGCTCTGGTGGAATGTGGCCCGTCAGCTGGCACAGTTTTTCCATGAAAAGAGTAGCAGAATCAAATGCAATTTCCAATCCATTTAGAAACTGTCTGTTTGGAAATTGCTTTTCCCTGCAATCCAGCAGCGTAAGCTACAAAACGCTGGTCAGATTTTCTGAAAGACTTTGTTCTGTCCAAGTAGTAGCGCAACTGTCTGTGTATGTCCAAGGTGTGCAGAAGTCTCTCTCCTTTATTTTGAGGATTGGGAAAGAAGGTAGGCAGGTGAATAGCTTGATTCAGGGACACCCTGGATACCACCTTTGGCATGAATGACGGATTGGTTCTCAAAGAAACTCTGTCCTGATGAAAAATGAGAAATGGTTGTATTGCCATAAGGGCCTGTAGCTCAGACTCTTCTTGCTGAGGTTACTGCCAGAAGGAAAGCTGTCTTCCAAGACAGAAATTTCAACTCTGAAGATGCTGCTGGTTCAAAGGGAGGAAGAGTTAATTTTTCCAGCATGAAGTTGAGGTCCCATGCAGGCACTGGTGGTTTCCTTGGAGGGTTGATGTTCTTTATACCTCTTAGAAACTGTCTTAGCAATGGGTGAGAAAATACAGTCGGATCAGTGTTATATTTGGCAGATATTGCTGAAGCATGCATTTTTATGGAAGAATATGAAAGGCCATTGTGGAGCATTTCAGCCAAATATTCTAGGATCTGTGGAATGCTCATCACTGATGGGTCTTGACCCTTTTTGCTGTTCCAGATAAGAAATCTCTTCCATTTTGCTGAGTATGTTTTTCTAGAGGAAGGTCTGCGCGCCTCCAGGATGATATCTTTTACCCTTTTGGAAAGTGTATCCTGAGGAATAGTCATGGAATCTTCCAAGCTGTCAGCTTCAATGTTTTCAAGCTGGGGTGTAGTGTCCTGTAATTGTGCTGTGCCAGAAGAAGTGGCCATTGAGGAAGGAGCCACGGATTGGTGTGTGTCAAGCTCTGTAGCAGTGGGTACCAGTGTTGTCTTGGCCAGTCTGGAGCTATCAGTATGACTTTCGGTTTCTCTGTCTTGATCTTTAGTAACACCTTGGTCAAAGGAAGAGGTGGGAAGGCATATAGTGTCCAACTGAAGGAGAGAGCGTCCACCTTCCATGCTTGAGAATGGTGTGTCCTTGTGCAAAACTTTTTCAGATGGTGATTGAGGTGGGAGGCAAAAACATCTATGTCCGGCCTTCCCCATGCTTGAGTTATTTGTAAGAAAATGTCTGGATGCAACATCCATTCGTGTGGATCCATGATGTTTCTGCTTAGGCTGTCCGCCAGAACATTGTCCTTCCCTGGTACAAACTGGGATTGTAGCTCTATTTTCAATTGTAGGGAAATATCCCAGAGATTCATTGCCAGTCTGCAAAGAGGATAGGAATGGATACCTCCTTGCTTGTTTATGTACCACATAACTGTGGTATTGTCTGTCTATTAGTAGATGGCCCTGATGCATGAACTTTCCGAAGGCCTTGATTGCATGTATCACTGCCAGCATTTCTTTTTGGTTGATGTGCAGGTGCTTTTCTTTTTGTGTCCATTGTCCTTGAATGCATCTGCCCTTCATGTGCGCCCCCCCATCCATGGTCTGAGGCATCTGTTGTTATGGTTTGGCTTGTATGAGGCTTGCTGAAAGGCAGACCTTTGTTTATCTGGCTTGCTTGAGCCCACCACAGAAATTCCTTTTGAAGGCATGGAATGAGTGCGATCAATGCTTCCAGGCTGTGGCTGTGTTGAGACCATAGACTTTTAGATACCATTGTAGTTTTCTCATATGCAGCCTTGCGTGTGGAATCAGAAGAATGCAAGATGCCATGAAACCCAGGGCCTGCAGGATTTTCCTTGCAGTCATCTGGGTGTGTGTTGCTAATTTTCTGAAGTATTCTGGTAATTGTTTTTGTTTTTCTTTTGTCAGAAACGCCATCTGGGTGTTTGTGTCCAGTGTGGCACCCAGGAAAGGTATTTGTTGGGATGGTACGAGACTTGATTTCTGAAAATTGACTGTGTATCCCAAGGCCTGCAGTAGGTGAATGACACAGTCCAAGTTTTTTTTAACAAGGCTTGTTGGCTGTCCGCTTGTATAAAGCAGTCGTCCAGGTAAGGGGATATTTGTATCCCCTGAAGTCTGCAATGTGCAATTACTGATGCCAGGCATTTCTTGAACACTCTGGGTGCAGTAGATAAGCCAAAGGGCAATGCTGAGAATTGATAATGCTCTGAGCCTGCAAGAAATCTGAGGTATCTTCTGCAACTTTGTCTGATTGGGACATGCAGGTATGCCTCCTTGAGGTCCAGAGTTACCAGCCAAGACCCCTTGCCCAGCATGGGACGGAGTTGCTGTAAAGTCAGCATTTTGAATTTTGGCACAATAAGGTAAGTATTCAGTGCGGACAAGTCCAGAATGGGTCTCCATTGGTTTTCTTTTCTTGGAACAAGGAACAGTCTGGAATAAAATCCTTGGCCTTGTTCTGCAGGAGGAACCTTTTCTGTTGCTCTTATTTGAAGAAGGTTTGTTATTTGTTTGAGTGCCTCTGCCCTTTGATTTGGTGGCAGGTTTGGCCTGCCATGCCTTGTTGGTAGTGTATGAAAATGGAATCTGTATCCTTTGTCTATTATGTCCAGTATCCATTTGTCCTTTGTAATATTGTGCCAATTTTGAGAGAATAAAGATAATTTTCCGCCCAAAGGTGCTTCTAATTGAGCCCTGGATGGCGGAGTCAAAGTCAAGTCATTGAGATTGTCCCTGCGGAGCAGTGGAAGGTCCTGCGCCCCACCTCTCTGGTTCGGAGGCTGCCATTGACGTCCTCTGTAGGAGCCTCACGTTTGCCCTCTACCTCTGCCACGTCTGTTTTTGCCTCTTTGAAATTTGTCTGTGTCTGGAAAGGACCAATGCTTAGAAGGCCAATTCCTGCTGAATCTTGGAGGCTGTACCTGGAGGAAATCTTTGACTGTTTGCACTGATTTTGCCTTTTCCTCTATTTTCTTTAAAACCTCTTGTGCAGTAGCACCAAATAGCTTATATTTCTCTAATGGTGCGTCCAAAGCTTAATTTTCACATGGTCTGGCAATGTTTGTTCCTTTAACCAAGCATGTCTGCGTCTGACCGCACCTGTCACTGCTGCTCTACATGAAGCTTCCAATGCATCATATCCACACTGAAGGAAATGGTTGCTAACCTGCTGAGTATTATGAACCAATTCCTGTAACCCCTTTCTATCTAATGGTTCAGGGGAAGCCAATTTCTTTTGTAACTCATCCAACATGTATTCCTGATACTGAATCATATGAAATTGACAATTTAATGCTCGCATAGAAAGGGTGGAAGAGGTATATACTTTCTTGCCCCACCTTTCTAAAGCCCTAGAATCTCTTTCCGAAGGAAGCGGATTCTTAGCAGTAGTGGAGGAAACCCCTTTAGGCCCCTGAGAAATAGTTTCAGGGTCAGCAGTATGGCCCTTGTACAGAAACTGATGTGTGTCTGGGACCCTGTAGTACCTGTCTGGCTTGACAGGAGCAGGGGGGAGGGAGTCAGGGGAAACACTAGACTCTAAGTACACATCATCTAAAACATTTAACACTGGAGGAATAGCTAAGGGTCTATGCTGAGGTAGCTTTAAAAATTCCCTTAACCTTTTCCTAGAATCTGAGTATTCTTGGCCTTGCCATTTGAAGTGTTCCCTCATGGAATGAAGCGTTTCCCAAAGGAAAACTCTTCAGGAGGAGAAGCAGAGGGAATGGATTCCTCTGCATCAGAATCCTCTTAGGCCGGGAAGGCCTCCTCCTGGTAGTCTGAATGTGCAGAATCACCTGAGGCCTCATCGGAGGACTGGGGATCTACCTGCTCAACCCTAGGCTTCTTGACAGAAGGCGGCGGAGAGGCTCTCTCTGGATGTGGCTGAGAACCCCTAATTAAAGAAATAAGGTCCTCAGCTAAACTTAAAATTTGAGAACCAGAAGTGGATCCCAGAGAAACAGATCTTGGAGGGAGAGACTTAGCCTGTTTGGCAGCCTTAGCACGTGTGTAGGCCTTAATGGACATAGACACTGGAGGCCTGGCAGCCCCACGTGCTGGGGTAGTCTTATCCACTGAAATGGTGTCAGGAATATCCTGGGCTACAGTCTCAGAGGGGAGAACAGAAACCGGCACCGAGCTGGCCTCCGGTACCGAAGTAACCGGTGGGGTGGTGTCGTCGGTCTGTAGCGGTTGTGAAACCGGGTCAGAAGGGACCGAGACACTCGCGGTAGGCCTAAGTGTGGTGTCGGCCGAGACCGCGGACCGCGAGTGTCGGTCCTTATCCTTCCGTTTTTTAGGTAAATGTGCGGTCGGAAGCTCCGACGGCATGATATAACAGAAATCTTCCCCAAAATAATCCTGTGCAAACTCTGACCGACGCCTAAAAGTGCATTTATTGAAAGAAGCACAAACTGCACAGGCCGAGACGTTGTGTTCTGAGCCTAGGCAGGGTAAGCAGTAAGAGTGGAAATCCTTATGAGGTATTTGTTTCCCACAAGTTAAACAATTATTAACTTTTACAGTTTTATCTGACATCGGCTGAGGCAAGAAAATGTCCCCAACGGGGTACTTAGCTTTTTTTGAAAACTTCAGTAGCTGAAAACACAGGAGCTGGCCGACCGGCACTTGCGAACTGCTTCTGCTTCGGGTGCCGCGCGGCAAGAAAGACTGGAGAAGATGGCGTCCGCTGACGCTTTTATACCCCAGGCGCTCTGACGTTGGGGAAAGGGCGACCTCAGCCGACGCCGGACCCAGACTTTGGAATCCGGCCGACCGAAGGGCTGCCTGAGGCAGGACAACCCATATGTAAGGACTGCAGTTGCATCCTTGAAGGACATCCGTGGAACCAAAGGAAGCCGGCCTCTAGAAGCCACATCCAACTTGTAATGAGTAATAAAGGTGTTCGGAGAGGCCCAGGTGGCCACAGCACAAATATCATCCATTGAAAGCCTGGCATGGTATGCTATTGATGTAGACACTGCCCTGGTAGAGTGAGCTTTGATGGGAAAAGGCAAATTTCTGCCTGCTGAAAACGAAATACAATCTTTGATCCATTTAGAAATTGTGCTCTTGGAAATAGGACAACCTGTTCTGTTTTCTGAGAAGGACACAAACAGTTGATCAGGCTACCTAATATGCTTAGTCCTGTGTAAGTAGAATCTTAGTTGTCTGTGCACATCCAACTGGTGAAATCTAAACTCTGCTTTATTGGAAAAGTTTGGGAAGAACACTGGTAACTCGATAGACTGATGAAGATTAACGGTGGATGACACCTTTGGAAGGAAGGACGGGTTAAGTCTCAGGGAAACTCTGTCCTTATGAAAGGTCAAATAAGGAGGTTTAATGGACAAGGCTTGAATCTCTGATACTCTTCTGGCTGATGTAATGGTTATTTGGAAAGCCGTCTTCCAAGATAGAAATTTCAATTCACAGGTGGCAGCCGGTTCAAAGGGCGGTGAAGTGATGGCTTGTAACACAAGGTTTAGATCCCATGGCATGAGGAGGGCAAAGTAACCAGGTGCCTTTCAAGGCGGCCTTACAAAATTTATGGCCCATAAGAGAAGGCTCGTAAGATGTATGAAAATTGGACATTGCAGCCAGCTGCACCTTAACTGTAGCAGGCGCGGAGCCTTGTCGGAAAAGCATGGCTAAAAAATCTAAGACCGAAGGAATTGGGGCTGTGAAGGGGTCCAAACCTTGGGCCTGAGCCCAAATGGAGAATCTCTTCCATTTGCTGGAATAAATCCTTCTGGAGGAAGACTTATGAGATGAAGACAAGATGTGTACCATCTCAGGTGAAAAGGAATGTCGTCTAACTAGTGATGGAAGTGGAGCAGCCAGGCTGTCAACCTGAGGGTTCGCAGGGAGGGATGGAGCTGTCCTGACATGTGAATCAGTAGGTTTGGCACTGGGTCCAGGGTCCAAGGACCACCCACTGTGTACTGCTGAAGAAAGGGGAACCATACTTGTCGAGGCCAGTGTGGAGCAATTAGAATCATCCTGCTTCCCAAGGATATGGCTTTCTGAATCACTCTTGGTAACAGAGGAAACGGAGGGAAAGCATAGATCAGACCGGGGGGCCAATCGTGGACTAGAGCATCCCTCGGTGACTCCCCTGTGGGGGGATCAGTGTGAAGTACTTGCTGCATTTGGCATCGAGACGGCTGGCGAAGAGACTGCAGCAAGGCCGACCCCACCTGTTGAAAATTTGAACTGCCACTCGGTTGTTCAGGGACCACTCATAAGGCATCAGAATAGTTCTGCTCAGCCTGTCCGCTATCACGTTGGTCTTTCCCGGAATGTGCGTTGCCACTAAAAACCGTTGGGAAGACACTGCCCAATGCCACACTCGCATGGCCTCTCTGCAGAGGGGATAAGACTTGGTTCCCCCCTGCTTGCTCAGGTACCACACCACGGACATGCTGGCCGAGTGAATTGCAATCGTTCCCAGAGGAAGAGAGCTTTGGAGTGCCCGCAACGTTAGAAACACCGCTCTCATCTCTAGAACATTGATGTGCTGGTGTACCTCGTGATCTTGCCTTGGACCGTCCTGCCAAGATAATGCCCCCCACCACCACCACCACATCTGGGAGGCGTCCGTGGTCACCGTGGCCACTGGAGACATAGGAATCAAGCTCCTCCCCTTGTCCAGATTGGTGGAACATAGCCACCAGCGGAGGTCCTGTTTGCACCATTCCATGAGAAGTATCAAGTGGGAAATAGGAAGTTTCTGAAAGGACCATTGGGTCGAAAGGAGCCACTGTAGGATCCGCATGTGTAACCTGGCTAGAGGCACCGGCATGATGGTGGCAGCCATGGATCTCAGGAGCTGGAGAACTAACCTGGTCTGAACTCTCTTGAGGGGCAACGATGCGTGAATCTGAGACTGCAGCACTCTTATCCTCTCTTCTGGCAGAAAGGCCCGCATTTGAGTAGAGTCTAGCTCGGCGCCTATAAAAACAACACGCTGTGAGGGCAGCAAGGCAGACTTTTCCCAGTTCAAGGTAATTCCTAGTTGGTGACAAAGTGTAATGGTAGCCTCCCTGGCTTGAATGAGGAGATGCCTGGTGGGGGCGGTGAGAAGCCAGTTGTCCAGATATGGAAACACCTGGAATCCCCGACATCTCAGGTGAGCCATCACCACTGCCAAACACTTGGTAAACACCCTGGGGGCTGTGGTGAGACCAAAGGGCAGGGCACGAAACTGGAAGTGACTGGCTCCCAGCTGGAAGCGTAAGTGACTCCTAGATGCCTTGTCCATCTTGATGTGGTAGTAGGCATCCTTGAGATCGATGGAGCACATCCATACTCCTTTTTCCAGCAAGGGAAAAATGGACAGAAGAGTGACCATTCGGAACTTGGACTTCAGAATGTAGTGATTCAAATCGGCTGAGATCCAGAATGGGCCTCAGGTCCCCTGTTCTTTTTGGCACCAAAAAGTGTCTTGAGTAAGTTCCTGATCCGATATGGTCTGAGGGGACTGGTTGGATGACTCCTTTTTCTAGCGGCTTTGAAACTTCTAGTGCTGCTTGATCCCATTGACTGGGTGGAACGTCCGGGATTCTTTTGACTGGAGGGGGTGTTGATAAAAAGGGGATAGTGTAACCTCCGGTAACTATTCGAAGGACCCAACGATCCTGGGTGATGCTTTCCCAGGCTTCCGGATGCAATGAAATTCGGCCCCTGACTGCCTCCGGAACAGCACAGTCGGGCAAACACCTCAGGAATGCTGAAAGGAGGACCCGCAAAAGGAATCGCGGTCTCCTGAGTTGCGGGGGCCTCCTCTGCCTCTAGGATGGCGTCTTCCAGAATAATTTCCCCCTCCTCTGCCTCTGGAGGGGGACTCACCTTGAGCGGCAGGGAAAGACTTCTGTGACTTCCTGAACCACATTTTCCCTCCTCTCTGATCCTTGGGGTAAGGCGTAGAAGGAAGAGAGGAACAGGCCCCTACGGAAGATAGGGTCTTCCCCTCCTGTTCGCATCTGGTGAGGGTGTCTTTCACTTTGATCCTGAGGAGTGAGGACCCATCAAAGGGGGCATCAGTGAAGGAAGACAAAGGCCTCCACGAAATGACACAGGCGCATCCAGGCTTGCCTTCTGAGAGCTACACCTGAGCTAGCTGCCCTACTCACCCCTTCGGCTGCATAGCATATCAGCCTCATGGACGAGTTGACAATGGAACCAAGGGTAGACAACTGGGCGTTAACAGTCTGCGCTACCGCCTCAGGCCTGTTACCCATCAGAGTGTCTCCTAGCTCCTTAAGGAGATCTCTCTGGAGCCGAGTAAGATGACAAAGATAATTCAGCGACCGCAAGGTAAAGGTCGCTGAAGACAGGGTACGCTTCCCGTACCGGTCCATACTCCTAGACTCCTTGTTAGGAGGACAGATGGAAGAAGAAGCCTCTGCAACTTCCTGCTGAGTGGCTGCCGCCACCACCAAGGCATCTACGGAAACCCCTTTGGTTTCATAGTTTCATAGTTTAGTACTACGCTATCTGCCCTGAGGAATTTGCAAGCCTAGCCCTAGAGATGTGGCTTTCGCCACCCCATGTAGTGGTACTAAGGTGTATAGAATAAATTTAGAATACTGTGCCTTTGTCTAGTAGTGACACATTGAAGACCCCCTTACTTATTAAAATTAGTTTACTGTGCCTCTGTCAAGTAGCGACACAGGGGTGACCCCCGGGGTAAACCTACGATCTCCCATCCATTCGTCAAGATTTCTCTTGAAGAGAGTCAGTGAGGGGCTCTGCCTAATATGGACTGGGATTTTGTTCCAGAGTAAGGGAAGCGTCTGATTTATGAATCTGTCCCTCCAGCATGTTCTATTCATGTTTGTACTGAGGTTTAAATCTTTGGCTCTCGTGGTTCTTATGGATTTGGATTTTTTGAGGTGGAGCATGTCCATCAATTCCTGGTTGGACATGGCTTTGTACGTCAGGCACAGATCACCTCTGAGCAGGCGGTATGCTACTGAATAGAGCTGGAGTTTCTTTAGCCTGGCAGCATAGGACATATGTTGGAGACCCTTGATCCTCTTGGTGAGATACTTCTGGGGTCTCTCCAGCTGTTGTAAGTGCCGGGTGAGGTACATACCAAATGGGGCAATGTACTCAATCATGGGCCTGATAAGGGAGGAGTACAGGGGCACGATGACCTCCTTTGATCTGGATGTGAACCCTTTCATGATAAGGTGGGCAAGGTAGAAAGTCTTTCTAACCACTTTGGAAACGTGGGTGTCAAATGATAGGTCACTATCAACTTGGGTCCCCAGGTCTCGGATTACTTTTTCGGTACTCAGTGGGTTACTGTCTATGTGATAATTTGTGGGTACTTTGTTTTTCCCAAAGGGGATGACTATACATTTCTTGGCATTCAGTTTAAGGCCATTATTCCGGCACCAGTTGTCCGTTTCGGTGAGGCCTTTCTGTAGGATGTATGTGTCAGCTGGTGTATTGACTATGGCGCCTAGTTTGCAGTCATCTGCGAACTTTGTCAGCCACAACCTTCCCATGTTTGCTTTCACATCAGAGAAGTAAATGCCGAACAAGAGGGGTCCCAGGACAGAGCCCTGTGGGACACCACTTGTGACTGGCTTTGAGTCTGACATGGCTCCCGCAATCTTGACTTTATGGGTTCTGTTCTTTAGCCAGTTTGCAACCCATCTTGTGACATATGGATTTACATTTAAGCTGTTTAGCTTATCTATGATCCCCGAGTGGGGTATTGTGTCGAAGGCTTTAGCCAAGTCCAGGTAGGCTGTATGGACTGCCTTGCCCTCATCAATGGCTCTAGTGACTGTTTCGAAAAAGTCAACCAGGTTCAAAAGGCAGGATCTGCCCTTTACAAAGCCAAACTGGGTGGGATCAAGTGTCTGTAGGTCCCCAATGTCGTTGTTTAGGAGTTCCATAATAATTCTTTCCATAGCTTTGCAAACCAGGCTGGTCAAGCTTATGAGGCGGTAGTTCCCAGAGTCTGTAGTGGAGCCTGCCTTGTGGAGTGGGACCACTGTTGCTGTACGCCAGTGTTCAGGTACATATCCTGTAGTAAGGCTAAGGTTAAATAACATTTCTATATGCGGGTTTAGCTCCTCTTGGAGTTCACGTATCACGCAGCCGGGGATACCATCGGGTCCCATAGATGCTATGTTTTTTGCTTTGCTGAGGGCGGTTCTCACCTGGACATCAGAGATGACAGGGAGGTTACATTCAGCTGGGATGAGTATTTCTTCTTTTGGAGGCGAGGGAGGGGAGAAATTTGCACTGAACCTGTCTGCCAGAATGTTGGCAATATCTGTGGGTTCGGTAAATTTTTTGTCGTTGTGTACTAACTCTGAGCATATCTGAGTGTTTCCACCCAGGTTTCTAACATAACTGAAGAATGCCTTGTGGTTATCTTTAGTGTCCTTGGCGATTTTTCTCTCAAAGTTGGCCTTGGATATTTTTATGAGAGAACGTAGCTTTCTACTAGTGCTGATCAGAGATGCCTTCCCTTTATGGGATTTTGCTCTGTCTTGCAGTAGCTTCCTTCTTTTGTTATACAATTTGTTTATGGCTGGGGTCCACCAGACAGGACGCTTTCCTTTGGTGGAGAGGGTCTTGGTTTTATTTGGGATTGCACGATCCATGCATTCTTGGAGATGTCCATAGAAAGCATTTGTGTAGGATTCAGCATTGTGGGATGTGGTTTCCATTGGCCCTGTGGGCTTAAATGATACCATCTCAGTTTTGAGAAGTGTAAAGTTGGCTTTTGAGAAGTTTCTCACTGTAGTCTTTTGCTGGGGGTGGAGGTGGTAAATGTATATCCAGGGTGATTAGTTTGTGGTCAGATCTCACCAGTGAGGGAATACTCCGTGTGGAGCATTTTGTCCCCATGTTTGTGATGATCAGGTCTAGTATATTATCCCCCCTTGTGGGAGAGGTGACTAGCTGTTCCATTGCATTTGAGTTTATGAATTCCAGGAACCTTTGGGCTAAGGTGTTAGGGCTAGAATAGTGCACCCAGTCTATGTTAGGGTAGTTGAAGTCTCCCAATATGATGGTATTTGGTGAGACATTCATATCTTCCAATGTCTTCAGGAAGTCTGAGTGGGGTTCTTGAGATTGGGAGGGTGGTCTGTAACATGCAACCAGCTGTATAGCAGTTTTGCCTATGGTTAGCTGCACCTGGATGGTTTCCAATGCTTCATGAGTTGCCACTAACCTGGAGGAGTGGGTATCCTTGATGAATATGGACACTCCCCCTCAATTTCTGGTTCAGCCCGGGTTTTGGGGCCGAAAAGCATGATACGAGGTAAAGCCTGGTAGCGCTGGGGTGCTCTCAGGAGCCTTGAACCAGGTCTCGGTTACAGCACAGACATCGATGTGCACCATACTGAGGAGTGCTTCGAGAGCCTGCATCTTGAGATTTAGACTTCTGGCATTGAGCAGCATTACCCTTAATATTTTTCCATTTTTGTTTTCTAAGGAGGTGGGTTTGTCTTTTGAGCCTTGCCTAAAAAAGGCACTATGGGGGTGGCAAGAGCCTTAGCCAATATCCGGAAGCCCAGCGGTGACAGGTGCAAGCCATCCCTTGTTGAGCAGCGTGGCTGATCAAGCATGTCATCCCAGGCAGACAGACATTGGATCCCCCTAGAATGACACCAGTAATTGAGCCAATTATTAAAGCTGATCATCTTGTCTTTGTATTGTGGCATCATTCTTGGTGAGGGCAGGATGCTGCTCAGGGTCAGGGTCATACCAGCCTGAGCTACATAATCAGAGAGCTCCTCTATGTCTCTTTTCATGTAGTCCAAGGAGGTACGTCTCAGGTCATTCACGCCGGCATGGACAATGACAGAGTCATATTTGTACGTGCTTTTGAGTGACCGTAGTGCATGTGTTATATGGCGGATCCTAGCCCCCGATAGGCAGCTTACCGTTACCCTCTCCTTGCTCAGCCTGGTATGTGGGACGTCAGTGTGTCTGACTATAGTCACCTATCACTAGTGTATCCGGCATAGTGTTTGGCCTTAAGGGCTGTGATTTATTGACACACAGATTTATTGAAGTATGTGTTGCATGTGTTATGTTTTGAGGTGGTGGATTTTTAGGTGTCTGCTTTGGGAGCCTCTGTTGTTTTGGTAAGTTTTTTAATAGAGCCTCCGAGTATGTTTTTGTGTTATTATGTGCTTGCTTTGCAGTTGGGGTAGGTCTATGTGTGACTGGGTTTGTTGTGTGTGTGGTTACCTTCTCCTCCTCTCTGGTCTTGCCAGTCCTGAGATGAGAGAGTTCAGCCTCCAGTTTGGCTATGTAGTTGCATCTCTCACATGTATTTGTGTTTGTTGGGAGGAGGAGAGTGTTGTCTGTGTACATGAGACAATTATAGCATTGTCTCAAGATTCCCAGATTAACCAGCTGAACAGGAGAAGATGCTAGCAATCTACCACTCGACATGCTAGATTATTATAAGAGAGTGCTGTGCCTTTAAGGGAAGTGGTTGGGGTGGTAGGTGGATGTAGTGCTACTTGAGTTTGAGAGTGCTTGCTTAGAAGAGAAGCTTTGAGAACAAGTGCTATGCTTATAATATAACGAGTAGACTGGTTATTCTAAGAGTAGAGCTTTTTAAGGGAAAATTTGAAGAGCAGACTTGGTGGAGCCAGAAAAAGTTTAACCCTGTTTAACCGGCGCTGCGCTATGCTCACAATCGCGCAAAGCAGCGCAAATGCGGATTTTAAACAGGGAACTTCAAAAGAGCTAGAAATGGTCCAAAACAACCAATTACTACAGCTCTTGTGCTGGAACTCTTTCCCAGGGGGAGCAGAAAGAAACTTATTTGGACATCTGGGCACCGGTTCCACAGAATCGGGGCTCTCCCACACCCTTCGACAAATCAAATCCAGGAGTTCCTCGAAGGGTGGAGACACCCAGGAGGCGGAGGGTTAAGCTCCGAAGGCCTTGAGGAATACAGACTCCTTCTCAGAGGGGGTCTTGGACGGCCAGTCGCCTCTCTGCCTCAAGATCTCCAGGATGTCGGAGAAAGAGACATCATCGGAGGATGACTTAGGGGACCCCTCTGACTCCTCGCGGTCGGTATCGAAGTGAGGGACTCATCCTGGGAGTCTTATGTGCTTCCTCTTGCACAACTTCTTTCTAGGGGGCTCCTCAGGCACAGACACTGAGGGGCCCTCAAAGTTGGTGACCGCTCATAGGGGTATCCTCATACCTTCGGGCTCCGCCATCCACAGATAGGGGGTCATCAGAGGCTCTAGCCAGGGTGTAGGGGAAGGAGTGACCGATCCGGGTGATGTAACTGACGATCTGGCCAGTGCGCTCCTCATGGCCTCAAAGGCAGGTCCCCCCGAATCTGAAGACTGACCCGTCTCTGAGACCACAACCGGAGTCGGGGTTTCCCAAGCCGATGCACCCAGAGGGAGGCTCGGAACAGATAAGAGTCCCGAGGTATCCCCCTCGGGTCCGACTGAGGAAACCAGAGTACCAAAACCAGAGGACGGAACTGACCTGGTTTGGAGAAGACGTCGGCTCTGACAAACTCGCAAGGGGTATCGGATCCGACACGAGAACATCACTCGGCGCGGAGCACTCTGGCTCCGAAGACATAGGGGGTGCTCGGAGGAGGAATCATCGGTACAAGAATAGGGACTGGCTCCGGAGCCAACTGGGTCGGAGCAGAGAACGATTTTGCTAACACCGGTGACTGCAGGAGCCTCTGGACCACCCTATCCACATCCAAATCAGACAGCCTAGAGGATTTGGAGGAAATAGAAGGAGATCGGGATCTCCTACCCGGAGACTCATGCCTAACACTGGGTGACCAGCTCCGAATAGGCTCCAATAATATCGGGACCGAGGTCGACTCCAGTACAACAGATACCTCCTGCGGCCCCGAGGACAAGGGAGCCGAGGAGGCAGTATCCATTTTCGAAACCTTCTCCGGGGGCTCCGAGGAGACAGATGGAGCTGGAGATCTTTTCTTGGCCTTGGAAGTCTTAGACTTAGTACTAGAAAAAGAGTCTAAGGACTCCTCAAAAGAAGGCTTAACCAGGCCCTTCAAAATCAGTATATTTTTTCTTTCCTGCAGTACCCTCGGGCTGAAAGCGTGGCAAAAACTACAGGACTCTTGCAGGTGAATAGCACCAAGACAATAAACGCAGATAGAATGCCCATCTGTAATGGACATCTTGTAGCCACATTTTGAGCATTTTTTAAATCCAATATGCTCTTTCTGCTCTTTAGACATAGTAAATCACAACCCACTCAACCGACAATGACAGACACAAGAGGAAGGCGGGAAAAAACAACTACGAACAGCCAAGGAAACTCTAATTTAAATGTTTCTTTGGTGCAGCAAGGAAAATCTAACTACCGACCAAAAAAACCAAACAAACACAAGTTTACACAAAAACAACACAGGAGAGGACTAGGTCCTCTAATTTAAACAGGCCTAGCCCGCCAAAACAGAGGGATACCACAAAAAACACTACTTGCTTACACAGTACACTCACAATGAAAAACTAGCTATTAAAATAGCTTTTTACAAGGAAAACAGACTGCTAAAGACTTATGAAAAGTTTGAAAGGGGTACTTAGCCACAGCCAAGCGAGACCACGTCCTAACTCTACGAGCGGCAAACGAGATCTGGGGCTAGGGTGAGGTGCATCTTGGGATACCAGGTTAGCCCAACCAATTAGAGACTTCGTGCTAGAGAAATAAGTTGGCCGAGTCGGAGCAGATTCTCTGCTCCGAACCCGTGAGTAAAGAATGTAGGCGAGATAGGACCACATAACATCATGACTTCATAGTTATCTTTATCAGAAGTAAACAAGACAGAAAAGGAATGGGCTTATGAAGTTAAACAAACATGCTACTGGACAACTCAAGAACCACTGGGTTTAAGAATACAGAAAGAGCAATGTGATATTAGGAAATCAGATTGTCCCATTGCTTACTACTGAATTATGGAATGCCAACTAATTGCACCAAATAACAAGTGAAACATTTTTTTTTCAAAAAAATTAAATAAGAAAGCTGGTCTAGCAGTAGTGGAGAGACCCCCCCCCAAATTCCTAACCTGTATAACCATACTCCAGGGCACACAAACTGAGGTGGAGGGTGAAGGAAAAACACCATCAAGTCTCAAATACTGTTTGAGAGGTAGCAAGCTGTTACTCCCTTACTCTGACTCAGCATATGATTCTAAAAGCTTACCTCAGGACAGCTACGTTTAAGTGAAAAATTAAAAACTGGAAGCGCAATGGAGGACACTTTAGGAAAGCCATATAAAAATGCTAGTATCTGCATATACCTGAACATTACCAGTGAATGGACTACTGTCTGAACATGGGCCTTCTAGTACAGGCACCTTATGATTTATCTACTTGTAGTTTAAAGAAGCAGGCAAATGTTATACTGTTACATGCATACACAGACACACACACACACACACACACATCTGTACACAGAACCCTGTCACACCATATACACTGTATTTTACATACAAAGACAGCTTTGCAGGTCTTTTACAGATGATTATGCATGCAGCTATCCTGTCATAGAGCCCTTTACTTCACACTTAAATATTCACTTGCTATCTTGGACCATTTCATTGATGTAGACTGTATAACATAGCAATGGATGGCCTCAGCATACTGGAAACATCACAGCTGTCTGCCACATATCCATAGGGTATGACTGCTAGCTAGATGAACGTTATGTTTATCTCCACAAAAACAGGTGCTGATCTTTACTTATGTTTCAACCAACATGAGAAATAGAGAAATTTAATATTAGAACACCAAAGGAGATGGGAAAGAACTCATACATGACCAGCAGAAATATTAAAACAGGTCACCACATAATCTTTTTCATAGTCATTCATTTTTAAACAAGGAGGAAAAGAGGCTTCAGCCATTTAGTTCCGCGGTGGTGCAGTGGTAGCGTTGTTGCCTCACAGCAAGAGTTTCTCCCGTTCGATTCTCGGTTAGAGTGCGGGGAGTGTCTTCTGTGTCGAGTCTGCATGTCCTCCCCGCGGTTGGGTGGGCGTTCGAAAGACATGCGTAAATGGGCATGCCTTCGTTGAAGGTTGAACGTCGAGCTGGCACCTCAGCATTCATGAAAAATCTACTGCCAAACATTAGTGGACCGGAGTTCCGCTGTGGCGACCCCTAACCGGGAAAAGCCAAAAGACAACAACAACATCATTCAAAATCTTCATGGAAATTTAAACCATAGATTCAGTATTAACATTTACTAGTTACAAGCTGTAATGTGCACACTAATTACAAGCTGTAATGTGTACAGAACAGAAGGCAAGGGAGAACAAAGCACCAAAAGTACAGTTTTGTACCTACCATAAATGTAGATGCCCGATAGACATGCAACTGCAGTCATAACATATGGGTTGTCCTGCCTCAGGCAGCCCTCGGTTGGCCGGATTCCAAAGTCTGGGTCCGACGTCGGCTGATGTCGCATTTCTCTCCGACGTCAGAGCAGCTGGAGTACTAAGCATCAGCCGACGCCATCTTCTTCAGTGTTTCTTGCCCCAGATGCCAGGTGCCCCTCCAAGGAAGGCTGTAATCGAATTGGAAGACAAAAACAGGATTCCAGAGAAATAAATGATCAATAAAAAAAAATACACCATAATAGATATCCCCAGCTTAGAGAAACAGGGATAGGAGAGGGTCCTAGGCATAGAGGGGTATGGAGGGAGGGAAAATCCGACTGCAGTTGCATGTCTATCGGACATCTACATTTATGGTAGGTACAAAACTGTACTATGTCCTTCAAGAATGCAACTGCAGTCATAACATGTGGGTAGAATACCATAGCTTAGCTGGGGGAGGAGGTATGCTCTAGGAAAAAGATGGTGTGGCAATCAAGCCCTGCAGGACTGCCGAAGCAAAGCCTGCTCTGGATCTGGAGTATAGAGGGAGATTGTAGTGTTTGGAGAATGTATGCATGGAGCTCCATGTAGCAGCTTCTAGAATGTCCTTAGTAGGCACCCCTCTTAAGAATGCTGTAGAGGTGGCTGCAGCTCTTGTGGAATGTGGTCTGACATTGGCTGGAACAGTCTTTCCATGGAAGGAATAACATAATCTGATGCAATGTCCAATCCATTTTGAAATTGTCTGTTTTGAAATTGCTTTTCCTTGGACTGCAGGGGCGTAAGCTACAAAAAGTTGTTCAGACTTCCTACTGGCCTTGGTTCTGTCCAGGTAGTATTGAAGTTGTCTGTGAATGTCCAAGGTATGTAACAGTCTTTCCCCCTTATTCTCAGGATTGGGGAAGAAAGCAGGCAAATGAATAGCTTGATTCAAAGAAACCCTAGATACCACCTTTGGCATAAAGGTAGGGTTGGTCCTTAATGAAACCCTGTCTCTGTGAAAAATTATGAACGGTGGTATTGCCATTAGGGCCTGCAGTTCCGAAACCCTTCTTGCTGAAGTAATTGCCAACAGGAAAGCTGTCTTCCATGAGAGAAATTACAAGTCAACTGTAGCTGCTGGCTCAAAAGGAGGTAGAGTCAGTTTTTCTAGGACAAAATTGAGGTCCCAGGCTGGCACTGGGGCCTTTCTTGGTGGCTTGATGTTCTTGATTCCCCTGAGGAATTGCCTTAGCAAAGGGTGTGAAAAGACTGGAGGATCAGGGTTATTATCTAGCTGAAATAGCTGAAGCATGTATCTTTATGGAAGAATATGAGAGGCCGTTCTTTAGCATATCCGCCAAATATTCCAAGATGAGTGGGATGTTCAACAATGATGCATCATGCCCTTTGCTGGTATTCCAATTGCTGAATCTCTTCCATTTTGCTAAGTAAACCTTTCTGGTGGATGGTCTTCGAGCCTCTGTTAGTATCCGCTGAACTTCCTTGGAGAGAGATAGGTTGAGGTTATTTATGGGATCTCCCAGGCTGTTAGCTGCAGTGTCTGAAGGTTTGGATGCACTGTTTTGAGATTGTGTTGAGTCAAAAGTAGAGGCCATTGGGGAAGTGCCCACCTCCTGGTGTGACATATGCTTCTTAGTAGTGGATACCAGTGTTGTCTTGGCCAGTCCAGAGCTATTATGATTCCCTTGGGTCTCTGCTTTGATCTTTAGTAGTACTGAGGTCATCAGTGGCAGAGGTGGGAATGCATAGATTGTTAGGAAATTCCAGTTGAATGAGAGAGCATCTATTTTCCAAGCTTTTGGATGGTATGTCCTTGTGCAGAATTTTTGTAGATGATGGTTGAGGTGAGAGGCAAATAGGTCTACTTCTGGCCTGCCCCATGTCGAAGTGAGTTGTGTGAAGATCTTCGGATGTAACCTCCATTCGTGTGGGTCTGTGAAATTCCTGCTTAGGCTGTCCGCCAGCACATTGTCTTTGCCTGGAACAAACTGGGATTATAACTGGATGTTTAGGCTCAGTGAGTTTTCCCAAAGATGCATTGTTAGTCTGCAAAAGGGGGTAAGAGTGGGTGCCCCCTTGCTTGTTTATATACCACATCACAGTGGTGTTGTCTGTCCGTATCAGTAAATGGCCTTGTTGAAGTTGGTGTTGAAAGGCCTCGATGGCATGCATTACTGCCAGCATTTCCTTTTGATTTATATGCAGATGTGTTTCCTTTTGAGACCGTTGTCCTTGTATACACCTGCCTTCCATGTGCGCCCCCTATCCAAGGTCTGAGGCGTCTGTGGTCATGGTCTGTGTTATCTGTGGTTTTTTGAATGACATACCTGTGTTGGCCTGGCTCACAGAGGCCCACCATAGGAATTCCTTTTGTAGGCATGGAATGAGCGATATGGTTGTCTCCAAGTTGTTGCTGTGCTGAGACCAAATGCTTTTTAGGTACCATTGAAGCTTTCTCATGTGTAGTCTTGCTAAAGGAACCAGGAGAATGCAGGATGCCATGTAACCCAGGGCCTGTAGCAATCTCCTTGCAGTCATCTGGGTGAGTTTTGCTAAACCTTTGAAGTAATGAGTTAACTTCTCTTGCTTGTCTTCTGTCAGGTAAGCCATTTGAGAGTCTGTGTCTAATTTGGCTCCTAAGAAGATTATTTGCTGGGATGGCTGTAGTCTTGACTTTTGAAAGTTGACTGTGTATCCCAGAGCTTGAAGTAATCGTATGACATAGTCCAAGTTTTTTGTCAACATCAATTTGTCGTCCGCTTATATGAGGCAGTCGTCCAGGTACGGGTAAATTTGTATCCCTTGGAGCCTGCAATGAGCAATTACTGAAGCCAGGCATTTTGTGAATACTCTGGGCGCAGTAGATAAGCCAAATGGCAATGCTGAGAATTGATAATGCTCTGGCCCTGCAAGAAATCTGAGGTATATTCTGCAGCTGTGTCTGATAGGGACATGCAGGTATGCCTCCTTGAGGTCCAGAGTAATCAGCCAAGACCCCTTGCCCAGCATGGGAAGGAGTTGCTGTAGAGTCAGCATTTTGAACTTTGGTACTATGAGAAAGGTGTTTAATGCGGACAAATCCAGTATTGGTCTCCACTGAGATTCTTTTCTTGGAACAAGGAACATTCTTGAGTAAAACCCCTGGCCTTGTTCTTGTTGTGGAACTCTTTCTATTGCTTTCATTCGAGTCAGCAGAGAGATTTGCTTGATAGCCTCTGCCCTCTGGTTTTGTGGTAGGTTTGGCATGCCTTGTTTTCTTGGCAAGGTATGAAATTGGAACCTGTAGCCTCGGTCTATAATGTCCAAAATCCATTTGTCCTTTGTCAGTCTGTGCCAATTTTCTGCAAACAGAGATAATTTCCCGCCCAAGGGAGCTTCTATTTGTTCCCTGGTAGGCGGAAGTAGAGGAAAGTCATTGAGATTGTGGCTGTGGGGCAGGAGAAACCCCTGCGTCACTTCTTTGGTTTCCTGGCTGCCATTGTCGTCCCCTGTAAGGACCTCTGTATTGGCCTCTTCCTCGGCCACATCTGTTTTTACCCCTTTGAAACTTTTCTGGATTAGGAAAGGGCCAGTTTTTTGAAGGCCAATTCCTACTGAATCTGGGGGGTTGAACCTGGAGGAAATCTTTCACCGTCTGAACTGATTTTGCTTTTTCCTCTGTGGTCTTTAACACATCCTTAGCATTAGCACCAAAAAGCTTGTTCTTTTCCAATGGTGCATCCAGAAGTTTTGCCTTTACATGATCTGGTAGAGGTTGATCTTTTAACCATGCATGTCTACGAATGACTGCCCCTGTCATAGCTGCCCTACATGAAGCTTCCAGTGCATCATATCCACACTGCAGGAAGTGATTGCTTACTTGCTGAGTGTTATGTACTGCTTCCTGCAAAGCCTTCCTATCTAAAGGATCAGGAGTGGCCAATGTTTTTTGTAAATCTTCTAACAGGAAATCTTGATATTGTAACATATGAAAAAGGCAATTCAAGGCTCTCATGGATAAGGTAGTGGATGTGTAAACCTTTTGCCCCATCTCTCTAATGACCTAGCTTCCCTGTTGGAGGGCAATGGATTTTTAGAGGTGGAAGCTGAAACTCCTTTAGGCCCCTGAGAAATAGTTTCCAAATCAGCAGTATGGGCCCTGAATAAATGGGAATGAGTTTCTGGGACCCTGTAATACCTGTCTGGCTTGGCTGGAGCAGGAGGAAGAGAGTCAGGGTAACACTAGAGTCAGAATATAAATCATCCAAAACATCAAGTACAGGAGGAATAGCTAAGGGCCTGTGCTGGGGCTTCTTTAGGAAAGTCCGAAGGCATTTTCTGGAATCAGAATATTCCTGGCCTTGCCACTTGAAATGTTCCCTCATGGTATGCAGAACTTCCCCAAAAGAAATATCCTCAGGCGGGGAGGCCGAGGGGATGGAATCCTCTGCATCCGAGTCCTCATAGGTCTGGAAGAGCTCTTCCTGGCTATCGGAGTGGACAGAGCCCTCAGAGTCTTCATCTGACGGAATAGGGTCAGAGGGTTCAACCCGGGGCCTTTTATCAGAAGGAGGTTGGGATCCTCTCTCAGGATGGGCCTGTGAACCTCTAATCATAGAAATTAAATCAGCAGCCATAGACATAACTTGTGTCTCTGGGGTAGGCTGAGGAAAGGTTTTAGTAGTAAGATGTTTTGTTTTGCTGGCTGCCTTAGCCCTGGTGTAGGCCTTAATAGACACGGCCATAGGAGGCCTGGCAGCTCCACGTGCAGGAGTGACCTTGTCTACAGCAATGGTCTCGGGCATTTCCTCGGTTTCGGTATCCGGAGGAAAATCAATAACTGGCATCGGAGTGATATCTGGAATCTGAGTCGTCGGTAATGCGGTGTCTTCGGTTCGGAGCGGTGGCGAGACCGTCTCAGAGGGAACCGGAGCACCCGCGGTAGGTTTTGGCGTGGAGTCCGAGGTAGACGCGGGCCGAGGATGTCGGTCCCAGTCTTTTCGTTTCTTGGGAGTTTGTCATGTCGGAAGATCCGACGGCATTGTGTAAGCGAATTTATCGTCGAAAAAATCTTCAGCGAACTCCGCCCGGCGCCTGAGAGTGCGCTTGTTGAAGCGAGCACAGGCTACACAGGCCGAGACGTCGTGGTCTGGGCCAAGGCAAGGAAGACAGTAAGAGTGGAAATCCTTATGAGGTATTTGTTTACCACAAGAAAGACAACTGTTTTTTCAGTAATTTCTGACATCGGCTGAGGCAAGAAAAGGTCCCCAATGGGGTACTTAGCTTTTTTGATGACTTCGGAATCGAAGAATACAGGAGCTGACCGACCGGCACTTGCGAACTGCTTCTGCTTCGGGCACCGCGCGGCAAGAAAGACTGAAGAAGATGGCGTCGGCTGATGCTTATGTACTCCAGCCGCTCTGACGTCGGAGAGAAATGCGACATCAGCCGACGTCGGACCCAGACTTTGGAATCCGGCCGACCGAGGGCTGCCTGAGGCAGGACAACCCACATGTTATGACTGCAGTTGCATTCTTGAAGGACATCAAGCATACATGGGTTAGGATAAATAGAACACAGCAACTATCACTTAGCAAATTAATTTATTTGACCACTCATTAGGGATGCTCATCAAAGATGACCTTTTATTTGACCACTCATTAGGAATGCTCATCAAAGATGACCTCTTTCAGGCTTGATGTGAATCTGGTCATATCCAGATCACACATACGATCATAAAAATACAGTAACAGTGGAACTTGGAATAAAAATGGAGACTGTATCATAGTCCTTGTAAAACTACAGTGAATTATCAATGAATAACGTGTCACAATACTTGTAGTAATAATCATTACTATAATAACACCAATTATGATAGTATTAGTACTATTATTATTGCAGTGCATAGAGCGTTGAAATTGCAATCCAATATCAGGCAAAATATAAATATGTTAACCCCTTCCTTAGTGTAAAACTTGATAGTAACAGTGCTTAGTGGGGTGATTAACAACTGTTAAGCACACCCCAAAGCCACAGCACAGTTACAATTGTGTTTCACTAGGAACTACAGTGAATTATCAATCAGTAATACGTTATGTGCCATAATATTTATACTAATTATTATTATTATTATTACAACTACTATTACTATTAAAATGCATGTAGGGATAAGATTACACTCCAATACTGGGAAAAAATATAAATTTGTTAACACCTTCCCTAGTGTAAGTCCTGAGCATAACAGATCTTCGGGGGGGGGGGGGGGGGTTGCTTAACAATTGTTAAGTATCTCAAGTATGCAACTATGTCTCATGCTAGGGACAAATAGTGGACAGTGCTGGCTTGCAAAGGGCAGCAGAAGGCGGCAAAATATTTCTGCCTGCTGTTCGTGGCTGTCAATTGTCACAGTTTGCCTGATATTTTTACTCTGCTCCTCTCTATTTATTTTCTTGCAAATAACTGGGGATTACAGTCGGTCAATATTCCAGAGTTTCACACTTCTTATTGCTCAGAAATTGCATATTGATGAAAACCTGTTGTTCTGTTAACCTATTAAGTGAATAAGACCAATACTTCAAAACTATCATTGACTTTAATCCTGTCTCCCCACTAGTTTTGGATTTGTCTAGAATTCTTAAGTAGACAGGCTGAGCATACCTTTCAACTGTCCAGATTTTTCCTTCATATTTTCGCACTATTTCTTGTAAAAAAAAAATGTTTTACTGGCCAATCTCTGGCAAATTGGTGAAGATTAAAGACAGAAAATATTGACAGAAATTTGAGCTTCAGATTTCATACCCTTCAGAAATTCATTCTAATGCAACGCCTGTTATTCCATCAACCTTCTAGAATTTAAGAGCAATATTTAAAAACTGTCCCTATTTTTGGGACTTTGCCCCACCATATTTTATAGCTTTGTCCAAATTTGCTTGCACTAAGAGGCTGAGAGGTATGAGAATGAACAGTGTGGTACTGTCTCTGTTTGACAACGCTAAGTGCTTTACTGGCTTTCTGAACCAGTAAACACTTTGTGCTCCTACATATTTTTTTCTGTATCTGATAGCACAGAGACAGATAAAGCTTCATGTACTACAAAGAATTATGTTCCAAGTCACTGATCATAACCTTTTAATGTGTTTTCGACATATGTCAAAAATCACTTCTTGAGCTTTTTTACTGAGGTCAATTTCTTGGCATCCATGTCTCAAATGCATAAGCAGCCAGTTATGATGGGAGACCTGATCACAATCTTCTACAATTTTACTACTACACACAATTACATTATCAGGCAACAAGGAACAACAATGGCAAAAGGTGGTGGTGGGACATTAAGAGTTGCTAGTCAGTGAAGAAATTTAGGTACAACAGTGAAAACCGGTGTGGGTTTGCATTCTGAGTCAGACAGAGTTGTCCCTATATTCCAGTTTGAAAGCATCAATTCTCTGACGTTCAAGTTGCACAAGCAAATGAGAGTTCTATATAAGAAACTGTGCAGGAAAAGGCCTTCAATAACATCTCTACTTTGAGTTTAATGAGAGAACTATACAGCAGTTGGCCTAACACAGTGCTCAGATGCTCTTTGTTAAGCCAACTATACAGCAGTTGGCTTAAAGAGCATTTGAGCACTGTCTCTGCAACATAATCCTACCTGCAGAATATAACATACTTTCAAACTGTGGCAAATTTTCAACAGCACTATAGCTGGGGGCCACTTTATTAAGACCAAAACAAGATAATCAAACACTGCATTAAACAGTGTACTACATATACTAACTCTGAGAATGTTGAGCAGAGGGAGGAGGAGCAAGACATGTATTCCCTTACCTCTGAGGCTGTGTGATGTCAAAGTTAGTATACTTGGTCACAGAGATATAAGGGATGCAGCTCCCCATGTGAGAGGGGAGCAGGTAAGGCAAGCTCTTCTCCCTCTTAGAAAAATGTTATTTCTTAGCTGAATGTTCTGTACTACAAACTAAATTTTTATTACATGGACAGAAACTTTAGTGAACATTATAAATTGATGTGTATCCTTAATTTTCTTGCAGAAGTTTTTTATGTTCCCCTGTAACTAATCCAGTTGTTCATTAACAAAGTCAGTTTAGCTCTTTTTTTTTTTTTTTTTTTTTTAAGATAAATGGATTGCTGTTTAGTGGACGTTAACTGAACAAGCATATTACAACATACCTCCACCTCTATTTTATCACACTGTCCTACAGCACTGGCTGTCCAGTCGTAGTGTTGTTAGTAGCACAATGGGTAAAATACTTGTTTTTTAGCCTCAGTTGCCTAATGGATAAGGCACTGGCCTCCTAAGTCAGGGATTGTGGGTTTGTGTCCCATCTGGGGTGATATAATCTGCGGATGGCACAGTGGTGCAGCCGTAGCATTGTCACCTCACAGCAAGAGGTTTTCCAGTTCGATTCTCGGCTGGGGTGCCGTCTGTGTGGAGTCTGCATGTCCTCCCTGCATTCTGTAGGTTTCCTCCCACATTACAAAGACATGCGTCTAGAGCATTTCTCCTTGGGCCTCCACTGAAAATTGGCTTTGATCCAAGTCGGACTTTCCCGGTAAACAAATGTTAAATAAATAAAATAAAATAAATAATGATAGCGGTAGTAAAGCTCAATATACTCGCAATAAGCCTAACTTGAATGGCATGTCTTGGCAATACATTACAGCTCACTGCATAAAGGGAAACATTTGAACTGGTACTCAATATTTTAAAACAAAGAAAGGTTCTGTCTCGCCTCACAACTGGCAATTAATCTCTCCTGTTTTCTGCACTAGTCTAGAACTTTATATGTCAAAGAAAAATCTTTAAATAAGACAGCACTGCAACAGAACAAGAAGTAACAAAGAAAATACATACGCACACACACATATATATATATATATATATATATATATATATATATATAAAAACAGATTTGTGAACTACTGAGAGAGTATTACCTTTGTGTACAGTCCACTGTCAGATGTACATCACCTCGCTGCAGACGTGTATAACAGTGTCTCCTCCTGCCTGAACTAATTTCAGAATGAAATAGAAGCCCCAAAAGTAGCTTTCACTCTATGGCTCTCAGTGTCAGAAGGACTGCCAACAGCCCTAGCTGGCTGAAGTGGAGCCCCCTTCTCCAGGAGTACCACTTGCCATAAACGATAGTGGACCTATGTGATCCCTTTATCTCTCTAGCAAAGACTCTGTTATGCAAACCTGCAGTGGGTTAGTCTGCAGGAATGTAAGGCTCACCAAGAGACTGGTGTGGGGTAATTAACCAATTCAGGTACCAACAACAGGGATCCAGAAGTAGGAAAAGCTCTTGGAAAATACAACCGCTCTGCTACTTCCAACACCTCACAGTTCCCTGTAGTATCTACATCTACATGTGCTCACATCCAGCCATGAAGATCATGACAGCCATCAAGCCCAAAAAGATGCTGAAGGATACAAGCCCAGATTCTCTATTGCTTCTTCTCCCAGACTGCAAAATTCACAACCTTCTAGACTACTTTTGGGCAACACTGTCCACTGCCATACAAATGCAGGCAATCTTTGGAGATGGCATCAAACAGGACTCTTCCTAGTTTATTGCCTTTTCAGAAAATGAAATTATGGGAGCCACCACTTCAGGGATGCTACCAAGGAGTCCACTGATAAGGCCACCAGAAGGGAGTCACAGAGGCTTGGGTACACAAGAAGGTCTTTCTGGCTTGGGTACACAAGAAGGTCTTTCTCTTGTAAGACTTTGACCACAAGGGTCAACAGTTTGGTAGACAGTCCAGGACGACAGGAAAAAGCCCATGTGGCAGCACTTTGAGTGGCCTTCATATCCTGTATAACGTGAACTGAAAGAGGCTACTGCAGAAACCCCAGATAAAGAGAAGTCACAGGGCACATAAATTCAGCTACACCACCCAGGCGGGTTCCTATTAGAAGAACGAAAGCCTAAAATATCAAATGGCTGTATATGCGAAAATGCCATTCATTGATGTGTTTTATGTGAGATTGCGGTACAGTGAAGATTGGGAAATTTGCCCTTTCCTCACTGAAGTGCGATCTCAGAACTGATATATATAATTAGTGGGGGGTGTAGGGGCACAGCCCCCCACAATAAAGGTTTCGAAGTCCGGCATTTTTGCTATTTACAGCGTTCGATTATATGAACTTTTGTTCATATAATACAGACCACACCCAGGCTCAACGCAGTGACACAGGTACAAGCCTCTGCAGGGTCACCAATAAGAATATTATGTATCAGATGTGCTTCTTTAAGAAGGATGAGGAAAATTATTCATCTGGTAACTATCTGTTTCCTGTTTTTCATGATATCCTCTTTGCTTTTTTCCCTATCTTCTGCCATCTCCCTTCCATCCTTGTGCAGCCTGGTCAGGTCTGCTGCTCTTCTCCTCCCTTCTGCAATACATCAAATTGTACCAGACCTTCTTCCTTATCCACTGTCAGAGCCTCACTTAAGTATTTCTAGAGGTAAGGTTAGGAAGCAGCAGGCCAGTCTACAAAGATTTCTTCATACTAAATTTCTCCAAAGAAGAGATCACTAGTAAGGGAGCTGTAGGGAGGAAATGATTTAGTGTCTGTTTTTATCATTTCTGAAATGAGGCCCCTGTAACCTTGGATTCCCATTTCCAACACAGAGAGACAGAAGATCCCCAAACTGTTGCAACAAGATAGGTGGGACCACACTTGGCTCATGAGCAGTAGTGTGTAAATGAAAAGTGCCAGAGTTTGAGTAATGGGACCATGGTTGCTGGGAAAGTCCTTGACAGAGGCAGTGTTGGGGCTGCAGAAGCCCCTACATGACCTAGTGCTGGCATCTGCTGACTCTGCCTGATGATCCTCTCCTGCACCCACGAAGACAGGTCCCAATAAAATTTAAACATCTGGTGCATGTTCAAATTTTGGATCAATCCTGGGAGCTCCGCCAGTATTGAAAATCCAAGTGGACACACCTCAAACTAGGACAGTAAGATCTACTGAATTACTGGGGGGAGATCAAAGGAAGACCACCCTCAGATCTGATCAGACACTGAGCACATGGCTGGTGACTCAAAGGCTGCGGGCTCGGCATAAAAATGCTCTGATTAAAGGACAGTGAACAGATGCTTCAGACACACTGGGTTTCACCCTTGAAAGTGGTTGCTGGACATACAGGCTTCTCAACATCTCCAGACAATGGACATAAGCTTGACCCCTTACTAGCTGAGTAGCTGGTAGCAAGGTCAGACAATCAGGATGCCTTAAAGGTGGCTATATCAGGAGGAAAATGTGACCAGTATCTAAACCCTGACTCCATCTTCTCCCAAAGAACCTGCACAAGCTTAATGTCACATAACAGAGCATCATGTTGATCTCAGTGATGGACATGCTCAACCATCACTATCTATAAAGAACTTCTGCAGACCACCACATTCTCTCTCCTATACCTTTGGGTGGAGAGGCTGTGTCACTAGAACTTATGGCAGCTGATGAGAGCGTGATCACTAAGGCAATACAGACTGTTCTAATATAGATCCTGACTGATGATCTGGTAATCACAGTAACACTCTGAAGGCAATAGCTTTGTAGGTATCAAACAAAGGAACGTTTCCATGGCAAACCCTAGGCTTGATATCCAAACACTGCAATTACACAAAAAGAAATGAGTTCTGTAGGACTGTGCATACATCTTTTAGTTTTGCACATGACACTGTAATACAGACAGCCAGCAAGGATGCATTTATAAGGCAGGACTATGACACAAAAATAATATAGAACTGACGGCGGAAGAACAGATACTATACAGTCACTGAAGGCAAAACACAAAATTAGACCTCAGGATTATGTATCTAAGTGGTACCATTGTTCAAAGCATTATGAAATGTTTTTCAGTGACCTTGATGATAATTATAACATAGCCACATGATGTTAGAAATCTTATTTGCTGCCTGTCAGCAACATAAGATAAATGCACCAATAATCAGAACACTCCCAATGATGGGTCATGGGGAATCTGGGAGACCAACAGCAGCACCCCCATAATACTGGACCACTGCAAAGCAGTGAGCTGCTACACTAGGATGCTAGCTGGATTGGAAAGTACAGTTGTGTACACTTACCATAAATGTAGATGTTCAAGTGTATTCACTGTTGCAGTCATCACACTTTGGTTATCTGCCTGCAGGTAGCCCCTCAGTCGGCCCGAATACCAGAGACTTAGTATTTCTGAGTCAGTTGCTGTCGCTTCAGTACTGACGTCATCAGGGGTATAAAAACAGGCAGCCGACACCATTACATCAGTTTTTCTTGCCCCAAATGTCAGGAGCCCCCCAAATAGGGAGCCAAGTTATGGTGGGAAAGAAACACCAGTAAAAAGTAAATACCAATACCAAAACCCTAGAAAGGGGTGAGAAAAAGACATAGAAAGGTGAGAGAGATAGAGAGAGACAAGGGGGTTGGAGGGAGGGAAACCAGGACTGCAACAGTGAATACACTCTAACATCTACATTTATGATAAGTGTACACAACTGTACTATGTTCTTCGTGTTTCACTGTTGCAGTCATCACACTTGGGCCGATTCCCAAACCTGAAGAAGGGTGGAGGCAGTCAAGAAGAACTGGGGCTGGCTAATATGCCCTGCAGGACTGCAGTTGCAAAACCCGCCCTGGATTTGGAAAAGATAGGCAGGTGGCAATGTTTGGTGAAGGTGTGTACAGAACTCCAGGTAGCAGCTTCCAGAAGTCCCTGGTAGGGACTCCCACAAGGAATGGGGCAGAGGTAGAAGTTGCCCTAGTGGGATGTGTTCTGACCCCCTGAGGGGTTGGATTCCCATGGTGCTTGTAGCAGAAATGGATGCAGTGTGCTATCAATGTAGAAACTGTTTCTTTCGAAATGGCCTTGCCCTCTGCCCCTGGCGCAAAGCTGACTAGTAACTGGTCGGCTCTCCTGAAGGCTTAATCCTATCAAGGTAGAATCTGAGCTGTCTGTGCACGTCCAAGGAGTGCAGGATCCTTTCCCCTTTATTTTGAGGATTAGGGAAGAATGTTGGCAAATGGATAGATTGGTTTAGAGCCACAATGGACACCACTTTGGGCATAAAGGAAGGGTTAGTCCTGAGGAAAACCCTTTCAGCATGGAAAATAATGAAGGGTTCCAAAGCCATAAATGCTTGTAGCTGAGACACTCTTCTAGCTGAAGTGATGGCCAGAAGCAAAGCTGTTTTCCAAGACAGGAATTTTAACTCTGCTTACGCTGCAGGCTCAAAAGGAGGTAGCATGAGCCTTTCCAGTACAAAGTTAAGGTCCCAAGCAGGGGTGGGTGCTCTCCTTGGCGGCCTTAAGTTGTCAGCCCCTCTTAGGATTTGCTTGATAAGAGGGTGAGAGAAAAGAGGTGGCTCAGTGCTGTAATGAGCCGAAATGGCAGAGGCATGGATCTTAATTTTATTTTTATTTATTTTATTTTATTTAACATTTGTTGACCGGGAAAGTCCGACTAGGTTCCACAGAGCATGTTTTCAGCGGAGGCCCGGGGAGAAATGCTCCAGATGCATGTCTTAATGGAGAAGGATAGACCTCTGTGGAGTAGATCTGCTAAGTAATCCAGGATCAGAGGCAGGGAGGGCAGAGTTGTGTCCTCCCCTTTGGACTGAACTCAGGAGCAGTACTTTTTCCACTTGTCAGCATAGGATTTCCTTGTACTGGGTTCTTCTGGTTTCAAGAATGACGTCCAGCACCTGCTTGCTTAGGCTGGTTACTGGGGAAGAATTCAAGGAATAAGCCAGGCTGCAAGATTTAGGGTTTGCAGTTGCAGATGCAAGATCTGTTCCCCTGCTGAGAGAGCAGGGTTAGGTTTTGGTGTAGGTGCCAGAGTGGCACCGGTGACAGGCCGCAGGAGTGGGTACCAGTGCTGGCGTGGCCAATCCGGGGCAATCAGAATTGTCCTTGGGTCTGTCCTGTCTTATCTTAAGCAACTCTCTTGAGAGAACGGGCAGAGGGGGGGGAAGACATAGATTGAGAGATTCACTCACTGGAAGGATAGGGCATCCACTTTCCAGGACCTGCTGTGAGGTGTCCTGGTGCAGACTTTGCTGAACTGGTGATTGCAGGGGGAGGCAAAGAGATCCACCTCTGGGGTCCCCCATTTCTGGATCAGAAGGTTGAAGGTGCTGGGCTCTAATTGCCACTCGTGTGGGTCTAGGAGATTTCTGCTTAAGTCGTCTGCCAGTGAGTTTTGTTTGCCTGGCAGGAATTGAGCTTGCAGATGGACCTGCATGTCCAAGGCCATGTGCCACAGGGCTATGGCTAGCCTGCAGAGTGGGTAAGAATGGGTTCCCCCCTGCTTGTTGATGTACCACATAACTGTGGTGTTATCTGTTTTTATTACCAGGTGTCCTGGAGAGAGTAGGGATCGCAAAGCTATTAGAGCATGCTGTACCACTAGCATCTCTTTTTGGTTGATGTGCAGATGAATTTGACTTGGGCTCCAGTGGCCCTGAATGCATTTGCCATCCATGTAGTCTGATGCATCTGTGGTCAGGGTCTGGGCGGCATGGGGCTGAGTAAAGGGCAGTCCCTTGTTGTGGTTGCATGCATCTGCCCACCAAAAAAACTCTGTCCTTAGACAGTGTATGATAGGAATGATGGTTTCCAAATCCTGAGAATGTTGGTACAAAGACTTTTTAAGTACCACTGAAGATTCCTCATATGCAGTCTTGCAAATGGAATTAGCAGTATATATGAGGCCATGAAACCTAGAGCCTGCAGAATTTTTCTTGCAGATAGCTGGGTTCTTGTGGTCATTTTTTTGAAGTAGGCTGTCAGATGAACTTGTTTTTCTGAAGAGAGGAATGCCATCTGGAATGTTATGTCCAAGCTTGCTCCCAGGAATACAATCTTTTGACTGGGTACCAGTTTTGATTTCTTTTCGTTGATGGTGTACCCCAGGGAAGTGAGAACGTTTTTCACAAATGTCAGGTGCTGCAATAGCAATTCCTGACTGTCCGCCTGAATCAGGCAGTCATCCAAGTACAGGTAAATTTGGATATTTCTCTGCCTGCAATATGCAACAGCTGGAGCCAAGCATTTTGTGAATACTCTGGGTGCAGTGGATAAGCCAAAGGGGAGTGCAGAGAATGTACAGTTGTGCACACTTACCATAAATGTGGATGCTCGAGTATATTCACTGTTGCAGTCATTACATTTGGGTAATTTGCTTGCTGGTTACTGAGGGCAACCTGCAAGCAGATTACCCAAATGTAATGACTGCAACAGTAAAACAGGAAGAACATCTGATAGTGCATTGATCCGGCCCTGAAACGAAGATACTTCCTGCAAGACTCCCTTATAGGGATGTGCAGATAGGCTCCTTTTAAGTCTTGGGTGACTAATCACGCATCCTTGGCTAGCATGGGTAAGGAGGCTGTTGCAGGGTAAGCATTTTGAATTTTGGTACCACCAGGAAAGTGCTGAGAATTGAAAGATCCAGGACTGGGCTCCAAGAGCCCTCTTTTCTGGGTACAAGGAAGAGTCTGTAATAGAATCCTTGCCCTAACTGTTCCACTGGAACTGGCTGAATAGCTCTGATGGATAGCAGGATAGAACTTGGTTTTGAACCTCTGCCCACTGGTTTGGAGGAAGATCTGGGAACCCTCTTGGGGTTGGCAGTGAGTGGAAGTAAAATTTGTACCCCTGGGATACAATGTTGAGGACCCATCTGTCTTGTGTGATGGCCATCCAGTTCTTTGCACGAAGGGCAAGTTTTTTTCCTAGGGGCACAAGCAATTGGGCAGAGGTGGGGAGTGGAGTGGGGAAGTCATTGTGAGTTTCTTTCCATAGGGAGGTTGCTTACCACTCCCTGCTTTGGGGGTGGGGGCACTCCACTGCTTAAATCTCTGCACACCCTGAGACTGTAATCTGGGTGGTCTGTTTCCCCTGGGTCTGGTTTCAGATTGGCTGGAAAGGACCAGTGTTTGGAAGGGCAATGCCTACTGAATCAAGGGGGTTGTACTTGTAAGAATTCTTTAACAGTCTGCACAGACTTAGCTTTTTCTTCCATCTTTTTAAGAACCTCTTCTGCTTTGGTGCCAAACAAACTGTCCTTGTTCAAAGGAGCGTCTAGTAACTTTGATTTGACATGGTCTGGCAAGGTCTGCTCCTTGAGCCAAGCATGTCTTCTCAGTATAGAACCAGTGACTGCTGCCTGGCAAGATGCCTCTAGGGCGTCAAAGCCACATTGCATAGTATGCTTGCTGACTTGGCTTGCAGAGTGCATAATAAAGCTCCTGCAATTCCTTATTTTCTGCACAGTCGGTAAAGGTTGTCATTTTTTGTTTAACAAGTTCCATAATATGTTGCTGGTACTTCAGCATGTGAAACTGACAATTTAATGCCCTAATAGCAAGAGTAGCAGAGGTATATACCTTCTTACCACATCTGTCCAAAGCTCTGGAATCCCTGTCCGAAGGGGTGGAATTCCAGGCTGTAGTTTCCTTGATACCTTTAGGCCCCTGGGAAATTATCTCGAGTCAGCAGTAGGACTCTTGAAAAGAAATTTGTGAGTGTTAGGTACTCTGTAGCACCTGTCTGGTTTACTAGGGGCAGGTGGTAAAGTATCAGGAGTAATACTAGATTCCACGAAAACATAATCAACAATCTCCAGGACAGGGGGTATAGCTAGAGGCCTGTACTGTGGCAAATCTGGGAATTCTCGGTCTCTTTTTGGACTGGGGATAGTCTTGGCATTCCCAGTGGAAATGCTCTCTTAAGGTATGTAAGATTTCACCAAAAGAAAAATCTTCTGGAGGGGGAGACAGAGGGAATGGATTCCACTGCATCTGAATCCTCATAAGCAGACAAAGGCATGTCTTCATAATAAGATACCTCAGAGTTATCAGACTCCTAGTCTGTTGAAGCTGCAGGGGACTGGTCTCTTTTCCTCTTAGCAGGGGAAGGCCGACTTCCCCTAATTAGTGTAATAAGGTCTTCAGCCATTCTAAGCATTTGTCTTTGAGGTATGGGAGGATGTGCATGCGCTTTGGTCGTCCGTTTTCTCAGTGTAGTGCGTAATCTAGGCCTAAGAAACTCGGTAGTTTTAGATAAAAAAGAAGTTGTTGGTTTGAGTTAAACATCGTAGTGCAAAGAACTGCCTCAGAAGCCAGTTCCTGCACAGCGGCTCCGGACCCATCCAAGGTAGAGACATCTGCAGGTTCCAAATTCGAACCAGTCTCGCAGCATACAGGACTCTGAATGGGTCTCTGTAGAGGCCTGGGAATCCATAGAAGCGGCCATCAGGGACTGCAAAAGCACCTCACTGAGTACCGGCGATCTGGCGACTAGCTTTAGCGGAAGCGTCATCGGCAGCTTTGGACCTATGCGGTCTGTCTCTCTCTTTATCCTTACATTTTTTCAGAATATCGGCGGTAGTCAGAACGCTTACCGAAGCCATTTCGGAATACGGAGATAGAGAGCAAAAGAATTCAGCAACAAAGACAGCCCGACAACAGATGGTCCGGGCGTTGAACAAAGCACAAAACTGACAGCGAGGTGCATCGTGGTCTGGTCCTAAGCAGGTGATGCAGTAAGAATGAAATTCTCTGTGTGGTATTTGCTTTCCACAGGCAAGACCATTGTTAACTTTTTCTGACATCGGTTAGACAAGAAAAAAGGATCCCCAATGGGGTACTTAACTTTAGAAGACTTCAGGATTACTGAAATTGTAAACGAAAATTCAGGTAGCGGCTGACTGGCACTTGCGAACTGCTTCTGCTTCGGGCTCCTCGGCAAGAAAAACTGATGTAATGGCATTGGCTGCCTGTTTTTATACCCCTGACAAAGTACAGTTTTGTACCTACCATAAATGTAGATGTCCGAGAGGTATGCATCTGCAGTCCTAACATATGGGTTGTCCTGCCTCAGGCAGCCCTTCGGTCGGCCGGATTCCAAAGTCTGGGTCTGGCCTCGGCTGATGTCGCACTTCACCCGACGTCATAGCCGCTGTGAATTGGGTATAAAGGCATCAGCCGATGCCATTTTCCTCAGTGTTTCTTGCCCCAGATGCCAGGTGCCCTCTAGGAAGGCTAAATTTGGATAAATGCAAAAGATTCCAAATAGTAGAGAGCAAACAATATAGGCATTTATGTACATATATACCAACAAATACACCATAATAGATTCCCCCAGCTAGCTACAAGATGGGCAAATACCCTAGGAGTACCACAGAGGGGAAGGAGGGTGGGTAATCCTGACTGCAGATGCACACCTCTCGGACATCTACATTTATGGTAGGTACAAAACTGTACTATGTCCTTCAAGGATGCATCTGCAGTCCTAACATATGGGTAGAATACCATAGCCAAACTGGGGGAGGAGGCACTAAGATGATTATGGTGTAGTTAAGATCCCTTGCAAAACAGCAGTTGCAAAACCTGCTCGGGATCTGGAGTATAAAGGTAGATTATAATGCTTGGCAAATGTATGCACGGAGCTCCAAGTAGCAGCTTCTAAAATGTCTTTGGTAGCCACTCCTCGTAGGAAAGCTGTAGTAGTGGCTGTAGCCCTTGTGGAGTGAGGTCTGATGTTTTCTGGAGTTGCCTTTCCATGAAAAGAGTAACAAAATCTAATGCAATTTCCTATCCATTTTGAGATTGTCTGTTTTGAAATTGCTTTTCCTTCCATTCCTGTTGCATATGCTACCAGAAGCTGGTCAGTATTTCTGTTGGTCTTGGTTCTGTCCAGATAGTAGCGCAATTGCCTGTGCACATCCAAGGTATGTAGTAATCTTTGAACCCTGTTCTGTGGGTTGGGGAAGAATGCTGGTAGGTGGATTGCTTGGTTCAATGATACCCTGGAGACCACTTTTGGCATAAAAGTAGGGTTGGTTCTCAAGGACACTCTATCCTGATGGAAGATAAGGAAGGGCTGTACTGCCATTAATGCCTGTAATTCAGAAACCCTTCTTGCTGAAGTGATTGCAAGCAGGAAAGCAGTTTTCCAAGATAAGAACTGTAATTCTGCTGTTGCTGCTGGCTCGAAAGGGGGAAGTGTTAACTTTTCCAGCACAAAGTTAAGGTCCATGTAGGCAAAGGTGGTTTCCTTGGAGGCTTTAGATTTTTAATTCCTCTCAAACTGCCTGAGTAGAGGATGAGAGAAGACTGGAGGATCCATGTTGTATTCTGCTGAAATTGCTGATGCATGAATCTTAATGGAGGAGTAAGACAGGCCATTGTGGAAAAGTTCTGCTAAATATTCCAGGATGTTAGCTATGTTCGCTAATGATACATTTTCTCCTTCTGCTGCACTCCAAATGAGGTATCTTTTCCATTTGGCTGAATAAGTCTTCCTTGTGGAGGGTCTGCGAGCCTCCAGGATAATGTCCTTAACCCTCTGAGATAAATCTGGGTTATTTTGTTTTATGTAATGTTCCAGGCAGCTAGCTGCAGTGTTTTCAAGTTTGGATGTAGGATCTTGTAGTTGTTCTGTGTTAGCAGTAAAGGAACTAGAGGTAGAGGCCATGCGTGTGTCCGAGACATACTCCTCAGTAGCGGGTACCAATGCTGCCTCGGCCAGTCTGGAGCTATCAGGATGATCCTTGGGTGATCTTCTTTGATCTTCAGCAGCACTTTGTGCATCAAAGGAAGAGGTGGAAATGCATACGCTGTCAGATTTTCCCAACTGAAGGATAGGGAGTCCACCTTCCAAGCAAGAGGGTGGTATGTCCTTGTGCAGAATTTCCTCAATTGGTGGTTGTGTGGGGATGCGAACAGGTCTATTTCTGGTAGTCCCCATTTCTTTGTAATGGTTCTGAAGATGTCTGGATGCAGCATCCATTCGTGGGCATCCGTGGTAGTTCTGCTTAACATGTCTGCTAGTATATTTTCTTTTCCTGGCACAAATTTTGCCTGGAGTTGAATGTTGAGGTTCAGGGCCACATTCCACAGGTCCATTGCCATCCGGCATAGAGGATATGAGTGTGTTCCTCCCTGTTTGTTGATATACTACATGACTGTGGTGCTGTCCGTCCTTATCAGCAAATGACCCTGTTGAAGAAAAGGTCTGAATGTCTGTAGTGCCTGTTTCACTGCCAGCATCTCTTTTAGATTTATGTGAAGGTTCAGCTGGTCTTGTGTCCATAGGCCTTGTATACACTTGTCCACCATGTGTGCCCCCCAGCCTAGGTCCGAGGCGTCCGTGGTGATAGTCTGGCTTGGGTGAGGTTTGTGGAAAGGCAGTCCTCTTTTCATCTGAAGGCCTGAGCCCACCACAGGAATTCTTGTTTCAGGCATGGGATTATTGGAATCTGGGCTTCTAGACTGTGCTTGTGTTGAGACCATACATTCCTTAGGTACCATTGCAACTTCCTCATATGCAGTCTGGCATGTGGTATCAATATTATGCAGGATGCCATGTAACCCAGGGCTTGCAGGACTTTCCTTGTGTAAGCTGGTTCTGTGTTGTTAATGCCATGAAATAGAGTGGTAGTTGCTTTTGCTTTTCTGCTGTGAGAAATGCCATCTGATTTGAAGTGTCCAGTTCTGCACCCAAGAAAGTTATCCTTTGGGATGGTACCAGCCTTGACATTTTCATGTTGACTGTGTATCCCAGGGCTTGTAGTAGTTGTATAACCTTTTCCAAATCTTTTGTTAATTTGGTCTTGTTGTCCGCTTGTATTAGGCAGTCGTCCAGGTATGGGTAAATCTGAATTCCCTTAAGTCTGCAATGAGCAATTACTGATGCCAGGCATTTCGTGAATACTCTGGGCGCAGTAGATAAGCCAAAGGGCAATGCTGAGAATTGATAATGCTCTGATCCTGCAAGAAATCTGAGGTATCTTCTGCAATCTGGTCGTATAGGGACGTGCAGGTATGCCTCCTTGAGATCTAGAGTCACCAGCCAAGACTCCTTGCCCAGCATGGGAAGAAGTTGCTGTAGGGTCAGCATTTTGAATTTTGGAACAATGAGATATGTGTTCAGAGCGGACAGGTCGAGAATAGGCCTCCATTGGTTTTCTTTTCTTGGTACCAGGAAAAGTCTGGAGTAAAATCCTTGCTCTTGTTCCATGGGAGGTACCTTTTCTATAGCTCTCATCCTTAGTAGGTGGTTGATTTGTTCTAGAGCGTTTGTTTTTTGGTTTGGTGGTAGGTTTGGCATTCCTCTCTTTTTTGGTAGAGTGTGGAAGTGAAACCTGTAGCCTTTGTCTATTGTCTGTAAAATCCATTTGTCTCCTGTAATGTAATGCCAGTTTACGGAAAATAAGGCTAGCTTTCCGCCTAAGGGTGCTTCCAGTTGTTCCCTGGTAGGCGGTTTCAGAGCAAAGTCATTGTGTCTGTCCTGTGGAAGTGGTCGTAGCTGGATCTGTGGCAGTACTTCTCTGGTTGTTAGGCTGCCACTGACGTCCCCTGTAGGCACCTCTGGATTGACCTCTGCCTCTTGGGCGCCTATTTCTGCCTCTCTGTGCTCTGTAGGTGTCTGGAAAAGACCAATTCTTCGAAGGCCAATTTCTACTAAACCTTGGAGGCTGGACCTGTAAGAAATCCTTGACTGTTTGGACAGATTTTGCTTTTTCTTCCACCTTCTTTAGCACTTGCTGTGCAGGGGAACCAAACAAACTTTGTTTCTCCATGGGAGCATCTAGAAGTTTTGACTTTACATGGTCTGGTAAGGATTGTTCTTTTAACCATGCATGCCTTCTAATCACTGTTCCAGTCATAGCTGATCTAAAGGAAGCCTCCAGTGCATCATAGCCACATTTTAAGGAATGATTACTGACCTGCTGAGTGTTATGTACCAAATCCTGAAGGGACTTACGGTCTATAGGTTCAGGAGAGGACAGTTTTTTTATTTAGCTGGTCTAACAAAAATTCCTGATACTGAATCATGTGAAATTGACAGTTTAAGGCCCTAGCCGAAAGAGTAGCAGAAGTATAAACTTTTTTACCCCATCTCTCTAATGCTCTAGATTCTCTTTCAGAGGGGAGGGGGTTTCTGGCAGAGGCAGCTGCTACAGCTTTGGGGCCCTGTGAAATGGTTTCAGGATCTGCAATAGGAGCCTTATACAAGTGATAATGTGTGTCCGGGACCCTGTAATATCTATCGGGCTTGGCAGGGGCCGGGGGAAGAGAGTCAGGGGCAGCGCAAGCATCATTATATGCATCATCAACAACTGTTAGTACTGGAGGAATGGCTAAAGGCCTATGCTGTGGTAAATGTAAAAAGGTCCTTAGCCTTTTCCTTGAATCTGAAAAATCCTGGCGCTGCCATTGAAAATGCTCTCTCATAGCATGTAAAGTTTCCCCAAAAGAAAATTCCTCAGGAGGAGAGGCAGAAGGAATGGAGTCTTCTGCATCAGAATCCTCATAAGGGGAATATGGGCCTTCTGGAGGTTCTGAGTTTTCCAAATCATCCGAGGAATAGTCTGTAGAAACTTGATCCGGGGGCTCTGCTCTAGGCCTCTTCTCTGGAGGGGGTTGAGAGGCCCTGTCAGGGTGAGGTTGGGATCCCCTGATCAAAGAATTGAGATCCTCAGCCAGGCTGAGCATTTGGGAACTAGAGGTAGGCCTGTGTGAGGGGGTTTTAGCAGGCAAGGCCTTAGAAGATTTAGCTGCTTTAGCCCTAGAAAAAGCCTTGATAGACATAGATGCAGGGGGCCTAGCAGCTCCACGTGCAGGATGGGTACCTGCAACAGCAGTGGAAATTTCAGTAGCAGATTCAGCCATGCTGTGTGAGGCCTCGGCTATAGGAGGCATGCTTTCGGCCGAAGGAAGAACCGCGGACTCGGTTTCAGCCGAAACCGAGACACTCGTGGTTGGCTTAACCGTGGTTTCGGCCGAAACCGCGGACCGCGAGCATCGGTCCTTTTCCTTACGCTTTTTAACTAATTGTGAAGTCGGAGTCTCCGACGGCATTTTGTAAGCAAAAGCGGGACCAAAAAACTCCTCTGCAAACGCCGACCGACGTCTAAGTGTCTGTCGGTTGAAGGAAGCACAGGCTAGACAAGCTGCTACGTCATGGTCTGGGCCTAAGCAAGGAAGGCAGTAAGAGTGGAAATCCTTATGAGGTATTTGTTTCCCACAAGTTAAACAGTTATTTACTTTTTCTGACATCGGCTGAGGCAAGAAAGAGTCCCCAACGGGGTACGTAGCTTTTTAGAAGTCTTCGGTAGTAGTAATCTCTGGATCTGACCGACCGGCCCTTGCGAACAGCTTCTGCTTCGGGCACCGCGTGGCAAGAAAGACTGGGGAAAATGGCATCGGCTGATGCCTTTATACCCAATTCACAGCGGCTATGACGTCGGGTGAAGTGCGACATCAGCCGAGGCCAGACCCAGACTTTGGAATCCGGCCGACCGAAGGGCTGCCTGAGGCAGGACAACCCATATGTTAGGACTGCAGATGCATCCTTGAAGGACATCCTGACGTCAGTACTGGAGCGACAGCAACCGACGCAGAAATACCAAGTCTCTGGTATTCCAGCAGACTGAGGACTATCTGCAGGCGCATAACTCAAGTGTGGTGACTGCAACAATGAAACACGAAGAACATCTTGCCATAACAGTAGATGCCCTACTGATCACTGTTGCAGTATTACAATACTGTTGGGTTATTTTGCCAAAATAACTTGGATGGCCAGCTAGGGCATCAAGCAGAAAAGGATGAGGTTAGTCTTCTTGAAACTGGGAGGAAAGAATGGACCAAGGGAGACAAAGAGGTGACGGAAAATGGGTTGAAATGTACGGAAAGGATGTTTTGCCAGACATGGTTTCTAGCAGGTTAATCCTGGAATCTCTTGTTTGACATTTTGACTTTCTGCGTGAATCTAGGGTCTCTGTGTGAAAAAGAATTGGGCTCAGCTAGGTAGTTCCTTTGATACCTAGGAACACAGGTAAAGAAGATTTGCTTGAAATCTTGCATAATTTTTCCTTTTCTTGTAAGGAATTAAACAAGTCTATGGCCTCAGGACCAAATAATAAATTCTTAAGACAGGAATCAAAAAGCTTAACTTTAAATATCCTCAGGAAGCGACTGAGAATGAAATCATTCAAATATTCTGATAACAGATCCAGTAGCAGCCTCACTGTGCAAAGCTTCCAGTGAATCATAACTTCACTTTATAATATGCCTTGCCACCTTGCTAGCCTGACCCACCATGTAAATAGCCTGCTGTTTAGTTTCAGACACTTAAAGGTTAGGCAGTTTGTTCAATTCACTCAGAATAAACACCAGATATTTAGTCACCTATGTTTGGTAATTCAAAGCTTTGAAAGCTACGTCACAGCCCTACTATCTCTGTCTGAGGGAAGGGTATTAGCAGCAGTTGAAAGATTTGTCTGTGGAAACAGAAAACACAGAGGGTCGGCCAATGGGTTTCTATATAGGAATTTTAATCTTCAGGCACATTACAGAACTTAGCAGGTCTTTTACGGGCCGGATGTTGAGAGTCAGGTGATGCAGAAGTGGATGTAAACGCATCCAGAAAAGCATCCAAAATTGGGAGAATCTGGTGTTGGCATACGGCCAGGCACCTACCTTCTGTAAATTATACATCTTCTGCACATTAAACACTTGTCTAGATTCTCAATCAAAATGCTGCATCATTTCTGTGATGGTGTCCCCAAAGGAAATTTCCTCAACAGCTGAGTCAGGGGATAAAGTATCCACGTCATCAAAAGCCACTGGTCACTTGGTCTGGGGAATGAATCTGAGAAAACTAGGCCAGGAAATGTTCATCTGAATAAGAATCTGCTTGATCTGCCTCAGAAAAGGACTCATGTTGTCCCTTGTCAGGGAGTGAAAGCAAAGGTGCAGTGGAAAGAAAATAAGGGGGCTTAAGAAATAAAATGGCCTTAAATTGACCCTGAGAAATTTCCAAAATACAAATAAAACAAGGAAGGTTCCCCAATAGGGAACTTAGCTGAGTAAGCGAAGGTAAAGGTTATACCAACTACCACACGAAGAACAGACTGACGGGTATGAAACCTGCTTGAGTACTTGTGGTTATGGTAGTCTGAGGATCTTATGCTCACAGTTATTTTGGAGAGATAACTCAACAGTGCTGGAATACTGCAACAGTGATCTAAGGAAGGACATCACACATGATGGTATCACCACCAATGGATGATGAAGAGGAATCACTGGGGAATGACTGCACTGAAATGTCCGACCCAAAAGTTATTAGGCTCTTAATGCCAGTCATTTACATATGCTGACGATGGGGACCAGCTCTATAAACAGACATCATGGACTTGCTCATTAAAGGCATGGATATGCAGTGAATACTTTGCAAAGATAAGAAAACAAACATGGGTAATGGGCCTAAGTCCAAGCAACAATCTGAATGGGGGGACGACAACTGACAGCCACAATCAGAGTTAACTGTTCTTCACTCTCCTTTTTTTCCCAGTTCTGTCAAGTTAAGACTAAAGCTAAACATCATGATATACTAGGGGAAGGGGAGATTATTTTGATAGCACAGTCTGTTGCACTTCAACATGTTTTTTAAAGCCTTCTCCTGCTGTTGAAATGACAGCAGTATGTCAGTTAAGCTCCAATCAATTTAATTATTTAAATATTTGCCATTTGTTAACCAGATTGGTCTGGCTGGGCAGAAACCCTTTTTCAGCAGACACCCAAGGAGAAAATCAATTAAGTATTTAAGCATACAATCATGAGGAGATACAGCAAAAACAGATCAATTTTACAATGTTTGAAGAGAAAGAAAAATTGATAACAGATATAAACTTATGTGCCATACAATCGCAGATTCATCATAATCATTATTTGAATGGGAAATTGCTAACCTAAGTATAAGAGTAGTGATATTAAAACAGTATATATTTTAAGTCTACAACTAAATGCAAATGTCCTTCTAGCAAAACAGGTCTGGGGGATGGGTAATGGTACACAAAACTGAGCAGCAAAAGTGATAAAATATATGAAAGCAAGCTCATATTTAAAAATTAAGAAAATGATCAGAAGCAAATCATAAGCAAAAACAAAAAAAGGAAAGAAGGACAAAATCTGCATTAGTAATTTTACAGAGATCATCTGTTTGTGCAAATGTGTAGGCTATCACAAAGCAAGCAAACATGCCTCATCACAAGTCTCTTAAACCTCTATATGTCAGCATTCCACCCATCAATGATGCACAGAATTTGATGGGCTCACCAGGCTCGAAGTAGAATATTTTCAAATAACATCTTCAGTCTCCAGCTTCTTCCTGGGCAAACCAAGACTTTTCCTCTCCTGTCTTTATTAATTTAAATAATATAATTACATTAATAGAAATGGTACTTTTCACAACCCTTTCAGCCCTGTTACAAGCTGCAGCAGGAGAAGGAAGAATAGCATATGCAGTACAAATTCACAATTCACTGTACCCAATCAATACGCACGTTTTAGGGAAGTTGGGGAAAAGCAAAGTACCCAGAGTAAAGTCATGCAGACACAGGAAAAATGTAAGCACACACAAATCCACACAAGCACACACAAACTATGAATGAAGGTCATGACTAAACCCTAGACCTTGGAGCTGTGGGGTAGAAATCAACCACTCCAGCCACTGAGATGTCAACATCTGAAGCCCTTCACCAGTGTGCTCAATAAAATGTAAATCCATACATCCTTCATCCCTCTACTTCTTCAGTTAATACTGCTTATACCCATACTAGTCTTTCCTTGAATCCTAAGTCTCGTATTCCTCTAATCATCTCATACATCTCCTATGCATCCCTCTTTAAAGCCTTACAACTCTCCCTAAATAAAGCCACCAAAGCCGGAAACTGTCTTCATGAGATAGCATCAAAAACATTACCTGTACAATGACAAAAGAATTTTAGCATATTTTGTCTGAGTTAATGGGGAGGGGTTCTCAGTCATCTTACCAACTCAGATTATCATTCATCCAAATGGCACAAAGTTGTTCAACTTTACTGCAACCACAGTCCCCAATTTCTTCTCCTCTCAATGACTTATCAATTTGTGCCCAAATCTGTTTTCTCACTTTTACTATAAAAACATAACCTTACATTTCCTAGCAATATAATACAGCTGCATTATACCACCCTCTCCCACAGCTTATCCAGGGTCTCTGAGCGTCTCCCTCCTCCTCTTCCATCATTAATAAAACAGGCCCTTGTCTGAGCAATTCTGGACACAGTTAACAAGAGAAAGGACAAGCAATAACGGAGCAAGAACATGCAGGCATTTGTATGGAGCCACTGACAATAATTCTGTCAAGGGACATAAAACAACTTGGGTAGTATATTGTGTGCATGTTACAAAAATAACAGAAGGAAAATATTTATCTATATTTACTTATTTCCATTTGTTTATCAGTACAGTCCTGCTGAACTAAAGCCCATTTTCAGAGAAGTACCAGGGAGAAAAGCTTCAGGTAAACAGACAGATGTCATACTGTCAGTGTTAAGTACAAGACATAGTAATACAACATGCAGTAATAAAAACACAACTGTGAAAGTGGATACAATACACATTAAACATATGCAGTACTAATTGAAGTAAACATATACAGTAATTATTAAACTACCAGAAATACTGCAGATACACAATACATACATGTCAATCTGGGAACATGTCATGTAATAGATTTTTATTTGTACCAACTTGGACAGAGTAGGATATTAAAATGAGGGAAGGGAGTGTGAGAGAGGAGAAACAAAGCAGCTTAGGATAAGATTTAAGGAATGTAGGAAGATGCAAATAGAGAAGTAGCATACATAAGGATAAAGTTTAAGATATATAGGTGCAGAACAAGGTAAAGGTCATATAAACTTTTAGTTTATGAAAGAAAGCTGTTTCAGTAATTGGAATGCCTCTCTCTAAATCATCTCCCCAACACCTTAATAGCTGATCTGTCCTCTTCAGTACTGCACAGAGCTAACAGTAAATGAAATCACACACTTGGATCCAGAGGACATAGCCAATCTACTGGCTGACAAATTAAGTTCCTCTCCCCTCATCTCTTTTCCACTCCACTCTTCTCCTCTCCTCTTTTTCACTCCAATATTTTCAGATCAAATACCCTGATCTATACTACCCCTCAAATCTCCAAAAACTAATTTTCAAGACACTATCCAAGGCCAAAAACACTACATCTGTGGGGCTGGATAACACACCAGACTGCCATTTAGTTAGCATGAAAATGACTTGTCAGACCCCTACAGAGATTATTCAATATCTGACTCAGAACAGGCTTTGTACCATATGAATGGAGGACAGCAATAATCATTCCCTTACAAAAAGGTGGGACCTCAACATACCTGAGTAACTACAGACCCATAAGCCGAACCAGTCTCCTCTCTAATGCTACTGAAACCTTGAAATTGCATAGGTCGACCGGTCAAGTTAAACGTAAAAAGAAGAAAAACCACTGCCAAAGTCTGCGAGTCACCACCAATATTTATTGTACTGTAAGCGCTTTCATGCACCTTTCATTAGTGCACTTCTTCACACAGTCTACCTGAAAACCTGAATACAGAATAGCGAAGTTGCAGCCAAGTCGAAACTGAATACATCGACACCCGTAGTTCGATGTATTGGACATGGCAAGAGGTGACTTCAGTCACCCATGCTATGCACCTTAATGTACCATGACATTCCACAGTCAACGGTACGTGTATTTTACTATTTTGCAATACAGTTAGGAAATGGGCTAATTCCCTGTTCCTCACTGAACCGTGATCTCAGTTCACAATGCTGAACTAAGACACTTGAACTACACTACCAATCTGATGTGGTGTAATCAATGTATTTTGAGTCGGCATTCTGCCCATTGGAAAACTGCCTTTCAACCGCATGCCAGTCGATAGGAGTGACTGAGTATTCAACAGTAAACCAGAAAGAATCATCATGGAACTAACAGACACAGGCAACCTACAGACTCTCGACCTAACTCAGTTCAGATTCACCATGGGCAAGTCCTGCATACTTAACCTGGTCAATTTCTTCAAAAACATCACTGAGGCAATGGAAGACGGCATATCAGTGTAAAACCATATCTATCTGGCCACACAAAGGAGTTTGATATCACCCCACACTCAGGCATCACAAACTTTTCCAATTAAATGGACAAAAGGAAAAGTAACCTCAAATTCTCCTCCAGTTTAGCACCACTGGCCCTCACTGACAGAGAAAAAGTACAGTTTTGTACCTAACATAAATGTAGATGTCCGATAGATATGCAACTGCAGTCCTGACATATGGGTTGTCCTGCCTCAGGCAGCCCTTAGGTCGGCCGGATTCCAAAGTCTGGGTCCGGCGTCGGCTGATGTCGCCTCTTCCCCGACGTCAGAGTGGCTGGGGTATAAAAGCATCAACCAACGCCATCTTCTTCAGTGTTTCTTGCCCCAGATGCCAGGTTCCCTCCAAGGAAGGCTAAATTTAGAGAATGGATAAAAATTCCAGACATGCACAACAGTAATAAACAGATACACCATAACAGATACCCCCAGCTAATTTGAAAAAGGGGGAGTGTACCCAAAAAAGAGAATTACAGAGGGGTAGGAGGGAGGGAAAACCTGACTGCAGTTGCATATCTATCGGACATCTACATTTATGGTAGGTACAAAACTGTACTATGTCCTTCAAGAATGCAACTGCAGTCCTGACATATGGGTTGAATACCATAGCCAAGCTGGGGGTGGTAGGATCTAAGATAAGGATGGTGTAGCTAAAATGCCCTGCAGGACTGCAGAAGCAAAGCCTGCTCGGGATCTGGAATATAAAGGCAGGTTGTAATGTTTGGAAAATGTTTGCACGGAGCTCCATGTAGCAGCTTCTAGAATGTCCTTTGTAGCCACCCCTCTTAGAAAGGCTGTGGAGGTGGCTGTAGCTCTGGTGGAGTGTGGCCTGATATTGGCTGGCACACCTTTTCCATGGAAAGAGTAGCAGAATCTGATGCAGTTTCCAATCCATTTTGAAATTGTTTGTTTGGAAATTGCCTTTCCTTGTACTCCAGCAGCGTAAGCTACAAATAGTTGGTCAGACTTTCTGTTGGCCTTTGTTCTGTCCAAGTAGTAGCGCAATTGTCTGTGTATGTCCAAAGTGTGCAGAAGCTTTTCTCCTTTATTTTGAGGATTGGGAAAGAAATTAGGCAGGTGAATTGCTTGATTTAGAGAAACCCTGGATATCACTTTTGGCATGAATGAAGGATTGGTTCTTAAAGAGACTCTGTCCTGATGGAAAATGAGAAATGGAGGTACTGCCATGAGGGCCTGCATCTCAGAGACTCTTCTTGCTGAAGTAATTGCCAACAGGAAAACTGTTTTCCAGGAGAGAAATTACAATTCTGAAGATGCTGCTGGCTCAAAAGGAGGAAGAGTTAATTTTTCCAAGGCGAAGTTGAGGTCCCATGCAGGCACTGGTGGTTTTCTTGGAGGTTTGATATTCTTTATCCCTCTTAGAAACTGTCTTAGCAAAGGATGTGAAAACACAGGTGGATCACAGTTGTATTTTGCTGAAATTGCTGAAGCGTGTATTTTTATGGAAGAATATGAAAGGCCATTGTGAAGCACTTCTGCCAAGTATTCTAGTATCTGTGGGATGCTCATTACTGATGCATCCTGACCCTTGTTGGCATTCCAGATGTTGAATCTCTTCCATTTGGCTGAATATGTTTTTCTGGTGGAAGGCCTGCGTGCTTCCAGTAAGATCTCTTGAACTTTTTTGGAGAGAGAGATATGAGGAGTAGTCATGGAACCCTCCAAGCTGTCAGTTGCAATGTTTGCAGGTTGGGATGAACAGTCCTGTAATTGCGCTGAGTTATAAGCAGAGGCCATTGAGGCAGGGGCCACGGCTTGGTGCGAGTTATGCTCCTTAGTAATGGATACCAGTGCTGTCTTGGCCAGTCTGGAGCTATCAAAATGCCTTTCGGTTGTTCTGCTTTGATCTTCAGTAACACCTTGGTCATTAATGGTAGAGGTGGGAATGCATAGATTGTTAGAAAATTCCAGCTGAAGGAGAGAGCATCCATTCTCCAGGCTTGAGGATGGTGTGTCCTTGAGCAGAACTTCTTCAGATGATGATTGAGGTGTGAGGCAAAGAGATCTATGTCCGGCCTTCCCCATGCATGAGTTATTTGTGAAAAAATGTCTGGATGCAACATCCATTCGTGCGGGTCCATAATGTTTCTGCTTAGACTGTCCGCCAGAACATTGTCCTTGCCTGGAACAAACTGGGATTGCAACTGTATGTTCAGTTTCAGGGACTTCTCCCAAAGAGTCACTGTTAGTCTGCAGAGGGGGTAAGAATGGGTGCCTCCCTGTTTATGTACCACATAACAGTGGTGTTGTCTGTCTTTATTAGCAGATGACCTTGTTGAAGAAATTTTCCGAAGGCCTCGATTGCATGAATCACTGCCAACATCTCTTTTTGATTGATGTGCAGATGCAATTCCCGGGGTGCCCATTGCCCTTGAATGCATCTGCCCTCCATGTGCGCCCCCCATCCATGATCTGAGGCGTCTGTTGTAATGGTTTGGCTTGCTTGAGGTTTGCTGAAAGACATGCCTTTGTTTAGCTGGCTTGCTTGTGCCCACCACAAAAATTCCTTTTGTAGACATGGAATGAGTGGAATAATTGCTTCTAAGTTGTGGCTGTGTTGAGACCATAAACCTTTTAGGTACCATTGTAGTTTTCTCATGTGTAGTCTTGCCAGTGCAATCAGAAGAATGCAAGATGCCATGAAACCCAGGGCCTGCAGGATTTTCCTTGCAGTCATCTGGGTGTGCTTTGCTAGGCTTTTGAAGTAATCTGGTAATTGTTTTTGTTTTTCTTCTGTGAGGAAAGCCATTTGTGAGTTTGTGTCCAGTTTGGCTCCTAGAAAAATTATTTGTTGGGATGGCAGTAGTCTTGATTTTTGAATGTTGACTGTGTATCCCAAAGCCTGTAGTAAGTGAATGACATAGTCCAAGTTTCTTATCAAGGCTTGCTTGCTGTCCGCTTGTAAGGCTGTCGTCCAGGTAAGGGTATATTTGTATCCCCTGAAGTCTGCAGTGTGCAATTACTGATGCCAGGCATTTCGTGAATACTCTGGGCGCAGTAGATAAGCCAAAAGGCAATGCTGAGAATTGATAATGCTCTGACCCTGCAAGAAATCTGAGGTATCTTCTGCAGCTGTGTCTGATTGGGACATGCAGGTATGCCTCCTTGAGGTCCAGAGTAACCAGCCAAGACCCCTTGCCCAGCATGGGAAGAAGTTAGTGTAACGTCAGAATTTTGGCACAATGAGAAAAGTGTTTAGAGCGGACAAGTCCAGTATAGGTCTCCTTTGCTTTTCTTTTCTTGGAACAAGGAACAGTCTTGAGTAGAATCCCTGGCCTTGTTCCTGAGGAGGAACCTTTTCTATTGCTTTGATTTGTAGCAGCTTTGAAATTTGTATGAGTGCCTCTGCCCTTTGATTTTGTGGCAGGTTTGGCATGCCTTGTCTTGTTGGTAAGGTATGGAAGTGGAACCTGTAACCTTTGTCTATTATGTCCAAAATCCATTTGTCCTTCGTAAAAACGTGCCAATTTTTTGAAAATAAAGATAATTTTCCGCCTAAATGTGCTTCTCTTTGAGCCTTGGTCGGCAGTGTTAAAGTCAAGTCATTGTGATTGTCCCTGCGGAGCAGCAGACGTCCCTGCGTCACTTCTCTGATTAGTTGGTTGCCATTGGCGGCCCCTGTAGGAGCCTCGGTATTGCCCTCTACCTTGAGCACGCCTGTTTTTTCCCCTTTGGAACTTGTCAGTGTCTGGAAAGGACCAATTCTTCGAAGGCCAATTCCTGCTGAACCTCGGTGGCTGAACCTGGAGGAAATCTTTGACTGTTTGTACTGATTTAGCCTTTTCCTCAATAGATTTCAACACATCCTGTGCATTAGCACCAAATAGCTTCTGTTTTTCCAGAGGTGCATCTAGGAGCTTTACTTTAACATGATCTGGAAATGTCTGTTCTTTCAACCAAGCATGTCTACGTATGACGGCCCCTGTCATAGCTGCCCTACATGAAGCTTACAATGCATCATAACCACACTGAAGAAAATGATTGCTAACCTGCTGAGTATTATGAACCAAAACCTGCAAGGCCTTTCTATCTAAAGGCTCAGGAGAGGCTAACTTTTTCTGCAAATCATTCATCAAGAAATCCTGATACTGAAACATATGAAAAAGACAGTTAAGTGCCCTCATGGCAATGGTGGTTGAGGTATAAACTTTTTTACCCCACCTCTCCAGGGACCTAGATTCCCTGTCTGCGGGCAAAGGATTTTTGGCCGTGGAAGTGGCCACTCCTTTGGGCCCCTGAGAAATAGTTTCTAGATCAACAGAGTGGGCCTTAAAGAGATGTTTATGAGTTTCAGGAACCCTGTAACATCTGTCTGGCTTGACAGGAGCAGGAGGGAGAGAATCAGGAGAAGTACTGGAGTCTGAGTACACATCATCCAATACATCTAACACTGGGGGTATAGCTAAAGGCCTGTGCTGGGGTAACTTAAAAAAAGTCCGAAGCCTTTTCCTAGAGTCGGAGAAATCCTGGCCCTGCCACTGAAAATGCTCTCTCATGGAGTGGAGAATTTCCCCGAACGAAATATCCTCAGGAGGAGAGGCAGAGGGAATGGATTCATCAGCATCAGAATCCTCGTAGGCCGGGAAGGATTCTTCCTGGGAATCTGAATGGCCTGACTCACCAGAGGCTTCATCTGAGGAAAGGGTATCTGCCTGCTCAACCCTAGGCCTTTTGTCTGAAGGCGGCTGAGAATCTCTGTCTGGATGAGCCGGAGAGCCCCTGATTAAAGAAATTAGATCTGCAGCTAAAGTCATGATCTGTTTATCAGAAGTGGGACCCTGTGAAAAAGATTTAGGAGGGTGAGACTTAGCCTGGCTGGCAGCCTTAGCACGTGTGTAGGCCTTGATGGACATAGACACAGGAGGCCTAGTTGCCCCACGTGCTGGAGTAACTTTGTCCACCGGTATGGTGTCAGGCAAATCTTGGGCTTCGGTTTCAGGAGGAAAATCAACAACCGGCACCGGGGTAGCCTCCGGGACCGGCGCGGTAAAGCGTCGTTGGCCTGGAGCGGTTGAATTACCGCCTCCGAAGAGACCAATGCACTCGCGGTAGGCTTTAGCGTGGTGTCGGTGGAAGACATGGGCCGCGAATGTCGGTCCCGGTCCTTCCGTTTTTTGGAAATATGTGCTGTCGGTAGTTCCGACAGCATGATATAGGAGTAATTTTCCCCAAAAAAGTCTTCAGCAAATTCTGCCCGGCGCCTAAGTGTGCGCTTATTAAAGCAAGCACAAGCAGCACAGGCCGGGACGTCGTGGTCTGGGCCGAGGCAGGGAAGGCAGTAAGAATGGAAGTCCTTACGAGGAATTTGTTTACCACAAGACAAGCAATTATTAACTTTTGCACTTTTATCTGACATCGGCTGAGGCAAGAAAAGGTTCCCCAACGGGGTACTTAGCTTTTTGATGACTTCGGTATCTGAAAACACAAGAGCTGGCCGACCGGCACTTGCAAACTGCTTCTGCTTCGGGCACTGCGCGGTAAGAAAGACTGAAGAAGATGGTGTCGGCTGATGGTTTTATACCCCAGCCGCTCTGACGTCGGGGAAGAGGCAACATCAGCCTACGCCGGACCCAGACTTGGGAATCCGGCCGACCGAAGGGCTGCCTGAGGCAGGACAACCCATATGTCAGGACTGCAGTTGCATTCTTGTAGGACATCATACGATTACCCAGACATATACTGTTCGGAAAGGCTAATTATTACCATGGTAATGCAAGGCTATGCTTCTTAAGATCCACACAGATCAAGAGCCTAGTAAGTACCTGTGAAACTATGAAACGATACCAGACAATAAGGCACCAAACATCTCTCACTCCAGTTACTGCAGGCACACCTGTTGTACTAAAACTTAACAGCATTAAAAGTAAGAAAAGTAAGGTATAGCCTTTTAATAATTTTTATTCTACTTTTATCATAAAGAAAAATATTTACTTTTTTAACACTGTTATTGTGTTTTATGTAATATGGCTTGTAAAGGGAGGCTAGCACCTCCATATAAACTAAGTGGAAGTAAAAGGAGCACCAGCAATCTCCCCCTTGCAAACATTATTACACAAAACAATCTGAAGAAAGGAAACTGTGGGCATTACTGAAAAACAAAACTAGCTGGCTTTACCATAACTTTCTGGTAATATGCAGTGTTTCAGAGTGTGTGTGTGGGCAGAAGAGAGACTTAAAAAGTTACATAATCCAAAAAAACATAGACAGCAGCAAGTGTCAATATAAATACGCAATACCACACAGAGGACAGTGATACTTGCCTTTTCTAGGCCTTCCCACTTTTCGGCTTCTAAGATTTTCTAGAACTAGAAAAAAACATAAAACATAATTATATGCTTGCTTATATTTTATGTCACATGTTAGTATGCTTTATTCATGTACAACTTGCCTTTTCTAGGTCTTCCAATTTTCTTGATTAAAGGAATTTCTATGGATTACAATAAAATATAAATTAGTTATAACAGACGTGAATGAACCAGTAGCAGCCCGTACTGGTTCTGAGAGAAAGAGGCATAGTAGTAATTAGCCATATGGAACAAATCCTATTTATCTGATACTGGAAAAATCCGAATGGGCATGCATCTCACTTTCAGCGGAGGCCTGGGGAGAAAAGTTCCATACGACATAATGCAACACAATAGAGCAATATGTTAAAAAAGAAAAGCAAGCCTAAACTTGTTTTACAACACAAAAGGGTCCTCCTGAAATTTTTACTTTTACTTAATTACAGCAACTCTTTGATCATTACACAGTTAAAGAATGTAGTTAAGTGATTTACTGTTTTATTAAGGGGGAAAATGTGGTTATCTTGTTCTGCACTGACAGCAGCAAACAAGCTGGAGTTTGCAATCAAGAAAAATGGACAGAATCAAGGTTAAAGAAAGCACATCTGAATGGCCTTAATGCACTTTCTTGTCAATTACATCTAAATACAAATTTGCTGAAAATGAAAAGGTTAGTCAAGTAAGCATGTAATATAAACAAATGCATTCTTCTACTTGGGCTGATCTACAAGGTAACCCTCCTTAATCAATCATCTGATGGGGTTTCATCCTCTCCTCTAAAAATATTTTTTTCATAAAAATTCCAGGCTGTAGGACATACAACACTGGCCTGTGTGCCAAAATATCACACTAACTACATGAGAGGCCTACCCCCAGAGTCCACAACCATTAGCAAGCACACATCTTACAAATCAAAACAAAGCAATGACACCTGCACAGCTAAAAAAAAATAATATGTAATTATATATCTGACCACCTTAATTTCCAAACAGATGGAGAGGTTGCCTTGCCTGAGCCTGGGGGTTGTATTTATGAATTAATGAAGGTCAACACACAGAAAAACTGATACAGTAAAATTACACCTGTTACAGCTAACAAAAATGACCCTCCTTATTGTCCCTACAAAGGGCTGAATTCCAAACAGTAAACTATCAGAGAGGAAAGATCATAATTACAAACTTAGGACCGATAATCAGAAGTCAGAGTTCTCCAGTAATAAAGTACCAAGGAATGCCCAGCTGTTGATATACTCTGGTCAATCCCTGCTACGTAATACCACGTTGCACTCCATTACTCTTCCCTCTCTAGTTAATTGCTCCTAATATGTTTTTTTTTCTCCATTATATTCCAGCCCCTCTTGTCTATTTTCTATACCCCTCCTTGTAATCATTCCTATTGGTTAAATCACCTTTCCAGTGTTGGCTTAGATCTTAGAATACTTTCTACTACTTTAAGAATATAATATTGTATACAGTTGTTATTCTCCTTAAGGACATGCATCCAAAACCTCATTCTTTCTTAACTTCTCAGCACACCCATCATCATCATCCCTTTCCACTTTTTATTTTTAACCTTCTGCACGTTATGTATATGAACCTTAACTGTATAGCACTTAAGTTTGTTTGTCTTTTCTGCTTTTCCCAGTTAGGGGTCGCCACAGTGGAACTCTGGTCCGCTAATGACTGGTAGTATATTTTTATGGTGCCGAGCTGCCAGCCCGACGCCCAACCTTCAGTGAAGGCACACCCATTCACGCATGTCTTTTGAATGCCACACGACAGCGGGGAGGACATGCAAACTCCACACAGAAGACACCCCAGTCGAGAATCGAACAAGACAATCTCTTGCTGTGAGGCAACAACATTACGCAAGTATCCCTTCAAATTAGGTAATGCTTTGTTTTAAGGTGAGAATCAACTTATTGCACTTAACTCTTGCCCTTTCCCCTCCCAAATAAATTCTGTCAAATACTACAGTCCACAACTTCTTCTCTGGTTGACAATATACATTACCTGTATATAAAAAGTACAGTTGTGTACACTTATCATAAATGTAGATGTTCAAGTGTATTCACTATTGCAGTCATTACATTTGGGTTATCTGCTTGCAGGTAGCCCTCAGTCGGCCTGATTATCAAAGTCTTGGGTCCTGTGTCGGTTGCTGTCTCATCTCCCATGACGTCAGGTAGTCATGGGTATAAAGCATGCAGCCGATGCCATTACATCAGTTTTTCTTGCCCCAGATGTCAGGTGCCCCCATAATGGGAAGCAATTATATACAAGGTTACACCTCCAACAAAAAGCAAATACACCAGAAAGCTTTAAGCACAGTAAACAAGAATAGAGGTATAGTCAATAGAAGTCAGGGGGCTGGAGGGAGGGTAACCAGGACTGCAACAGTGAATGAACATGAACATCTACATTTATGGTAAGTGTACACAACTGTACTATGTTCTTTGTGTTTCACTGTTGCAGTCATTACATTTGGGTAGATTCCCAAAGCTAAGGAAGGCAGGAGACAATTAGATAGCATTAGGATCAGCTATAAGGCCCTGCAAGACTGCAGTGGCAAAACCAGCTCTGGATTTTGAAAATAATTGGCAAGTGGTAATGCTTGGTGAAGGTGTGTGTACAGAACTCCAAGTAGCAGCTTCTAGGATGTCCCTGGTAGGGACACCTCTAAGAAAGGCTGTAGAGGTAAGATGCAGCCTTGGTGGAATGTGGTCTTATTCCCTGTGGGGTAGGTTTCCGTGGTGCTTATAGCATAAATGAATGCAGTTGCCTATCCACTTAGAAATGGTTTGCTTTGAAATGGCCTTCCCCTCTGCCCCTGCAGCAAATGCAACTAGCAGCTGTTCAGATTTCCTGAGAGGCTTAGTCCTGTCCAACTAAGTTGTCTGTGCATGTCCAAGGAGTGCAATATTCATTCCCCTTTGTTCTGTGGATTAGAAAAGAAGGTTAGCAAATGAATGGACTGATTAAGGGCCACACTGGATACCACCTTGGGCATAAAGGAGGGATTGGTCCTGAGGGACACCCTGTCTGCATGAAAGGTGATGAAAGGCTCCACTGCCATGAGGGTCTGTAATTCAGACACCCTTCTTGCTGAAGTGATGGCTAGAAGGAAGGCTGTTTTCCAAGAAACAAATTTCAACTCTGCATTTGCAGCTGGCTCAAAGGGAGGTAGAGTGAGCTGTTTCAATACAAAGTTAAGGTCCCAGGCTGGAGTAGGGGCTCTCCTGGGTGATCTTAAGTTTTTGGCACCTCTGAGGAATTCCCAGACTCGAGACAGAGGATACAAACCAAACAGTTAAAATACCAAAGATTTTCAACGAGCTATACAATTCAACGAAGACAAAAATAACACCAATATTAGTAGGTCAAAGTTGGTTAAGAAAAGTACATACATTCCTGTCATGAATGCTCAAGTAGCATTATACGAGAAAATGGTATGTAAAGATATTTACACATTGTATAGAGACATAAAGTATAATACAACTGGTTCTACTACCTTCAACGACAATTTAAGCATAGGAGAAAGAAAATGTTTGGATGAATTAATTCTAAATGATGAGATTAGAATAATGAAGCCCGATAAGGGCGGAGGTATAGTGATCTTCGACAGTCAACTATACCTAAGAGAAATTCACAACATATTATATGAATCAGGTAATTATGAACAGGTCTCCCTAAACCAAATTAATATTGGGTATAGGCGTATTGATTTAGCACTCGAGGAATACTTATTAGACAACAGAATTACTAGTGAGTTATACGACTATTTAAGAACGGAATACCCAATTATGGCACATATTATAGGGATACCCAAGATTCATAAAAATTTGGAAAACCCCCATTTAGACCTATAATATCAGGATCTAAATCCAAAACTTTCAAAATAGGTGTTACCACTGACCATTGGACGAAACAAATTTATACTAAAGTGACCCATTTAGTAAAAGACTCATGGGATTTTTTGAGCAAGCTAACCAGGGAAGTATGGGATGAGGACCTAACTTTCCTAACAGTAGATGTACAGGATTTATTCTCATGCATACCAGCGAATATAGGTTTGGATTATTTTTACAACAGCTTGACAAAATATTCTGGTCTTAGTTGGGATAAAATTAACTTGATTATTGATATGATGGGTCTTGTTCTCGACCACAACTATATCTACCATTCTGGTGAACACTTCAGGCAGACACGAGGTGTAGCAATGGGGGCTTCTTGTGCCCCCATTTTTGCCAATATGGTTATGCTGGAGTGGGAGAACAAGTATATATTTCCCAGTGAATTCTATCAATATATTAGGCTATACACAAGGTTTTTGGACAATGTTTTTATTATTTGGAAAGGTCCAACAGATAAGATACCTCAATTTATAGAATATCTCAACAACACAACTGATTTTTTGAGATTTACTTTTCAATTTGATAAAATAGGTATAGCCTATTTGGATACATGGATCAGCAACACAGGGGTGGGTTTTGCCTCAAGGATTTTTAGAAAACCTATGTTCTCAAACGATTATATACATTATAGTAGTTGTCATCCCCTTCACATTTTCAAAAATGTTGTGAAGGGTCAGAGTATACGTGTTGCACGAATGTCATCCACAAGGGAGAATATGACAAATGAGTTGGATGTAGTGTTTAAATTATTTCAGGATCGAGGGTACCCTACAGCTATGCTTAACAGCGTAATTTCGTATGTTAAGGCCCAATGGGGGCACAAATATGTTCCGTTATTGGGGAAAAGCATTGTGATTACCCCTAATACCAACATTGAACGAGATAGGAAAGTATGTGTAATAAGGTTCAATCCTTATACGAATGTGGTTATTGAAATATTGAATAAACATTGGGAGTTGATTTCCAGCTCTGGTTCCATAGGTCATATAGTAGGAATGAATCTTAATACTGTATTTAAAACAGGAAGTAATTTGAAAAGAATGCTAGAGTATGGAAAAAAGGGCCTTCAAAACAAGAGAAAGAAGGGTACCACCCGATGTGGAACATGTAACCAATGTAAATATATTAATTGTAATTTAAAAATTAAGATTGATAATGTCACTAGAACTATAGTGTATTGTAGAAATGGGAATTGTAATACCCAACGAATTGTATACATTGCTACCTGCTCTAAATGTTCTGCCTATTATATAGGCAAAACTGAGAGGAAATTTAAGACTCGTATCTATGAGCATTTGTACAGGATTAAGAAAGGAGACCCTAAGAATGCATTAAGTAAGCATATCATAGATAAGGGAAAGGATCATACTTTCACCTTTGCAATTATTGATCAGGTAGAGGTGGAAGATAGAGGTGGAAATTGGAAAACTTATTTGGCATGGGTTGAAAGTAAGTGGCAAATATGTTTGGATGCGACCACACCTCCTGGTATTAATGATAGTATTAGTTTAAAACCTTTTTTAGCTTTGAATTAATACTTCACGTGTTGACATGACTTCCCTTATAGTGCCTATCTTGGTTCGAACCTCTACAGCCATTAGTTTTAGCCCTAGTACTTGATAGTTTTAAGCATCCTGTTTTAAACAGGTATATTGTATGCATTAGTATAGTGCCCTTAGTTTTTTAGGAAATTGATGTCTGATTATTGTATTATACTCATACAAATTATTTAGTGAAAATATATTTTTTAACCATATGGAATTTTTGACACATGTAGTAAGGAATATTTTGTAATGAACTGATTTAGGTACAATTACACACTATTTATACAGAAATTATATTGTATGATTAAAAATGTATAAGCTATTTAATGAATATAACTCAATGAATAGTTTTTTGGTGCCAAAAATGGTATAAATGTAAAGTAATTAAGGAGCTAATTGGTTCTGATGAAGTCTGGGATGTTATCAGATGAAAGCGCTTAACCCTGTATACTGGAGCTCCATGTGTTGGTTTTATTCAAGTTTCTATCGTGAATAAATCTTTGGTATTTTAACTGTTTGGTTTGTATCCTCTGTCTCGAGTCTGGGGATCTGGTTCTGCTATTTTTGGTGTTACTAGTCGAGTGCACTTGTTGTTTTACCTCTGAGGAATTGCTTCAGCAGTGGATGAGAGAAGAGGGGTGGCTCTGTATTATAATGAGCTGAAATGGCAGAGGCATGAATTTTGATGGAAGAAAAGGAAAGGCCCTTGTGAAGCATCTCAGTTAAGTATTGAAGCATGTGCGGTAAATCAGGCACTGTTTAAATCCCCTGAGTTTGGCTCCAGGAACAGAATCTTTTCCATTTTTCAGCATAGGATTTTCTAGTACTAGGCCTCCTTGCCTCCAGAATGACATCCATCACTTGCTTACTGAGGGATGGTAATGGAGAGATCATGCAATTAGCCAGGCTGCAAGGTTCAGGGTTTGAAGCTGTGGGTGCAGAATCTGGCCCTTCTGCTGGGATGGCAGGGGTCTGAGGCAGGTGCCATGGTTCCAGAAGTGACACACTGCGCAGGAGGGGGTACCAGTGTTGGCGTGGCCAGTCTGGTGCAATAAGTATTGCCCTTGGTTTGTCCCGTTTGATCTTTAGTAGCACTTTGGAGCGGTGAGGCAGAGGAGGAAAGGCATAAACTGATAGGTTTTTCCAGGTGAAGGACAGGGCATCCACTTTCCAAGCTGGTCTGTGGGGAGTCCTTGTGCACAATTTGTCCAATTGGTAGTTCTGAGGGGAGGCAAACAGATCTATCTCTGGGCTCCCCATTTGTTTCTCAAAATGTTGAATATCTTTGGTTCCAGTTTCTACTCATGTGGGTCCATGAGATTTCTGCTTAGGTCGTCTGCCAGTGTATTTAGCTTGCATGGCAGGAATTGAGCTTGTAGGTGCACTTGGTAGCTCAAGGCTGGTTGCACAGAGCCATGGCTAGTCTGCAGAGAGAGTATGAGTGGGTTCCCCCTTGCTTGTTTATGTACCACATAACAGTGGTGTTTTCAGTCTTTACCAATAATTGTCCTGGAAGAATGTGGTCCTTGAAGGCTGTCAGAGCATTCTGTACAGCTAACATTTCTTTTTGATTGATATGCAGGTGCATTTGACTCTGGTTCCATTTGCCCTGAATGCACTGCCCTGCCAAGTGAGCCCTCCATGCATAGTCTGATGCGTCTCTTGTTAGGGTTTGGCGGCAGGGGGTAGAGTGAATGGCAGTCCCTTGTTGTGGTGGCAGGCCTCTGCCCACCAAAGGAACTCTGTCTAAGTAAGGGATGATAGGAATCATTGACTCTAGGTCCTGAGAATGTTGACACCATAGGCTTTTTAGATACCATTGTAGTTTCCTCATATGCAGTCTTGCATATGGAATTAGTAGAATGCAAGAGGCCATGAACCCCAGGGCTTGCAATATTTTCCTTGCAGATAGCTGAGTGGCCAGTAGTTTGAAGTAGGCTGTCAAATGAACTTGTTTCTCTGGTGTGAGGTAGTCCACCTGGGAAGTTGTATTCCAGCTTGCTCCCAGGAATACAATTTGTTGGCAGGGTACTAGATGTAATTTCTTTTCGTTTATGGTGTACCCCAGATAAGTCAGTAATTTCTTTACAAATGCCAGATGATTTAATAGTATGCCCTGGCTTTCTGCCTGAATTAGACAATCATCCAGGTATGGATATATCTGAATATTTCTTTGCCTGCAAAATGCAATGACTGCAGCTAGGCACGTTGTGAATACCCTGGGCACAGTAGATAAGCCAAAGGGCAGTGCAGAGAACTGATAGCGCATGTAGCCTGCTCTGAAGCGTAGGTATCTTCTGCAAGATTCCCTTATTGGGATGTGCAGGTAGGCTTCCTTTAAATCCAGTGTTGCCAACCAGTCGGTTTTACCTAGCATGGGAAGCAGCTGATGAAGAGCTATTATTTTGAATTTTGGGATTACCAAAAAAGTGTTTAGGATAGACAGGTCTAGGATAGGACGCCAGGAATTGTCTTTTCTGGGTACCAGGAAAAGTCTTGAGTAAAAACCTTGCCCCCATTCCTCTTCTGGGACAGGCTGAATAGCCCTGATGCTTAGAAGAGAGAGACCCTGCTTTTGAGCCTTTGCCTACTGATTTGGGGGTAGGTCTGGCCAACCGTGTGGGGTTGGGTAAGGAGTGGAAGTGGAATCTGTATCCTTGGGAAACTACACTTAAAACCCATTTGTCCTGGGTAATGAATTTCCAGTTTTTTCCATGCAGGGCGATGTTTCCCCCGAAAGGAACAGTCAGTTGAGCAGGGATTGGAAGGTTTAAAGTTAAGTCATTGTGACAGTTTACCACAGGGGGTGTCTTACTACTCCCAGCTTTGGAAGTGGGAGCCCCCCACTGCTTAGGCCTGTGAGTACCTTGAGACTGAAGCCTGGGTGGTCTGCTGTTTCTGGGTTTGGACTGAGAAGGTCTGGAAGAGGCAGGAAAGGACCAATTTTAAGAAGGCCAGTGCCTACTAAATCTGGAAGGTTGTACTTGCAGGAAATCTTTAACAGTTTGCATAGATTTAGCTTTTTCCTCCATCTTTTTAAGTACTTCTTCAGCTTTGTTGCCAAACAGGCGGTCTTGGTTTAAGGGAGCATCTAGTAATTTAGCTTTAACATGATCTGGCAAAGATTGCTCCTTAAGCCAAGCATGCCTTCCAAGTACAGACCCAGTGACAGCAGCCCTGCAAGATGCCTCTAATGAATCAAAACCACATTGCAAAGTATGTTTTCCAACTTGTTCACCAGAATGCATTAAATCCTGTAATTCTTTATTTTCAGCATAGTCAGGAATCAACATCATTTTCTGTTTAAGCAATCCAATAATATGCTGCTGATACTTTAACATATGAAACTGGCAGTTTAAGGCTCTAATGGCCAAAGTTGCAGAAGTGTATACCTTCTTACCACATCTGTCCCAGGCCCTGGCATCTCTATCAGAGGGGATAGGGTTTTTGGCAGTAGCAGCCTTAATTACCTTTGGGTCCCTGTGAAATGGTCTCAGGATCCACAGTAGGATTCTTAAAGAGGAACTTGTGAGAGTCAGGTACTCTAATACCAGTCAGGTTTTCTGGGAGCCGGAGGTAAAGTGTCAGGGGCCAGGCTAGATTCCAAGAAGGCATCATCTACAATGTCCAGTACAAGAGGGACAGCTAAAGGCTGGTGTTGAGGTAGGAGTAAGAATTCCCTAAGCCTCTTTTTGGAGTCAGAGTAATCCTGGCTTTCCCAGCAGAAATGCTCCCTAAGAGCATACAAAGTTTCACCAAAAGAGAAATCCTCTGGAGGGGAAACAGAGGAAATGGAGTCCTCTGCATCAGAATCCCCCATAGATAAATAAGGGCAACTCCTGGTCAGAGAAAACAGAAATTTCAGAATCCTGATCAGAAGAATCAGAAGGAAAATCAGTTCTAGGTCTCTTAGAGGGAGAAGGGTGGCTTCCCCTGATTAGAGTAATAAGGTCTTCAGCCATTCTTATCATTTGTTTTTTAGGCATAGGGGTCTGACCATGCGGTCTGGGCGTCAGTTTTCTAGGTGTGGATCGAGTATTAGGCCTTGAAGAAGAAGAAGATGGCGTTGGTTTAATATGCAAGTCAGCAGGCCTGAATACACCCTCAGAAGCCGGTTCCTGCACAGCGGCTCTGGACCCATCCAAGGTAGAGACATCCGCAGGTTCCACAGTCGAAGTAGCATCTCACGGCATACCGGACTCCGAATGGGTCTCAGTAGAGGCCTGCGAATCTGAAGTAGTGGGTATCGGGGGCTGCGAAAGCATCTCACTGAGTACCAGCGAACTGGCAACTAGCTTAGGAGAAGTGTCGTCGGCAGCTTTGGACCTATGCAGTCTGTCTCTGTCTATCTTAGCGTTTTTCGGAAGGTCGGTAGTCGGGTGGCTTATCAAAGTCATTTCTGGATAATTGAACAGAGTACCAAAATATTTAGATGCGAAAATGAACCGACAAAGAATAGTTTGAGGTTTGAATAAGGCATAAAACTGACAGCGAGGTACGTCGTGGTCTGGGCCTAAGCAAGGAATGCAGTACAAATGAAAATCTTTATGAGGTATTTGCTTTCCACAAGAAATACAATTGTTAATTTTTACTGACATCGGTTTAGAGCAAAAAAAAAAGGATCCCCAACTGAGTACTTAGCTTAGTTGAAGACTTCGGATCTGAAACTCGAAAATTTCAGGAGTCGACCGACCGGCACTTACGAACTGCTTCTACTTCGGGCACCGCGGATGTAATGGCATCGGCTGCATGCTTTATACCTCTGACTACCTGATGTCATGAAAGATGAGACAGCAACCGACGCAGAACCCAAGACTATGAAAATCAGGCTGACTGAGGGCTACCTGCAAGCAAACAACCCAAATGTAATGACTGCAACAGTGAAACACAAAGGACATCTAAAGGGACTAGAAGCATTTTCATTGTTTGCATCTTACTATCCATATCCATAACTAATAATTTCTGGCTTCTCAATGTTTGTATTATCTTAATTTAAGTCTCTCCCTACATATCCCTAACTACCATAACAGAGTACTTTTTAATCCATTCACCTAAATACTTCATCGTATCATGTCCTCATGAATATGGATATTGCTGAACCAATCCATGACTGAGTACATAGTACACTGCTGTAGCCCTTTGGCGATACCAAAACATAGTGAACAAGAAACTGAGGATGATCTTTAATTGCCTCTTCATAAGATGTCTTACACAGCAATCATTAGGTTTTACAATGGGACAGACTTCTGAGCAATGACCTTCGACAGCTCTCAAGGTTCAGAAGAAATATAACAGCAGGCCAAAAGAGCCACAGTTACACGGCTTGTTGAAGAAAAAACTTAAGACATGGGGGAATCTGCAGCAGTCACTCAGTTAGATTACCAGGTGGCCTCAATGATGATGTTCAGTCAACCCAATAAACATTTCAGAAGAAAAATGTAGGTTCATATACAGACTACCGTACACAAAGGTGGAAGAAGTGCTGATCACTAATGGAGAAACTGCTGCAAGGTGGAAAGAGCTTTCTGAGAATTCCTTATAATCAACGAAGTCATGCTTGGCACCTCTGGCAGGTTAGGGCTGATGAGTACAACTAACATCACTATAGTGCTTAGTGCTCACCACAACGGCAAAACAGCAGATATTGCAGACACCCTGCTGAATGCATTGAAAAAAGTAACATGGTAAAGAAGGCAGACACAGAACAACTGGCAAAATGAGATGAAAATTCCCATATTTAAGAAATGGGACCAGAGAACTGTTCCAAGTACAACAGCATTATACTATTCAAGACTGTTGTAAAAGCCTACACCAAAGTGCTGGAGAGGAAAATGGACAACAGGTAAACCTTGGGTGGAGAAGGAATAATGTTGATTCTGTTTTGAGAACTGAAAATCTGAACAGCTCCTCAGCCTTGTACAATTCTATGAGGGATTATGGGAGAATGTTAATCCAGTCTACAGATACTTTGCAGAACTGGAGAAGGATTATGGCTGCATTTCTAGGTGCTGCTGGAGGTCCTGCAGGAACATGGGATAATGGAGTTGTTGCTGTGAGGTATCTGGTCCCTGTATTAAGGCAATAAAATGTATCCACATTCTTGGCAAGTGGAATTTGTTCAGTCTGAGTGTAGGACTTTACCCATGGTATGTACTAATATCACTTTTTCTGTTCATAATTTTCACAGGCACTGTATCAAGATACAGTCAAGCAAGGGAGGGTATACATCCTAGGAATCTAATGACAGTATCACTATGGTTGCAGATAATGTTTACTTTCTGGCTTACTCTGTCCATGACCTAGAAAAAATAAAAGCTATTTGTTACTGAGAAACAAAACACAGATGAGAACCAGTATCTCCAAAGGTTTACCTTCATGTGTGCGTACTGCACAAGGGTGAACAGCAATTGTCTGAAAGGCAGTTTGCAAACGCCGAACGGAAAAAGGTTAGAATGTGCAATGAGCGAATACACTGACATTCGCTCATTGCACATTTGGCGTTTTGTGGTGGACTGCACTATAATGAGGAACAGAAAATGGTCCTTTTCCCCACTGTAGTGCGATCTCGGAGTTAGAATATTAAAGTAGAGGGGTGCAGGGGGCTCGCCCCCCTGATTTACACTTCATTAGATTTTTCTTTCGAAATCAGCGAATCTGCTTTTCAATTTGTTGATTTTCGAACATAATTTGTCTCTGTTATGACTTTTGTGGTTACGATTAGCTCATATGAGAAATCGCACCACTGTAATTCGGTTTTGTAAAGGTAAACCATCTCCAAATATGAGGCCATGGTACCCTTCAGGAAAAAAAAAAAAAGACTGCTCTTCTCATCTGTGTGTATGTATGCATGTGTGTGTGTAAACCCAAGCCTGCTCACGAGTGTGTGTGTGTGTGTGTGTGTGTGTGTGTGTGTGTGTGTGTGTGTGTGTGTGTGTGTGTAAAATCACGTGCATGTGTGTCTGTTGGGGGGCAACTGGTCTCAGTAGAGGTGTTAAAGCATTTTAAGTATGACAAGGTTTTGTTCACAACTGAAAAGGAAAGGTGAGAATGACAAATAGCCTGGGGCTGAACAAACTCACTTTGCAGGATTGAGAAATCAGTTCTTTGTTCATACTGTAAATAGGAACTGTGGCAGCAATGATAAGATGTAACCACTTCGACTTCACACACCGATACCTGCAGGAAAGCTGCTGTGGGCATGACTGAAAGAATGAAATCTGTGGTATAAGCAGCAGAAATCAGGTTTGTTTGACAGGGGACAGAGCTTATTCACCATGACAAGGCGTAGAACTCAGTCACAAAAGTGTCTCAAATCAAAGTAATTTAAGAGTTACTGGAGCCAAGAAAGGTGGTTGGGGCATCTCATAGCAAATGCCCACAGATGGCTCTTGTTGGAGCTGTTCTGAGCCAAATCCACTGCACAGAGGTAAAAGGAACAAATCAGGATATGACATATGAATATATCACTCAGCTGGTTTAGTAACATTTGGGGGAATCCCCTAATATGAGTGGAATTCTGTAGCTGGTGATAAGAAACCTGGATCTCCCTTGCTTTGCCTGTTACCACCATGAACTTTACCAGGACAGAAAGAAAACTGTGTGTGTGCATGTGTGTGTGTGTGTGTGTGCGCGCATCTGTGCACGATACAGAACACAATATTAAAAATATTCACAAACACTTTCATATACATCACACAACCACCTCCCAAAATTATTATGTAATTAGCCTAAGTTTATTTATTTATTTTATTTTGAATTTAACTGACGTACAGCACTGATCCAATTGGACCTACTTCAGATCTCAGCCCAGGGTAAACATAATAGATACATGGCATTACATTTTACCATTCACTCTGTATGCATTGTATAAACATATCTACAAAGTGATCAGAAGCACAAGATCCACTTTGATTCCGGGCAACTGTTTGCATATACTAAAGGTACCGGGTGGCTGCATTCTGAAAGACATGGATGCTATAAGGAAGTTTTTAGGTACATTAATACTCCAGTCCTCTTGTGGGGTTTCTCTGGTCTCCACTGAGGATTCAGCCATGGCAACATCCCAGGTATGGAGAGGTAAAATGGCAAAGCTGCGTCACTTCTCTTCTCCTCCAACGACAGCCCCAGTAGGCACCCAAGCCACTAATCAAACTCGAGTCACTTGGGTTGTAGTCAGGGCTTTATTCATCTACATTAACAGAGCTGACATACATTAATGTTACATTCAAACTTTTATGAAACTTTTCTTGCCATATTAACCAGTATCAGGTCTAATAGTAGGCCAGGAAGTTTAGATTTATCAATGTTCAACAACCAGTTTACTCAAGCCAAAAACCACCTTGGATCACCTTCAATTATGATGTAGATGGTTTAGGTAACATTGTTTTTTGCACTTATGTACCATGTATTAAGCTGTCTGACCCTGTTTCTGGCCTCTACACAAATTAATACCTGAAAGGATTTGGTGATTATGTTTTCCAATACATGTCTTCTGTATGGCATTACATGTATTCCCAAGTATAATCCTTGGAAGTTCAACCATTTTTGTCTTTCAAAGGACAGCTGGCATACTTGTACCGAGCATGTCAATAAACACTGTATTGAAATAATCAACAGCATCTACTCCTGATGCTAGAGACTGATATATCAGTAACTGCGCCTGCCATAGTCTATCTCACACTTATGTTTTCAAGAGAAGAGGTCAGAATAGGTTAAATACAATCTCCCGAACACCATGTCAGTTTCGAGAGTGAGACCAACTAACCAGTCTCTTTCAAACAGCTTGACAATGGTATGGTAGTCAGCATCATGAGCTTATTTACAATCTGTATTCCTGTTTCCGATAACAATGACCTTCTTTGATAAGCACTGGTCAAGAATTGTAAGGCCTCTTCTACAGTGCCCTAGGGGTATCTGGTGGTACACAGATGCATTTCAAAGTAATATATTTCTGATTACCTGTTCTATCAGACAAAATAATGTCAGTTCTTATTGAGTACAAGAGTTTCTCAGTAGACTCTGCAAATGAATTTCAGCCATAATACAGACGGTCACCCACCACAGGGGGAAGAGTGACTGGGTGAAGGAGAAGAACCCCTCTATGCCTCCATATCATGGTGCAGACTCCACTAACATGACAATAGATTCTTATTGATAGCGATATAGAATGTCAGATGATACCCTACAGTCAAGCCTTAAGGTTGTTTACAAGCTTTTTACATACGTCTTCTATATGCTCAATACTAATCTCAGATGAAGGCAGCTTCTTTTTACAGGCTGAGCAAAACAGTTTTGCTACACTAGGGGGGGCAGAAGTTGTCAAAGACTAAGAAATAGGAAGGTTTACAGAGAAGTATGAAATTTGTATTTACTCAGTGATCTTTGTCTAGAATCTATTTTCTAAAAGAACAAAAAATTACCATCTTGGTTTTCCCACACTAACCTTCTAGGTTCTATCTTGATGTCTGTTATGAACTTGCCCTCCAACTGCACTGCAGAATGTATCAAGTTTATTTTATAAACCCTACCTGTAAATGAAACATGCATTTTTCTACAAGGATACATCTACAAGAACAGCTATCAAACATTAAGGTGTTAGGGGTAGGTTATGTTAGCAATACATAAATGCCGTGAACAAATGACAGCTCTTTGCATTTGAACGTGTTGCTCTCCTAAAACTTTGTTTTAAATTGTATAAAAAAGTAAGCGCTTTTAGGATAAAGTATTCAGGGGATACATCTGTATTCTGTACAGTTCAGTGAAAGGCAGGAGCCTTGTGTAATTAAATTCATTAGTATATTATTCAATACTGTTTAAATAGTAATGTCATGCTTTATGAAGTCAAGGAATTTTTTTCAAAAGCCGAAGACTATACAACTGACTGCAAAAGGTACAAGACATCTTAACCAATTCAGGGCCTGGGATTGAGCTAAAGTACAGTTTTGAACCTACCATAAATGTAGATGTCCGATAGGTATGCATCTGCAGTCATCACATATGGGTTGTCCTGCCTCAGGCAGCCCTTTGGTCGGCCGGATTCCAAAGTCTGGGTCCGGCGTTGGCTGATGTCGCCCTCTCCTCGACGTCAGAGCGCCTGGGGTATAAAAGCGTCAGCCGATGCCATCTTCCTCAGTGTTTCTTGCCCCAGATGCCAGGTGCCCTTCAAAGGAAGGCTAAATTTGGAGAAATGCAGTAAATTCCAAACATGTACAGAAATATATATATATATATATATATATATATATATATATATATATATATATATATATATATATATAAAACAAATACACCATAATAGATAACCCCAGCTAACTATGAGAGGGGAAAGTACTCAATAAATACCAAAGAGGGGAAGGAGGGAGGGTAAACCTGACGGCAGATGCATACCTATCGGACATCTACATTTATGGTAGGTACAAAACTGTACTATGTCCTTCAAGGATGCATCTGCAGTCATCACATATGGGTAGAATACCATAGCCAAACTGGGGGTGGAGGATCTATGTAAAGGATGGTGTAGCTAAAATGCCCTGCAGGACTGCCGTAGCAAAGCCTGCTCTGGATCTGGAATATAAAGGTAAATTGTAATGCTTGGAAAATGTATGCACGGAGCTCCATGTAGCAGCTTCTAAAATGTCCTTGGTAGCCACCCTCTTAAGAAGGCTGTGGAGGTGGCTGTGGCTCTGGTGGAATGAGGTCTAATGTTAGCTGGCACAGTTTTTCCATGAAAGGAATAACAAAACGTATGCAATTCCTATCCATTTTGAAATTGTCTGTTTGGAAATTGCTTTTCCTTGTGCACCAGCAGCATATGCCACCAACAGCTGATCAGTTTTTCTGTAGCTTTTAGTTCTGTCCAAGTAGTAGCGCAACTGTCTGTGTATGTCCAGGGTGTGCATTAGTTTCTCCCCTTTGTTTTGTGGATTTGGAAAGAAGGTAGGCAGGTGAATAGCTTGGTTTAATGAGACCCTGGATACCACCTTTGGCATAAATGAAGGATTGGTTCTCAATGAGACTCTGTCCTGATGAAAAATAAGAAATGGCTGTACTGCCATGAGGGCCTGTAACTCATACTCTTCTTGCTGAGGTTATGGCCAGAAGGAAGGCGGTCTTCCAAGACAGGAACTGTAGTTCTGCAGATGCTGCTGGTTCAAAGGGAGGCAGAGTTAGTTTTTCCAACACGAAGTTAAGGTCCCAAGTAGGCACTGGAGGTTTCCTTGGAGGGTTGATGTTTTTAATTCCTCTTAGAAACTGTCTTAGGAGAGGATGAGAAAAGACAGGTGGGTCAGTATTGTACTCTGCTGAAACTGCTGAAGCATGAATTTTAATGGAAGAGTAAGACAGGCCATTATGGAGCATTTCTGCCAAGTATTCCAGGATATGTGCCATGTTCATCACTGTCGCATCTAGGCCCTTTGTGGTGCTCCAAGTGTGAAATCTTTTCCATTTTGCTGAGTATGCCTTTCTTGTGGAAGGCCTGCGAGCTTCCATGATGATATCCTCCACTCTCTTGGATAGCTTATCCTGAGGAGGAGTCAAGGTATTTTCCAGGCTGTTAGTTGCAAGGTTTTCAGGTTGGAATGCAGAGTTTTGTAATTGTGCTGTGTCAGGAGAAGTGGCCATTGAGGAAGAGGCCATGGTTTCGCGCGTGACATGCTCTTCAACAGTGGGTACCAGTGCTGTCTTGGCCAGTCCGGAGCTATCAGAATCACTTGTGGCTGCTCTGTCCTGATCTTCAGTAAGACCTTGGTCATTAATGGAAGAGGTGGAAATGCATACACTGTTAGAGTTCTCCAGCTGAAAGTTAGGGCGTCCACTTTCCATGCTTGTGGGTGGTATGTCCTGGAGCAGAATTTCTTCAGCTGATGATTGTGGGGGGAGGCAAAAAGATCTATGTCTGGCCTTCCCCATGATTGTGTTATATGTAGGAAGATGTCTGGGTGCAGCATCTATTCATGTGCATCCATGATATTTCTGCTTAAGCTGTCCGCCAGTATATTGTCTATTCCTGGGACAAACAGGGATTGCAGCTCTATATTGAGTTTCAAGGAAAGTTCCCATAGATTCATTGCCAGTCTGCAAAGAGGGTAGGAATGGGTGCCTCCTTGCTTGTTTATGTACCACATAACTGTGGTGTTGTCTGTCCTTATTAGCAGGTGGCCTTGATGCAGAAAGGGTTTGAAGGCCTCGATTGCATGTATCACTGCCAGCATTTCCTTTTGGTTTATGTGCATGCGTAGCTCTTTTTGTGACCATAGTCCTTGAATACATCTGCCCTCCATGTGTGCTCCCCAACAGTGGTCTGAAGCGTCCGTTGTAATGGTTTGGCTGGCTATTGGTTTGCTGAAGAGCAGACCCCCGTTAGACTGGCTTGCTTGAGCCCACCACAGAAATTCCTTTTGGAGGCATGGAATGAGTGGGATCAATGTTTCTAAGCTGTGACTGTGCTGAGTCCATAAACTCCTTAGGTACCATTGTAGTTTCCTCATATGCAGCCTTGCTTGTGGAATCAGAAGAATGCAAGATGCCATGTAACCCAGGGCCTGCAGGATTTTCCTTGCAGTCAGCTGAGTTTGTCTTGTCAGATTCTTGAAGTAATCCGGTAGTTGTCTTTGTTTTTCTTCTGTGAGAAAAGCCATTTGGGTGGTTGTGTCTAGATCCGCACCCAGAAAAGTTATTCTTTGGGATGGAACAAGTCTTGATTTGTGAATGTTGACTGTATATCCCAAGGCCTGCAGTAGGCGGATGGCATAATCCAAGTCCTTTACCAAAGTTTGTTGGCTGTCCGCTTGTATAAGGCAGTCGTCCAGATATGGGTATATTTGAATCCCCTGAAGTCTGCAGTGTGCAATTACTGATGCCAGGCATTTCGTGAATACTCTGGGCGCAGTAGATAAGCCAAAGGGCAATGCTGAGAATTGATAATGCTCTGAACCTGCAAGAAATCTGAGGTGTCTTCTGCAACTTTGTCAGATAGGGACATGCAGGAATGCCTCCTTGAGGTCTAGAGTCACCAGCCAAGACCCCTTGCCCAGCATGGGAAGGAGTTGCTGTAGAGTCAGCATTTTGAATTTTGGCACAATGAGATAAGTATTCAGTGCGGACAAGTTGAGAATAGGCCTCCATTGATTTTCTTTTCTTGGAACAAGGAATAGTCTGGAGTAAAATCCTTGGCCTTGTTCTGAAAGAGGAACCTTTTCTACAGCTTTCATTTGCATTAAGTTGGACATTTGTTTCAAAGCCTCTGCTCTTTGAATTGGTGGCAGGTCTGGCATGCCTTTTCTTTTTGGCAATGTGTGAAAATGGAACCTGTATCCTTTGTCTATTATTTGCAGTGTCCATTTGTCTCTTGTAATACTGTGCCAATTTTCTGAGAATAAGGAAAGCTTTCCGCCCAAAGGTGCTTCTAATTGAGCCCTGGTTGGCGGAGTCAAAGCAAAGTCATTGGGTCTGTCCTTGTGCAGTAGTTGCAGGTCCTGCACTACCTCTCTGGTTGGGAGGCTGCCATTGACGTCCTCTGTAGGAGCCTCTAGCTTGCCCTCTACCTCTGGCACGCCTGTTCTTGCCTCTCTGAAATCTTTCTGTGTCCGGAAAGGACCAATTCTTGGTAGGCCAATTTCTGCTGAATCTTGGTGGTTGGACTTGTAGAAAATGTTTGACTGTTTGTACAGATTTTGCCTTTTCCTCAAATTTCTTTAAGACCAGTGGAGCCAAATAACTTTTGCTTTTCCAGTGCAGCATCCAGAAGCTTAGCTTTAACATGGTCTGGCAGAGATTGTTCCTTCAGCCAAGCATGCCTACGTATGACTGCAACTGTCACAGCTGACCTACATGAAGCTTCCAATGCATCATAACCACACTGTAAGAAATGGTTGCTAACCTGCTGGGAGTTATGTACCAGATCCTGAAGTGATTTGCGATCTAGGGGTTCAGGTGAAGACAGTTTCTTATGCAATTCATCTAACAAATACTCTTGGTACTGTATCATATGAAATTGACAATTTAATGCCCTCATAGAAAGAGTAGCAGAAGTATACACTTTTTTACCCCATCTCTCTAAAGCCCTGGACTCCCTTTCAGAGAGGAGTGGATTTTTAGCAGTGGCAGCTGCAACCCCTTTAGGGCCCTGTGAAATAGTTTCTGGATCAGCAGAGTGGGCCTTGTAAAGAAAAAGATGCGAGTCCAGGACCCTGTAGTACCCATCGGGTTTGGCAGGGGCCGGAGGAAGAGTGTCAGGGGTTATGCTAGACTCAGAGTACACATCATCAATGACAGTCAAAACAGGAGGAATAGCCAAAGGTCTATGCTGAGGTAAATGCAGAAAAGTTCTTAATCTTTTCCTGGAATCAGAGAATTCCTGGCCCTGCCATTTGAAATGCTCTCTCATAGTGTGAAGGGTCTCCCCGAAGGATAGTTCTTCAGGAGGGGAGGCCGAGGGGATCGATTCCTCTGCATCAGAATCCTCGTAGGCCGAAAAAGCCTCCTCCTGGTAGTCCGAGAGAGCAGAGCCATCAGAGGCCTCCTCTGAGGAGTGGGGATCAGAGGGCTCAACCCTGGGCCTTTTGTCTAGAAGGGGTTGAGAGCCTCTGTCCAGATGGGGTTGAGAGCCCCTAATTAAGGAGATAAGGTCCTCTGCTAAAGTTAGAATCTGTGAACTGGTAGAGGGTCCCTGAGGAATAACCCTGGGAGGCATAGCTTTTATATGTTTATCAGCTTTAGCCCTGGTGAAAGGCTTTATGGACATGGATGCAGGGGGCCTAGCTGCACCACGTGCTGGTGTAGTTTTGTCTAGAGGAATGGTGTCGGAAGTTTCCAAGACACCAGTTTCTGAGGGAAATTCAATAACCGACTCAGCAGGAGCCTCCGGGGCCGAGGTTGTCGGTAGAGCGGTTTCGGGGGTCAGACGTACCAAGGACTCTTTCAGCCGAGACAGAGACACTCGCGGTAGGCCTGGCCGTGGTTTCAGCCGAAACCACGGCCCGCACGTGTCGGTCCTTGTCCTTCCGTTTCTTTGTTAAATGTGAAGTCGGAGTCTCCGATGGCATATTGTATGAAAAACTAGCCCCAAAGAATTCCTCTGCAAACTCCGCCCGACGTCTAAGAGTGCATCGGTTGAAGGAAGCACAGGCTGAACAGGCCGAGACGTCGTGGTCTGGGCCTAGGCAGGGGAGGCAGTAAGAGTGGAAATCCTTATGAGGTATTTGTTTCCCACAAGTTAAGCAATTATTAACTTTATCTGACATCGGCTGAGGCAAGAAAGAGTCCCCAACGGGGTACTTAGCTTTTGAAGTCTTCGGTAGCTGAATTACAGGAGCTGGCCGACCGGCACTTGCGAACTGCTTCTGCTTCGGGCACCACGCGGCAAGAAAGACTGAGGAAGATGGCGTCGGCTGACACTTTTATACCCCAGGCGCTCTGACGTCGGGGAGAGGGCAACATCAGCCGACGCCGGACCCAGACTTTGGAATCCGGCCGACCGAAGGGCTGCCTGAGGCAGGACAACCCATATGTGATGACTGCAGATGCATCCTTGAAGGACATCAACCTTTTCTCCTAAGTCTTTCTGTCCCTCCTTTCCCTGTTGACCATTAAGCCACTTCCATCTGCCTCCCCAATTATTCCCCGTGACACTTCAGTCACTGCAGCCAGCTGAACGCTGAGATGATTTCTGAGTAGTTGGTGGACCACCATCCAGACAGCCATGAAAGGTAGAGACTTCTTCCCCACTGGTCTACAAGCTGGTCCCTGCAGCAACAGCAGCATCTATACATTTTTAGACTGCAGCCCTGATGGTGTACATTGATTCAGTATACTAACTGAAGAATAACTACTGTGTGCGCTACACAAAGTTTGGTGAAGGACATTTTGGCTCATTATTATGTAGGCAACAACTTCTGCCACTTTCAGGAACCAGCTATGCAATGGTTTAGGCTCCTTGCATCCCTAGTAGCAGATAGGCTGATGTCAACTCCTCACTTCCACCATCCCTTGCAAAGTCCTCCAGTGTCGAGGCTGCTATCCTGTACCACAGAACCACCAATTCAATTAAACTGCTTAGTAAAGTAATAAATGTGAAAGTGCTGGAAAAGTAGCAATTATGACTAAAAAGGAGCAACAGACAAGTATTTATTACTACTGTATTCTACAAACCTCTTTTTGGGTGGTTAAAACAATTCTTAAACATATCTAACCATGTCTGCAGTCTGGGTCACGGCTGAAAAGGATCCACAGGCCAGCCCACTTTGCTGGTTAACACATGGATCATCTAACTTAGTAAAGTCAGTATTTAACTTTAAATACACGATAACTGTAAAGGACAAAAAAGCATCCTAGATGTTATTTCAGAAGAAAACCATTAAGGAACTCTTAGTACGGAAGACGAAGAGCATTTCTGTGGATATGAGACCTGCCAAGGAAGCATAAAACATTCTCTAATAAAGAGCTCAGAACACTCCTTGATGAGCACCTTATTAACCTTCTAGCCCCTATCCATTCATACACAGAGCAAAGCTGGTGAAATAGGTTATGAAAACTACCTTGAGAAAAAAAACTCTATGCATTCCAAGGATATTTCTCCTCAGTACCACAATAGACATAGAGGAGTCTTAAGCTCATTACAACTGGAGGGAAAAAAGGTAAATACTCAACAAATCAGTTGATCTGCAAGACTTCCTTCTGAAGTGAAAAAATGTTGGAATTTCCAGTTTCGCTATACTCATCTTGGCTATATTTTTTCTCTGTCATTCCCATGCTCAAAAGTGCAGCTTCTAGCCAGCACAAACCATGGTCACTCTTGGATAGTGGGACCAGCCCAAATGCTACTCAACTGAATCACAATCTTGAAAGGAATACAGTCTGCAAAACAGAAAAAAACAGTCATGCAAATATAGATCATCTTATACTTGCATGACATAATCTGTTTTGTGTCAAACTATCTTTAGCAGCTAGACAGAGAGACCATTCAGGCAAAAGGAGGAGAGCAAAGGTAAAAGTATTCACTGCAGAAAGCCCCACATAAAGCAACTGACTTCCAAAACTAAATACAATGATAAGTGCATGCCCTAATCAGGACCCTATAGAACATAATCATTACTTCCTTGCTTTTATAGTCTATACACCCTAGGGTAAACAGTATACACACTCCCAGGCCAATTCCCAGGTTGGCTGCCATCTGTTTCACTTCCCACTGAGCTCACACTTCATACAAGGGTACTACAGCCCAATTACAGTACTTCCCACCTGTCTGCAATGGACCGTAAATGCCAACTTTCTGCCCAGTAAGGCAGCCTTTGAAAGTCCTTCTCTAGATCCCACTCCATCTTCCATTACTGCACCAATCTTTGCGACATTTACAAAGAAGCCAATCCTGTTTTCCCTTCCCATACATTTATAAGAAATGAACAAACTGAAGAATACTGATCCAATGATCAAATCCAATCCATCTCTTTTTAGAAGTCTACTAGTCAAGATTCAACCATAGCAAAGAACCTTTTCTGACAATTCTTTGCATTCTCACTCCAATCATGCTGCAATCTAATTCTTTAGTTTTGAGGTTAACCCATCCTCTACATTTTCTTTTCATATCATTTTGCCCCTGTGGTCACTGAACATCAGGACTCCCCAAACTCAGTAACAGCTTTCATCCAAGCAGCAAGTGGAACTGTTTGTGCTCTCATGGCACTACTTTTTTCTTCTTTCAAGTCCTATCCCATTTTCTTGGGTAGGGAATATGCTGTCTATGTCATTGTTGGGGGCTTACTACACCTTCTCATGCACATGCATGCTTCCATGCATCTGTTGAGAGAGGTTACCATGTTCACGGCTTAGGCAGCCAAACACATGACCCACTGCAGCAACCAAATGTTGCCACACGTGATCGAAGGGTCATAAGATGACTACATTCCAACCTTTCCCTCACTAAGCAGAGGCAACACCCATCATTCCCAAGCTAGATGCACCAAGTGCCAGTTCTGTGAATCGAACACAGGTTGTATGTGATGTAATCAAACCTCTACAGTTTTTTATTTGTCTGTGTGGAAGATGTAATAGACCTTGCTGAAATCCAGGTAAAAACAGTCTGTTTGCACTCAACTGTCAAGTTCTACTACAGCTCAGCCACAAAAAATGGAACAAGTTTGACTGACAGCTTCTTCAGACCACAAAACCCTGCTGCCTGATGTCATGGAATTTATTATCCCCTGGGAAAGTAACCAGTATTTACTTCCTTGGCTTTCTCTGTCATTGCTGTTAGCCAAATCCGCCTGTAGTTCCCAAACCTGCTGGTTCCGCTGTAGAAGGGTACAACTCTTGTTGCTGGCTAGTCCTGCTGAAGATCCTCCAGCACAATGACCAGACTGCTAAAAACCCTGAGAGGCAGCCCATCAGATCTCAGTGCCCCTTCCTCCTCTAGGACAGTAAGTACTATTTCCACCTTCTCCATCTCTATCTTGGTAACTATCTACTATTCTCTACACACTGCCCTGGCTCCTTTCCAGCATGCCATCCTGCCCTCCCTTTCCTTCCCAAAGATCAAAATAAAGTATTCATCCAGTACCTCAATTAGCTCTCTGCCTTCCATGATTAACCCACCCCCCCAATCCTTACCCAGTATAGCCAGGTCTCTCTCCTCATTTCTCCTTATTGCAATGCACTAACATCTAGGGTCAAGCCTTTCTTCCTTGCCCTATACCATCGACTCAAGGAGCCACAGATTAGTCTAAGGAGGACTTCACTCGCCTGAGAATTTTTTTTAAAAGATAGGATTATCAAGGGAGAGCTGCAGGAAAATAATAATTCACTTGCCCTTATACTTCTCTAAAATGGTAGACTCTGATCTTCTGATTCTTTCTGCCATGATACAAAGTGAGAGGGAGAAGTCCACTACATCCCTACCTCCAAGATGGGATGAAAGTGAAATAAGGCAGCACTAGATGATCAGCATGATTCTAGAACCAAAGACAACAAAGATGCCACAGATTATACACCACCAGCCACTTTAAAAATGAAAATACACTAAAAACCGTTACATGCTTTTGTCCTTTTTGTATTTGGAACTTCTTCAGAACTGCTTATCAATTAAAACACTGTGTCAAATACTCATTTAATAAATCCTCTGATGTCTCACACTATCATTAAAAACTCTAGAACCAGATCAAGGGAGCACAAGCATGAAGCTGCAGTATGAAAGGAGAGGCCTGCATTGTGCTCAGTGCTGGGATCAGGTAACAACAGTCAAGGAAGTCCTTTAAGACATTGAGAACAGGTCCTGCCATACTTAAAACAGCAGGCAAAAGTCAAATATCAGGGCCTGTTCTGGACACCCTACTGGTGGTGGAGCACCCAATAAAACCCCCAAAACAATTAGGTCAGTAAGTTGTATTGAAGGGGGGGGAACCTGACAGGACAAGCCTGCAATTCCAAGTGTGACCACAATACACGTGGTTGCAAACTCAAGAGACTACTGTACAGGTTTCAAACCCCAAACAAGCATCCTCTAGTTGTCCAGCCATTGGACAAATGATGTACGAATTCATCACAAATGTAATGAAGTCACTGTACCTTTTGTAGCCCACATGTCTGAAGAAAACAGGCATGACCATGACAGCAACTAATCAGAAAAGAGCTAGCAGCATATAGGTTCATACTAGACTATCTGCCCTAGGGAATTTATAAGCCTAGCCAGAGTGTGTTTGGCTTTCGCCAACCATTTTAAATTAATTTTGCAATGCCCTTTTTCGAGGTTAGTATACTGTGCCTCTGTCTAACAGTGACACAGAAGTGATACCCGAGGTAAACCTGCGATCTCCCATCCACTCATCAAGATTCCTCTTGAAGAGAGTCAATGAGGGACTCTGCCTAACCTGGACTGAGATTTTATTCCAGAGTGAAGGGAGCCTCTGGGTTATGAATCTGTCCCTCCAGCATGTCCTATTTATTTCAGTGCTGAGGTTCAAGTCTCTCGAGCGTGTAGCTCGATGGGATTTGGATTTTCTGAGGTGCAGCATGTCCATTAATTCCGGGTTGGACATGGCTTTATACATCAGGCACAGATCGAACTCTGAGCAGGCGGTATACCACTGAGTAGAGCTGGAGTTTCTTTAGCCGGGCAGCATATGGCATCTGTTTGAGCCCTTTGATCCTTTTGGTGAGGTACTTTTGGGGTCTTTCCAGTTACTGCAGGTGTCTGGTAAGTATCCCAAAAGGGGCATTGTACTCAATTATGGGCCTGATGAGGGATGAGTAAAGAGGCACGATGACCTCCCCTGATCTAGATGTGAATCTCTTCATGATTAGGTGGGCTACATAAAATGTTTTTCTAACCACTTTGGCCACGTGGTTGTCAAATGAGAGATTGCTATCAACTTGGGTCCCCAGGTCCCTAACTACTTCTTCTGTACTTAATGGATTACCACCTATGGGGTAATTTGTGGGCACTTTGTTTTTGCCAAAGGGGATGACTATACACTTTTTGGCGTTTAGCTTGAGGCCATGGCTCTGGCACCAGTTGTCCGTTTCTATGAGGCCCTTTTGGAGGATGCCTGTGTCGGCTGGAGTGTCGATTATGGTGCCCAGTTTGCAGTCATCTGCAAACTTGGTCAGCCACAGTCCTTCCGTGCTGGCCTGTACCTCCGAGAAATATATACCGAACAAGAGAGGTCCCAGGACTGAGCCTTGTGGGACGCCACTTGTAACTGGTTTGGAGTCTGACATGGCTCCAGCAATTCTAACCATGTGGGTTCTGTCCTTGAGCCAGTTTGCAACCCATCTAGTGACATAGCGGTTTATATTTAAGCTGGTGAGCTTATCTATAATGCCCAAGTGGGGTATTGTATCGAAGGCTTTTGCGAGGTCCAGGTAGGCTGTGTGGACCACCTTCCCCTTGTCAATGGCCTTGGTGACTATTTCAAAGAAATCAACCAGGTTTAAGAGGCAGGATCTGCCCTTACCAAAGCCGAACTGGGTAGGATCCAGTGTCTGTAGGTCCCCAATATCTTTATTTATGAGGTCCATGATGATCCTTTCCATAGCTTTGCAGACCAAGCTAGTCAGGCTTATGGGGCGATAGTTTCCAGGATCCGTTGAGGCACCACCTTTGTGGAGAGGGACCACTGTTGCTGTACGCCACTCTTTGGGTACATATCCTGTAGTAAGGCTGAGATTGAACAGTAGTTTTATGTTTGGGTTTAGCTCTTCTTGGAGTTCATGTAGGACGCAGCCCGGGACACCGTCTGGTCCCATTGATGCTGTGTTTTTTGCTCTGGAGAGGGCAGCTCTTAGCTGAGCATCTGTGATGTCAGGGGGGCAGACTCTGCTGGGATAGATATTTGCCCTTTTGGTGGGGGGGGGGGGGAGAAGTTTGCGCTGAACCTGTCAGCTAGGATGTTGGCAATGTCTGTGGGTTCGGTGTATTTTTTGTCATTTTGGACTAATTCTGCCGCATATCTGGGAATTCCCACCCAGGTTCCTAACATAACTAAAGAAAGCCTTGTGATTATCCTTAGTGTCCTGTGCAATTTTTCTCTCGAAGCTGGCCTTAGACAATTTTATGAGTGCCCGTAGTTTTTTGCTAATACTGATCAGAGATGCCTTCCCTTTTTGGGATTTTGCTCTATCATGTAGTAGCTTCCTCCTTCGATTATATAGTTTGTTTATGGCTGGGGTCCACCAGACAGGACGTCTGCCTTTGGAAGACTGGGACTTGGTTTTATTTGGGATTGCATGATCCATGCATTCCTGAAGGTGTTCATAGAATGCGTTTATAAAGGATTCTGCGGTCTGGGCCGTATTTTCCACAGGCCCGGAGGCTTAGAAGGATTCCACCTCGGTTTTGAGGAATGTGAAATTTGCATTAGAGAAGTTTTTCACTGTGGTTTTCAGGGCAGGGGGTGGAGTCGGGATGTGAATATCCAGTGAGATTAGTTTATGATCTGATCTTACCAATGAGGGATACACTTCTGGTCTGGAGCATAGAGTCCCCATGTTGGTGATAATCAGGTCCAGTATGTTTTCCCCTCTTGTGGGACTGGTAACGAGTTGTTCCATAACATTTGAGTTTATAAATTCTAGGAACCTTTGGGCTAGAGTGTTGGAGCTAGAGTAATGCTCCCAGTCTATGTTTGGGTAGTTGAAGTCGTCCAATATAATGGCATTTGGAGAGACCTTCATATTTTCCAGTGTTCTCAGGAAGGCCGAGTGGGGTTCCTGGGTTTGGGAGGGTGGTCTGTAGCAGGCTATAAACTGGAAGGCAGTTTTACCCACTGTTAATTGCACATGGATAGTCTCTGATGCTTCGTGCTGTGCCACCAACCTGGAGGTGTGGGTATCTTTGTGAATATTGATACTCCCCCTCCTTTTGTGGTTCGGTCCAAGTTTTGGGGCCAAAAAGCATGGTATAAGGTATAACCTGGTAGTGCTGGGGTGCTCTCGGGAGCCTTGAACCAGGTTTCTGTTACTGCACAGATATTGATGTTCTCCATGCTAAGGAGAGTTTCGAAAAGTGCATCTTGAGGTTTAGACTTCTGGCGTTGAGTAGCATTACTCTTAGTTTCTTATCCCTTGTGATACCTATGGAGGTGGGTTTGTCTTTTGAGCCTTGCCTAAAAAGGCACTATGGGGGTAGCAAGAGCCTTTGCCAATATCCGAAAGCCCAGGGGTGACAGGTGCAAGCCGTCCCTAGTGAAGCATCGTGGCTTGTCGAGCATGTCATCCCAGGCTGACAGGCATTGGATCCCCTTTGAATGACACCAATACTTAAGCCAATTGTTGAAATTGATCATCTTGTCTTCATATTGTGGCATCATTCTTGGTGAGGGTTAAGATGCTACTCAAGGTCAGCGTCATACCAGCCTGGGCTACATGCTCAGAGAGCTCCTCTATGTCTCTTTTCATGTAGTCCAGGGAGGTACGTCTCAGGTCATTCACACCAGCATGGGCAAGTACTTGCCTTTTAGTGACCTGAGTGCTTGTGTTATGTGGCGGAGCCTAGTGCCCGACAGGCAGCTCACCGTGACCTTCTCCTTGTTCAGCCTGGTGAGCGGGACGTCAGTGTGCCTGACGATAGAGTCACCTATTACAAGTGTATCAGGTGTGTTGTTTAGTCTTAAGAGCTGTGACTGTTCGGCACACTGGCTTTGTGAGCTATGTGTTGCACGTGTTTTGTTCTGGGGTAGCGGTTGCTTGGGTGTCTGCTTTGGAGGTCTCTGCTGCTTAGGCAGATTTTTATTTAGAGCCTCCTAGTATGTTTTTGTGTGTTTATGTGTTTGGTTTGCTGTCGTGGTAGGTCTATGTGAGACTGGAATTGTAGTGAGTGTGGTTTCCTTCTCCTCCTGACTGGTTTCGCCAGTACTGAGTTGAAAGATATGGTTGCATCTCTCACATGTGTTGGAATTTGTTGGGAGGAGGAGAGGGTTGTCTGTGTACATGAGGCAGTTGTAACATTGCCTTAAGATTCCCAGATTCACCAGCTGGACCAGAGAGGAGACTGACGACTAAACTTTGGACATGCTAGAATAGTATTGGGAATTCCTTTATAATTGAAAAAAAAGGGCTAATGGGGAACAAGGTACTCAAGGGGAGTTTGTGAGGGTGTAGTGCTTTTAATTTTTTAGTGCTGACTTATATAATTGCTTTAGTGAGCAAGTGCCAGGTAACTTAAATGCAATGTGTTACAGGTAACTTAAATGCAAAAACGACAAACAGTAACTTTCGTTCAAGTGAAACAAGGAAATAAGTACAGTAAGCAATGCAGATATCACTAGGGATCCACAGAAGCGCTGAAAAGCCGTGTTTTAGGTGGAATTAGCGTTTCAGGGAAATAAGCAAACAAACCACAAGCATACAAACAAAGCTAGATTCAGCAGGCCTGGATCTAGTCTATGCTACAGCAAACAAGGTGCACCAATTTCAGTAAGAAGCAGTTCAAATATGCAGGCACTATAAGCCTTTAACCAGAAATTCCCAGCTCAGAAGGGCAGAGTCCAGCCTGTCCCCCCACAAGAGTGCAGACCACGAACCCTTCTAATGTAAAATAACTGGCCTGAAGCCCAAGTGCTTAAACCAGAATTAATACACTTTTAGAATAACAGACACTGAGCCCTCAATCAGCAGTTCCCAACACAGAAGGATGTAAGCTACCTGCTCTGCCACCACAGTGCAGACCACAAACCTTCTTAATGTAAAACAACTGGTCTGAAGCCCAAGTGCTTAAACTAAAAGGCTTAGAATGAGATGCACCAAGCAGTAATAAATACAATTGAGTACTTTTAAGATGACGCAAAAGCAAAATAAAGTAGGAAGAAACACAAATACAGTAAAAGCAGATACATTTTTTTTTCAGAAAAGTAGCAAAAACAGTAGTAAAAACAATTCACATATAAAAAACATAACAATGTCACAAAGATGGAGTTTCTAGGCTTCTAAGAATGGCTGCACACTGATCTTCAGCTTAATTTCAGCTCTACCACTGTGAAAAAAAGAAACAGAAATAAGAGCTAGTGATATTTTCAGCCTGAGTGAAATTCATTTACTGGTTAGTAGGTACACCACCTAGATGCCAGTAGAAAAGAAATTTAGAGAACCAGAAAGAAAATCAACCAGAAAAGGTGAAGAGAAAACTCCAGCTGGGAAGAATCCTGTGGCTGTTCACCAAAAAGCAGTACCAGCTTCAGCTGCAGCACAAGAAATGGATTCCAGTAATTCAGAGGAAAAATTAAATTAAATAAGTTCAGAGATGATTAAAATAAATGAACCACTGAAGGAGTAGATCAACTCAAACAACAGGCTGGATAAAAATAGAAGCTTTAGCTAGCTATTCAGATGAACTGATAAAACTGCAAAACTCAGAGGATGAAATGAAGAAAAGGCTGTCTGAGTATGAAACTTTTCAAGAAGAGCTATTTTCAAAAAATTACAGATTTAGAAGATAGGGTGAGCAGAGAAAACAAGATTTTCTGCTGTACCGGAGAAACTGGAAGGAACAGGCTATTAGTTTTATGAAAGCACACACTAAGTAACAGGAACAATATTCCACAGCAGTATTTAACTGAAAAGGCACATGGAGTATATATAATCCAAACCCACCCCTTGAGAAAGCAGCCAAGACCAGCATTAGTAATGATGTAATCACACCAGGGGCACAGCATCTCATTCTTCTGATACTAAAGTTCACAGAGAGACCTTGTCAGTGAAACCTTTTCAAATGTTCCAAAGGAAAATGCTTGAAAGACAGAAAAAAACACAGGCGTTAACTAAAAAAATCAGGAGTACTTTGAACTTGAACCAGAATGGCAATGAAATTAGTAAATAAATGAGGAAACTATAAAGCATCAATCACGTTCTGTGAAATACGGCTTTACGATAAAAAGTGGATGAAAAAAAATGGACTTTTGGCTATTAAACTTGTGGGGTGAACTGTAAAGTATTTACACCCCCGCTAAAAAGGAAAAAAGTATTAAAGCAATTTTTGTTCTCATCAGTTATTACTTAAAATATTCCATGATATAAACTGCATGTTTTATATATATGGTACTTACATATTATCGCAACCACATTTTCCGACGTGCTGGACTTTATTCTCTTTTACTCAAACAATGACAAGGAAGTGTAATCAGGAAGGGTAGACTGTAAAAAACTTTTCTGGGATGTTGGTAGTGGCTTTTTAAAATGAGTAAGGGTTCAAATTTGAGGATTTGAGGCTAGCGTGCTTGAAAGACAACAAGCATTGAATTCAGCGAGCGATCCCAGTGGCTGTCTGTATATACGTACGTTGGCCTGAAAGGAGTGTGGGCAGTCATGGCTTACGATGTTAGAAACACAGACACATACTTCCAACGAATTAGCTGCTTTTGAGCAGACTAGCCAGAAATCCTAACATGTGCAAACCCTTACTAGTTTTACAAACCCACCACCAAGATTGTGTTTTAACAGTCTACCCTTCCTGATTATTTTTTAAGAAGTTAGACTGGGTACTGCTTTGCTTTTCTTTCCTGATGCTTTCCTTTCTCAGGGCAAAGGCTGAGAACGCGGAACGTGTTTTAAGTGGAACGTTGGACTTTCTTAACTGACATCTTGAGATGCTGGCAGTAAATGGGGAAACTTATTTGTCAAACCTTATTTTTCAGCCACTGAAGTGAAAAACCATCCTAAAAACAATAACACATTAAAGAAAACACGTCTTTGAGGTTTTCTCGTACTTTATTGGTCCCAGTTGACACAAGGAGAAGCAACCAGCATCAGGGCAAAAATGTGGTTGCGATAATACGCAAGTACCATATACATATATATATATATATATATATATATGTACACATACATACATATATATATATATATATATATATATATACACATACATACATACATATATATATATATATATATATATATATATAAATAAAGCAGTTATGTGTAGTTAGGGTACTTTAATATCTTTAACACACAACACTCACTGAAGAGACTCCCCCCACATTTAAAGTACACATAATTTCTTAGTTGTAAGAAATATAGGCTTTACAGTATAACAAGAGAAGAAAGGATACGCAAAAACAAGCTTAATGTTAATATGCTGAGATTTTTGGCTGCTGGGGTGGGGATGGGGTGTAAAAGTGCACCGATTATACTATATGTAAAATTAAGATATTTTCTCTTATTTTTAAAAGGGTGAGTGTCTAGATTAATGCATGGAGATGAGCTATCTGCAGATGCAAGCGATTAATTTAAATTAAACTGGGATGGGGTGTTTTGAAAATGTATTTAATTTTTATTTGTGGGTTTTTCAGTAAAACAAAACTTCTTGAAAATGTGGCACAGATTCTAATGGAAATGAGAAGAATAAGATGTATAAAAGATTAGCCTGCCAAACATTTCTGTGTATGCAGGACAAAAGCTGGAAATACACATTCAAAAAATTTCACATGTATAACACATGACAACAACAGCTTTTTATCATAAATGGTTATGGTAACCATGCTATCATGGAACAAGAATGGCCTTACATGTATAGACAAAAAGGAAACCGCACTGAATTATATTAAGAAATAAATGCAAACTGCAAATAGTCACACTACAGAAGACACATCTAGAAAGAAATTATCATGTGAAATTTGACAAACAAAAGGATTTCAAGATGGATATTCAGGGACAAAGGAAAAGGGAAGTAATTACATTAATTGCTAGAGAGGATCCAATAGTGATAGAAAAAAATAAAAAAAGCCAATAATGGTAGATTTCAGGCAGTAAGGGGTTATTTGCAAGGGCGGATGATTACATTGACATGTATTTATATTCCACAAAAAAGTACAATTAAGGCACTTAAGAACATTTTGGGAGAAATAATCAGCTTTCGACAGGGAAAAAGAAGTTATGTCCTTACCATAACGTTCCATGTGGAGTGTTCATCTCGCCTTGGTTATTACACATGGGTTCGGAGCCGATCCTCGGCTCCGTGCCGGCCGACTGCAAGCTCTGCATCGAGAAGAAGCTCGAGGACATCTAATACCCACAATCCCCCTCTGCCTTTACCTCAGATCTAGTTTGCAAGCAAACCAGACATAAAGCATGCACACATGCCAACTATATACATAAAAGTACATATATACAAACATACCAAGAGTATGATAGTAACAGTAATACTGCAACAGCAGAAGGAGAATACTCCAGACCAGGCACCAAATCGAACGTTCTTCCTAAGGGTGGGAAGGGTGGGAGTGTAATAGATGAACACTCCACATGGAACGTTATGGTAAGGACATAACTTCTTTATGTGAGAGTGTTCAATCTCGCCTTTGTTCTTACACATGGGTAGCGCCCCTAGCTCCATGATCCTGAGGAACTCAAGGAGAACGTTCTTGAGCACAGTGGAACCAAAGGTTGCCCTATCCTTAGAAACCCTGTCCACTTTGTAATGAGAGATAAATGTATGTGGTTTAGCCCAAGTAGCAGCCGCACAAATAGTGTCTAAAGGTGCGAGCTGCGTGAGCCAAAGATGTAGACACTGATCTGGTAGAATGTCCTCTGGGTTTTGCAGATAAAGTTTGGTCAGAGGCTTCATAAACATATGTGATACAGTCAGCTAGCCATTTAGAAAGAGTTCGTTTCGTAACTGCAAGACCCTTTCTGCTGTCAGCAAAAGCTACAAATAGTTGATCAGATTTCCTGTGACCTTTTGTTCTATCCAAATAAAATCTGAGTTGTCTATGGACGTCCAGTTTGTGCAACATATACTCCAATTTATTAGAGTGTTTTTTAAAGAAGGTGGGTAATTCAATGGACTGATTAATATTACTAGAAGAACAAACTTTGGGAAGAAAGGATGGATTAGTGCGTAGGGATACTCTGTCAGAATGAAATATTAAATAAGGATGTTTGACCGAAAGGGCCTGAAGCTCAGACACTGCCTAGCAGATGTAATGGCCACTAGAAATAATGTTTTCCATGACAAAAATTTCAACGTGCAACTCGAAGCTGGTTCAAAGGGTGGCAACATCAATTTAGAAAGCAACAAATTTAAATTCCACGGTGATGTCGGACTTCTGACTGGTGGTCTGATATGAAAGGAACCTTTTAAAAGGCTTTACAAAGTCTGTGAGCCATAATAGGCACCACATTCTTCTATATGATAGTTAGAAATGGCAGCTAACTGTACTCTTAAAGTACCCGGGGAAGCTCCTTCATGAAATAATTCAGTCAAGAATTCTAAAACCTTGTTTAACGGAGCTGTAACAGGGTCCAAATGATGTGATTCCACCCAGAAGACAAACGCTTCCACTTACTGGTGTAAGTCTTTGTAGTGGAAACTTTATGAGAAGCTACTAAAATATCTTGAACTGCCGATGTAAGGGGAACTGACCTGGCTAAAAGCGGAGCAGCCAAGCTGCTAGATGGAGAGATTCTAGAGATGGGTGAGGAACTCCTGACGAGTGAGTCAGCAGATCTGGCACTGGGTCCAGCATCCAAGGTCCCCGAATGCGGTGATGCAATAGAAAGGGAACCAAATTTGACGAGGCCAGAACGGGCAATGAGAATAATAGTCCTCTGAAGGTTGTTGGCTTTCTGTAGAAACTTTGCAATCAGGGAAATGGAGGAAAAGCATATAGGAGACCCGGGGCCAATCGTGCACCAGCGTCCCTGGGGACTTCCCTGGAGGGGTAATAGGGCAAAGTAGCTCCTGCATTTGGCGTTCATTGGAGACGCAAACAGATCGCAGGTAGGCTGGCCCCATTTGCGAAAAATCCTTCGCAACTGACTGTTTGCGGGACCACTCGTGAGGCAATAGTATTGCCCTGCTCAGCCTGTCGGCTATGACGCTGGATGACCCCGGGATGTGCGTTGCGATCAGAAAGCGACCGTGGACTCTGCCCATTGCCAAATTCTCATGGCCTCTCTGCATAGTTGGTAAGACCTGGTTCCCCTTGCTTGTTTATGTACCAGACTACGGACATGTTGTCTGTCTGAACTGCAATGGTCCCTGGAGGAAGAAGGGGAGCAAAGTGTTGCAACGCCAAAAACACTGCCCTCAACTCCAGAACATTGATGTGCAGATTGTACTCCAGATTGGTCCATTCGCCTTGGACTGTCTGTCCCTGAAAGATGCCCCCCCACCCTATCAGGGAAGCGTCCGTGGTTATCGTCGCTGACGGTGCGGGTAGCACAAATGGTCTTCCGCTGGATAGGTTGCAAGTCTGTAACCACCACATTAGGTGTGATTTGCATGTTTTCGTTATCAATATTTCGTGTGTCAGTGGAAGTTGTTGGAATGACCATTGTGCAAATAGAAGCCATTGTAACACTCTCATGTGCAGTCTTCCCAATGGTATCGCTATGAGAGAAGCTGCCATGAGACCCAAAACTTTCAGAACAATTTTTGCTGGGGACTTTCTGGACGACAGCAGAAGGGAAATGTTGAATTGAAGTGCTACTATTCTTTCTGTCGGAAGTTTTAGAACTAACTGACGCGTATCTAATTCCGCTCCTATGAATAAGGTATGCTGTGATGGCTGTAGCAACGATTTTTCAAAATTTACTGAGATGCCAAGGTGTGTACAAAGTTGTAGGGTGTAATCCCTGGCTTGTATCAGTTGACGCCTGGTGGTGGCAGACAGGAGCCAGTCGTCCAGATACGGAAACACCTGGAATCCTAGGCCTCAGATGAGACGCTACCACTGCCATGCATTTGGTGAAGACCCTGGGGGCTGTGGTCAGGCCAAAGGGCAGGGCTCGAAACTGATAGTGACTGGCTCCCAGCCGAAGCGCAAATGATCCCTGGACGCCCTGGCCATTTTGATGTGGTAGTATGCGTCCTTCAGATCTATTGAGCACATCCAGTCGTCCTTCTGTAAGAATGGAAGGATCGATTGAAGCGTGACCATTCGAACTTTTCCTTCTTGACAAAGGTGTTGAGATGACTTAGGTCCAGAATTGGCCTCCAGTCCCCTGTTTTCTTTGGAACTAAAAAGAACCTTGAGTAAGTTCCGAATCCTATTTGGTCCGCTGGGACTGGTTGGATGACTCTTTTTTCTAGCAGCTTTGAAATTTCTGTAGCTGCTGGGTCTCGCAGATGGGGTGGTACATCTGGGAGTTTTCTTTGCAATGGGGTGGATAGAAATGGGATTTTGTAACCTCTGGTAACAATGCTTTTACCCAATTGTCTGAAGAAAGGTTTTGCCAGGCCTGAGGGTATAAAGCTGCGACCCCGACTGCCTCCAGAGCAGGACAGTCGGGCCTCCTCTCAGGAGTGCTGAAAAGGTTTGCCAGGGAGGTTATCCCTGTCACCTTGGTTTTGCGGACCCCCTCTGCCGCCAGGGCGGCGTCTTCCACCTCTGACCCCTCTGCCTCTAGAGGGGGCATCACCCTGTGTGTTTGGGAAAGACCCTTGGGGTTTTCGAAACCACATTTTCCCACCACGTTGCCCTTTGGGGTACGGTCTGGAAGGGGTGGAAAAACGGACTCCGACAGCAGACAGAGTCTTTCCCTCCTGTTCACACCGGGTAAGGGTCTCCTTTACTTTAGGGCCAAAAGTGTGGCTCCATCAAATGGGGCATTAGTAAAGGAAGACTTGAAGGCTTCCGAACGAACATAAGCACATCCAGGATTGCTTATGAAGAGCCACCGCAGAAGCCGCTGCCCTACTCGGTCCTTCGCTGCATAGGATATTAGCCTCATGGACGAGTTCACAATGGACGTAAGGGTGTTGAGATGCGCTGTAACTTTCTCTGAGACAGCGGCATCTGTAGCACCCTGGAGGGTATCTCCCAACTCTTTGACTAGATCCCTCTGTAAACGTGTAAAATGAGTCAAATAGTTCAGGGAACGCATAGAGAAAGCCGCTGAACTGAAAATGCGCTTCCCGTATCTGTCCATGGTCCTAGAATCTTTGTTAGGCGGATGGACAGATGAGGAAGACTCCGACATCTCCTTTTCCGTGGCCGCTGCCACCACCATGGCGCCTACTGGAACTCCTTTGGTAAGGTAAGCTTTGTCCTGTGGTGCCGTGATGTACTTATTTGGCTTCCTAGGGACTGGTTCCACCGTGTCAGGAGTCTCCCGCCTTCGAGCAATTAATTCCATTAACTCATCAAAGGGCGGAGTGACCCAGGAGGAGGAGGGACGGGCACCAAATGCCTTCAGCAAAACTGACTCATCCTCAGAAGGGGGGAGGGCTTGCCAGTCACCTCTCTGTTTAAGGATCTCCAAGATGTCAGAAAAAGAGACATCCTCTGAAGGTGACTTAGGGGACCCTTCTGACTCATCTAAGTCAGTATCAGATGTTAAGGATTCTTGTGGAGAATCCAAGTGTCTCCTCTTACACAGTCTTTCCTAGGAACTTCTTCGGGGGAGCATCCAAGAAGCCTCCGAGGAAGAGGGGCACCCTCCAGGGGTGGCTGAGACACTGGTGCCCGACGCTTGACGTGGCCGTGGGTGCAGAGGAGGATAACGGTCCTTTGCGGGGAGGAGAAGCTGTACCTGCTGATGTGGTTGTCTGGGTAGACAACACCTTCCTCATGAGGTCGAAGGCCCGGTCCCGAGTCGAGGTATCTCCGGTTCAAGAAATGGGAAGAATCCCAAACAGGAGCCGAAGGCACCGACCCCGAGGACGGAATCGAATCGATCCGTGCCGAGGCCCCGAGAGGGAGCGTCGGAACCGAAACATCGGTCCGACTCTCGGTCCCGGAACCAAGGACAGATCTTTGGCCCCGAGACTCCGGTACCGGATCGGACGGAGTCGAGGTAAACGGTGCCGACCGAGAAAAGGACGGTTCTGGCACCGAGGGCTCCACAATCATCAAGTCAGCTTCTTCCGGCTCCGAAGACTGAACAGGTCTCGGAGGAGGAACAGATGGAGATAGTGGCAGGCCTTCAAGTCTCGACATCAACTGAGAGGAGACCGAAATAAGCTTGGACAGGGCCGTATGCTCCATAAGTTTCTGCACCACACGGTCCACGTCGGTGTCGGAAAGGGCTCTAGAAGAACGAGTCGAAGGGATCGAAGACGGAGCCGACCTCAACAGAGTCGGTGGAGGGAGCTCCGTCACCGGTTCCAAGACCCGAGGCTCGGGAACAGCCAACAGTTGAACACTCGGCCCCGAAGTCTGTGGAACCAGTGATCTAACTAGACTCAAGAGCTCGGAGCCGATGACTTTGGCTCCGACGCCGACCTCTTCAAGACTTGGATGCCTGGTCTGAAGCATCCAGAGCCTCCTGGAAAGAGGGTTTCAGCAATCCTCTATCCATCAGTTTCCTGCGCCTATCTGTCATGACCCTCCCACTAAAAGAGTGACAAATAGAGCAGTCCTCCTGTAAGTGGAGAGGGCCAAGACAGTAGACACAGGAACTGTGGTTGTCTGTGACCGACATTTTTTGGCCACACTGACAACGTTTGAAGCCAGATTTTAATTTTTCTGACATAGCAACAATAAAGAAAGACAGTCCAGTAATTAAAAGTCACTTCCAATGAAAAACAGTCAAATCCGGTAATAAATGTCAATTCCAGTAATAAAGCAGACTACTTAGTCAAAGTTATTCAAGTAGGGGTGGTAGGCCCCGAAAAACTCTGTACCCTTTAGTTAAACTAAGTAACTAATCTAAGGAACCGAGATATCAAAGTCCACTCACACACCTACTCTAACTATTCATAGACTATATTTAAAGAAAATTTTTTTGAAAGTTTAAACAGAAAGATAAATTCTTATCTGTAAAAGCCTCGAGCTAGTCCCCAGCGATGCGTATGCAGCAGCGGCAAACTAGATCTGAGGTAAAGGCAGAGGGGGATTGTGGGTATTAGATGTCCTCGAGCTTCTTCTCGATGCAGAGCTTGCAGTCGGCCGGCACGGAGCCGAGGATCGGCTCCGAACCCATGTGTAAGAACAAAGGCGAGATTGAACACTCTCACATTATTACTTACAGGAGGGGACTGGAACTTGAGTTGCAATTGTGATGATGTATCAGGGGACCTAGAAGGGAAAAATACAACAAAAGAGGGTAGATTCCTGAAGAAATGTATGAAAATATTTAGCAAGAAGATGTGAATTCAGCAGTAGGAACTCAGACAGAATTTACATATTATTCCCCAAGCTATAATAACTAGGCTAGACAGAAACTATATTCCACGGGAAAATGTGCATTTGAATGAAAGCTTCGGCACACATCTAAGAACTATTTCAGATCATGCATAGTTAAACAAAATAAAAACGCAGGGTAGTAAATTAAAATTGAGACACTGGCCCTTTCCCACCCACCTGTTAAGAAGAGGGAAATTCAAGGAATGGGTAGTGAAAATTATTTGAGAGTTACTGGAAAATATAAAAATATCTTCAGAAGTTACAGCGAGTAAAATGAAATGAAGTTTAAGAATAGGGTGGAAATGAAAGATAGAGAGATATGGTTAAGAGGTAATAGCAGTTAATTAGAGGAGCTGACAAAGGTTAAAGTATTGCAGAATAAGGTGAACCTCACAGAACAAGAAGTGGCACAAATGCAGAGAGATAAAAGGAAAATAAGGGAGTATCTGGAAAATATGCATGAATTTAGAAATACTGCTGTTAAACAACTGTTTTAATAATAACTACACAGCACACAAATCTTTTAGCACAATGGCTTGGGCAGCAGAAAGTAGAAAGAGTTCCTGCCAAACTTAGGGAGCATAGAGCAAGAAAAATAACCAGAGATCCCACAGAGGTATTAAAGATATGTCAGAAATTTTATGAAACTGTATAAAGCAGAGAAATGTAAAAATCCAGAAAAAGAACAAATGGAAATATTTATGGAAGACTTACTTATGCCAAGGTTAGTGATGACGCTCAACAGCTAACAGTTAACCTAGGAGGAGATAAGATAAAAAAAAATGGTGATGTACAATCAATCTTCAGGAAAGCCTACAGGAACAGATCGTATTCCTATGAAAGTTAGGAGGGAAGAAAGTGATAAAGATCTGGAAGATTTTATTTAACAGAGAAGGTGAAGCACCAACATCTTGGTAGATGGTTGTGGTGGCTGGATTACCTAAACATGGCAAAGATCCAGCAGACCCAGCTTCATATGCACCCATTTCACTTTTAAACTATGATTATAAAGTGTTTATGTCTATAGTGGCTAAAAGAATGTCAGAAGTGATACCAAAATTGATAGATATGGACTAATGTGGTTTTGTGGAGGGGTGGCAAACATCTGACAGCATAAACAGAACGATGATGATCCAGAGGGAAGCAGAATGTAAGAAAAAAAGAAGTTATGTACTCACCATAACGTTCCATCTGAGTAGCTGTAACTTCATTTGTCTTCAACCTGTGGGTCTATGGATCCGAATTGGATTGAAAACGGCCGCATCACTAGCATCTGATCCAAGTTCCAAGCCCCTACCCTTACCCATAATGCCCCTGTCTCCTTCCTCCCTTCAGATGGAGTTTGCTGCTTGACAAAGCATAAACCCGAATCAACAAGACCTTACCACTACTGGCACACCAAAACTGCTGAGCCAAGCAGAACAAGGGACACCTCTGGAATGTTCATCTCCCATATACAAGGCCAGGACAATAGTGACAAGGTCGGGTAAAGGGGGGGATGGTTGAAGACAAATGAAGTACAACTACTCAGATGGAACATTATGGTGAATACATAACATCTTTATGCAAAGTAGTTGACTTCATTTGGTCTTCAACCTGTGGGACAGAGTCCCCAGCTACTAACATTCATGGAAGGATATTCTGGAGCACTGTAGAGCCAAAGGATACCCTACTTCTGGATACTATGTTTAATTTATAATGTGAGATGAAGGTATGAGATGAGGACCAAGTAGCTACAGAACAAATATCATCCAGTGACACCCTGGACCAAAAAGCTGCTGAAGTGGCCATAGACCTGGTGGAATGTGCTATCACCTGACCTGGAGTGGAGATTCCTTTGTCAGAATATGCTTGAATAATACACTGGGAAATCCAACGAGCAATAGTCACTTCAGAATTTGGCTTCCCTAAGAAGGGCCTTGAGTAAGAGACAAACTGATCAGATTTATGAAAAGGTTTTGTCCTGTGCAAGTAAAATCTCAACTGTCTGTGTACGTCCAACAAATGTAATTTGTATTCATCCGTTTTGGAAATTAGGAAAAAAAGACAAGAAGATTAACAGTTTGATTAATGTTAGCTTCTGACGCCACTTTGGGGAGAATGGAAGGGTTAGTGTGCAGGGAAACCCTGTCCTTGTGAAAAATCATGCAAGGGACTTTGATGGACAATGCTTGAAGTTCCGACACCCTCCTAGCAGATGTAATAGCTACCAAAAAAGCAGTCTTCCAAGATAAATACTGCTAATCTACCGAAGATGCGGGCTGAAAAGGGAGGAAACACTAAAGCCTGAAGAACAAAAGTGAGGTCCCATGGAGGCATAGGATCCTTCACCGAAGGGCTTAAAAGAAAGGTAACTTTAAGGAAGGACTTGCAAAGTCTAGAAGAGGCTAAGGAAGACATGTTCTCCCCCACATGAAAATTAAAAATGGCAGCCAATTGTACATTAACGGTAGAGGAACTAGCACCTTGTTGAAAGATTCCTACCAAAAAATAACACTGCTGACAGAGGGGCCACAAAAGGATCCAAGTCTCACTGAGAGGCCCATATGGAGAAACATTTCCACTTGCCACGATATATTTTTCTGGTGGGAGATTTGTAAGTCGCCACCAAAATGGTTTTAACCATAGAGGATAAACCGGGAGACCTAATAATCAATGGAACTGGAGCAGACAAGCGGGGAGTTTCAGACTGTCCAGGTCTGGGTGCAGAATCCAGGAGGGATGTAAAATGAGATCCAGAACTGGATCCAAGATCCAAGGTGGAACTACTAGATGAGACCAAAGGGAGGGGAACCAGGCTTGATGAGGGCAGAATGGGGCAATGAGGATTATTGTATTCCACAGACTGCGAGTTTTCTGTAGAAACTTCGGGATGAGGGGAAATTGAGGATAGGCATAGAGAAAACCGGGAGGCCAAGCATGTACCAGACCATCTCTGGGGCTTCCCCGATGGGGGGGTTCAGAGCGAATAACTCGCTGCATTTCGCTTTGGAAGGAGATGCGAAGAGATCGCAGCTAGGCTGACCCCACTTGAGGAAGATCTCTTCCGCTACTGAAGGATTCAGAGACCACTCGTGGGGCATCAGAATAGTCCTGCTGAGCCTGTCCGCTAGAATGTTGGACTGTCCCAGAATGTGTGTTACCACCAGAAAACGGATGGTGGAAATTGCCCATTCCCACACTCCCATGGCTTTTCGATAAAGGGGGTAAGATCTGGTTACTCCTTGCTCGTTGATGTACCAGACTACTGACATGTTGTCCAGTCCATCTGGATCGCAATGGTCCCTAGAGGAAGATGGGCATAAAGAGCTTGCAATGCTAAAAGCACCGCCCTGATCTCCAGGACACTGATATGCAGACTGGTCTCAGAGGGGGACCACGTGCCTTGGACCATCCTTCCCAAGCAATGCCCCTCCACCCTAACTGGGAGGTGTCAGTGGTCACCGTGGGTTTGGGAAGGGCTGGAAGAAAGGGGCATCCCCTGACTAGATCCGGGGAAAGAATCCATCACCGAAGAGAGTCCCTGCAAACCTGAGAGATACGGGGGATAGAGGAAAATCTAGCAAAGACCACTGGACTGCTAGCGTCCACTGAAGGATCCGCATGCCTCCCTGAGCAAGGGGTAGGAGAGTGATTGTGGCCACCATGGACCCCAGTGCTCGGAGACCTGTGTCATAGGTAGGTACTAGGCTATCTGCCAGTTGGCATTTTTAAACCTAGCCAGAGTGTGTCGGCTTTCGCCGCCCCATTGATTAATTAACTGAGCCTCTGTCAAGCAGAGCCAATGAAGTGATCCCAAGGGTGTATTTTCTGTTACCCATCCACTCGTCAAGGCTTCTCTTGAAGAGAGTTAGTGAGGGGCTCTGCCTAATGTAGTTAGGAATTTTGTTCCAAAGCATGGGGAGTCTCTGTGACAGGAATCTATCCCTGAAAAAATAAAAAAGAATCCAGACCACAAATGAAGGCGTAGAAAAGCTTTATGTACTAGAGTTTTTGTCTAGAAAATACTTCTTCAGATACAAAAAACACAGGTGCTACACATAACTTGTATAGTTCCTCATGGGAACATCCAATTAAAATTTAAAGAAACACTCACAATAACCTGAAAGGAAATGTGAAAATATAGTACATGGTAAAAGACTGAGTGTCAGCCATGAACATACAATAAACATATATAAAACATAAATTTAAAAACATTATTCACCCCCTAAACAAGGTGATATTTAAACCCTAACTGCTTTAGCTAACAAAACTGGCTTAATGCTGACATATTCATTAAGACCAGGTGAAATGTTAGCCCTCAGCCTAAATAAGCTGCCATTTTAGTCTTTTGTTTAATAAAATATTTTTTATTATCGCCCCCTCTAGCATTATTTCTTACAACTTCAATAATGCCAAATTTAAAACCACAAAACGAAGCACATAACTCTGAATGTTTGAACAATGCGCTACTATCTTTACCTGTCCTTATATCGTAAATATGCTCATATATTCTAACTTTGAATGCCCTCTCAGTTTTTCCTACATAAAATGCAGAGCATCCACTGCATATAGCCAGGTAAACCAACATCTTAGTTCTACAATTACCCTTACAGAATCTCACAAAACTGTTTAGCCCATTGTTCAATCTTATATGTGCTTCCCTGAAAATGTGGGGACATTGACTACAACTTCCACAAGGAATGGTAGCTTTATTTGTTATTTGAACATTACTGTCAATCTGTTCAAAGATTTTCTTAAAATTTTATCCTGTCCTATATGTGAATGCAGGTTTAGGTCCTACTGCTTCAAAAAGATCTTTATTAGTTTTCAGCACACTCCAATTAGAACTAATAATACTAATAAACGTATCAGCGAATGTTGTAAACTCTGTAATACATGACCCCTGGAAATTTTTTACATCTCTATTCTGTATCCCTGTGATGACAAATGGTTGACCTAACAAGGGCTTATACTTCTTCCCCCATTCCTCGCAAACTTCACCAAGTATTTCACATACCAAATTTAAAGGATATTTTCTTTCAATAAACTTTTTACCCAAAAAGATGAATTCTCTCTTCAAATCATCCAAATCTGAGGTCATCCTCGCTATTATAACTGCCTGTCCTTTTATGAGACTTCTTTTTTGAAATGCAGGATGATGACTCTCATAGTGCAGATAACTATTGCACCAGGTGCCTTTACGATAAAATTTTAGATTTAAACCCCTTATTTGTTTTGACAAGAGTGATATCAAGATAATTGATAGTATCACGATGCAATATGTGTGTGAAAGAGGAAACTAGTACTATTATTCAAATATTGCATAAATAATGCAAGAGTTTCTTTTGTCCCTTTCCATAAAATAAAAATGTCATCAAGAAACCTAAGGTGAAGCTTAATATGTTCTTGAAATGGACTGGCAAAGACGTGCCTATTCTCCCATTCCAACATCACTAAATTGGCATACATCATGGGGGCACAAGCTGCCCCCATAGCCACCCCACTCACCTGTTGGAAATATTCTCCCTGAAAACTGATGTAATTGTAATCCAGGACAATTTCCAAAAGTTCCAAAATGAATGGAATTTGATCATTAGATAGGGAAGAATATTTATGAATACTATCACTAAAGTATTCATAACCTATACAACGAGGAATGCATGTGAAGAGATCCTTCACATCAATAGTGAGGAAACTACAGTCCTCACTCCATATATCTTGAGTCAATTTGCTAAGAAATTCCCAGGAGTCCTTGATAAGATGTTCTGTTTTAGCCAAAATCTCCTTAGTACAATAATCAACGTATACTGCTAGAGGATGGGTTTTAGATTTAATAGCAGAAACTATAGGTCTAAAGGTAGGTTCTAAAATGGATTTATGTACCTTGGGAAGTCCGAAAAAATGGAATGATAGGATTAATCTATCTCAGGAACCAATATGTCTTATTATCAATCCTGTTCTCTACTAAATATTCTTCCAGAAGGGAGTCAATTCTCCCATAAGCTATATGAATTTCATTAATCGAAACAGGAGAACAAGTGGTAGAGTCCAGCAAAATGTTAGTAATAGAATTGTTGTATTCCTCAGTACCAAACAAAACAACACCCCCTCCCTTATCGGGCTTCATGATACAAAATTCCTTTTGCCCTTGTAAATAATGGAGAAGTTTTATTTCTTCCCCACTTAAATTGCAAGGCCCCATATTTACCTTGTGCCTAAAAAATGCTTCATATATTTCTTCTGATCAGTTTTTTTAAAAAACATATTTAAATTTAACTTCCTTAAATACAGTTTAAAATCAACCAAAAGGTTTACTAAATCACCAGGATTACTTTTGACATACTTAAACCCCTTTAAAAATAAATCAAAATGTTGTTTCCCTAAGACTTGGGTGGTATACTTAAAGATTTTAAACCCTTTATATTCAGACAAAATACCCTCAGTGCCCTCCATAACCACTATTTCCCCTTCTTCCATCCGTAATTCATCCCATAGCCATTGCCTGAATGGCCCGGGTCTGATGGGTACCTGGTCTTGCTGGCCAGTCGTTCTGATCTCCTGGGGAATAAAAAATAGTCTTGTGACTCCAAGAAAGAATCTAACTCATCCAAAGGTCTATTGTTGCTAATAACTCTATCCATGGGCACCCCTCTGTCATGAAAATCCTCCATTCTAGTCTCTAAAGGACTTGCAGGAACACCTAAGCCACTGCTAAGATTTTCATTAACATTACTTTTATATTTATTATGCAAAGGGCCCGGGTAAACTTTACCAACACTATATTGCTGTTAACCCCTCATGAACTTCTTTTGTTTCCTGAGAAAAATATTATGCACTCTTCTATCAATCCTATCCAGAACTTTCCTATATATTTGTTCATATTCAGGAAACAACAAGTCCTTGAAGATGTCCTCATTTAATCTATTAATTTCACCACACAAGGAACCCATGGTTACATCATTGTACTTGATAAGTTTGTTAACAAGTCCTAAACCACACTCATAAAAAAATTGGTGAAAATCTTTTAAAACATCATGTGAATATACAATACCAAATGGGTATTTGTGAATTCTTAAACCTTGTGGAACCAAACCATGGCCCACACAGCAATGCAAATATCGATTATCAAGCTCCAAACATTTATACTTAAAAAGTTTCTTTTCCATGGAAAAAATCATGTCCTTCAAAGTCAATGCATCCACAGAATTAACCCCATACTCATTAAAAACACGACGTGTATTGTCAATAGAATTAAAGTCAAATTTTCTATTGAACACATCCTTAAAACGTTCTGAAAGTTCAAAAGGTGCACCTTTACTATTAAAGGCACTTTCCATGCCTGTAGAGTTAGAAACAGCTGTAACATCTTTACGAACAGTTTGATTAGCATGAGAAACGGCACCTTTAGCGTTTTCATCACAAGTCGATTGACCAACTCGATGATTACCATCCTGAAACCCTGGTTTACTCAAAATAATCATATTGGAAGCCGTGAAAACATGTCCGTCAGAAGGAAAAAAGTTATTTGGAAGCCTACAGCCTCCCTCCATCTGAATCCCACCATTGCTCGCGGATGCAGAGCGTGGAGACGACGTAACAAGTGCTGGACAAGAATCCGGTATACACGAAGGCTCCATATACTGTATAGCAGCGCCACCAACTGACTCCTTCTGGCTTAACAGCTCTATGAACCTGGAAAGATCACCTTTCAGTGCCGTGACCTCCTCACGGACCTGGGAAACCTTTTTTTACATTTTGGCCAAACAACTCGGACTGAACATTTCCTCACTGCCAATAACAGTCGAATCACCAGATGAATCCCCCATAAAGTACAGTTTTGTACCTACCATAAATGTAGATGTTCGAAGATCCACATTGCTGCAGTCCTTACATATGGGGGTAGTCCGCTGTCCTCGGTCGGCCCGAATACCAAAGTATAAGGCTGACGTCTGTCATGGGCGCTCAGATCTGACATCAGAGCGTCAGGGTATAAAAGCGCATGACCGACGTCATATCCTCAGTCTTTTCTTGCCCCAGATGTCAGAAGGCCCTAAAAAGAAAGGCCACAGCCCAAAAACAGGATACTTCCCAAAAACATGCCCAACAACTACCATCACCCAAACCATATAACCATGCCAAACTACAGAGGGGAAGGAGGGAGGGTAAATTGGACTGCAGCAATGTGGATCTTCGAACATCTACATTTATGGTAGGTACAAAACTGTACTATGTTCTTCATCTCACATTGCTGCAGTCCTTACATATGGGTAGAATCCCAAAGCAGAGGTAAAGGGAGGATGGCAAAATCATAAAGCATTAGGGGCTGCTAAAATGCCCTGTAATATTGCAGTGGCAAATCCAGCCCTAGACTTAGAATAAAGAGGAAGGTGGTAATGCTTGGAAAAAGTATGTACTGAACTCCAAGTGGCTGCTTCCAAAATATCTTTGTAGCTGCCCCTTAGAAAGGCAGTAGAAGTGGCAGTAGCTCTAGTGGAATGAGGTCTGATTCCAGCCGGAATCTCCTTACCAAGATGGGAATAACAGAAAGAAATACAAAACCCAATCCATTTAGAAATAGTTTGTTTTGAAACAGGTTTTCCTGAGAACCCAAAGCAAAAGGAACAAACAACTGCTGAGGCTGCCTGAACGCCTCGGTTCTGCTCAAATAATAACGTAACTGCCTGTGAATATGCAAAGTATGCAAAATCTTCTCCCGTTTGTTTTGAGGGTTTGCATAAAAAGTAGGCAAATGAATAGTTTGGTTCAAGGCCACACTAGAAACCACTTTAGGCATAAAGGAAGGATTAGTACGCAAAGATACCCTATCCTTATGAAAAATCAGGAAAGGTTCCACTGCCATAAGGGCCTGTAATTCAGAAACCCTTCTTGCAGAGGTAATGGCCAACAAAAAAGCAGTCTTCCATGATAAATACTTTAACTCGGCAGTAGCTGCAGGCTCAAAAGGTTGTAGAGTAAGCTTTTCCAACACAAAATTGAGATCCCAAGCCGGAGTAGGAGCTCTACGTGGGGGTCTTATGTTCTTTGCCCCTCTAAGAAATTGCTTAAACAAAGGATGGGAAAATAAAGGAGGGTCACAGTCATAGTGAGCAGAAATGGCTGCAGCATGAACCTTTATCCAGGAGAAAGACAAACCCTTGTCCAATAACTCAGTAAGATATTGAAGAGAAACACTTAAATCAGGTTTGGAAACATCAAAGTCCTTCGCTTTGCTCCAAAGAAAAAATCTCCTCCATTTATCAGCGTAAACTTTCCTTGTACTAGGCCTTCTGGCCTCCAAAATAACATTCAAAACTTGTTGTGGAAGCTGAGACCCTCCAGGGTCTAAAACAGAATATGCCATGCTGTGAGATGCAGAGACTGGATCTTGACATTGAGGAAGTGATTGCCCTCCTGAGACAAAAGATGCAGAATCAAAGGCAGAGGCCATGGAGGCTCCCGTACTAAACTCCTCAGTAGTGGGTACCAGTGCTGTCGAGGCCAATCCGGCGCAATCAGAATCATGGATGGCTTGTCTTTTCTGGCCTTCAAGAGTACCTTGGCAATGAGAGGCAGAGGTGGAAAGGCATAGACATGAAGATTGCTCCAACTGAATGATAGAGCATCCACCTTCCAAGCTGTGGGATGAAACATTTTTGTGCAAAACTTTGGCAACTGGTAATTTAGTGGAGAAGCGAACAGATCTATGTCTGGAGTTCCCCATAACACTGTCAACTTTTGAAATACATGAAGATCCAGTTTCCACTCGTGAGGATCCACTATTTGTCTGCTCAACACATCTGCTAAGGAGTTCTGTGCTCCTGGTAGAAACCTTGCCTGAAGATTGAGGTGTAAACTGAGAGCAGTCTCCCACAAAATCATCGCTTGCCTGCAAAAAGGGTACGAATGGGTTCCCCCTTGCTTGTTGATGTACCACATGACAGTAGTGTTGTCTGTTTGAATCAACACCTGTCCTGGGTGAAGTAAATCCTTGAAAGCCATCAATGCAAACTGAACTGCTAACATCTCCTTCAAGTTGATATGCAAATGTTGAAGTCTGACAGGCCACGTGTCTTAGGTTCATAGGTTCATAGGTTCATAGGTTCATACTAGGCTATCTGCCCAAGGGCATTTATAAGCCTAGCCCATAGTTATGTGGCTTTCGCCACCCCTTTAGTTTGAATAAAAACTATGCCTATCATTTTGCTGTGCCTCTGTCAAGCAGTGACGCTGAAGTAATCCCTGGGGTATATCTGCAATCTCCCATCCATTGGTCAAGATTCCTCTTGAACAAGACCAGAGAGGTGCTCTGCCTCACATGTACCGGGATTTTGTTCCACAGCATAGGGAGTCTCTGGGTGATGAATCTGTCCCTCCAGCACGTTCTATTTATAACCGTGTCAAGGTTTAAGTCTCCGCCCTTGTGGTTCTGAGGGATCTAGATTTTTGAGGTGAAGCATATTCATCAAATCTGGGTTTGACATGGCCTTATATGTCAGGCACAGGTCACCTCTGAGCAAGCGGTATGAGACTGAATAGAGCTGGAGTTCTTTCAGTCGGGCAGCATAAGACATATTTTTGAGACCCTTTATCCTTTTGGTGAGGAACTTTTGGGGCCTTTCAAGCTGCAGCAGGTGTCTGGTCAGATACATTCGAACGGGCATTGTACTCAATCATAGGTCTAATAAGTGATGAGTACAGGGGACGATGACCTCCCTTGATCTAGATGTGAATCCCTTCATGATCAGGTGGGTGATATAGAAGGTTTTCCTAACTACTTTAGCAACATGAGTGTCAAACGAAGGCTACTGTCAACCTGGGTCCCCAGATCTCTGATGACTTTTCTGTGCTCAGTGGATTGCCACCTATATGGTAGCTAGGGGTAGCCTTGTTTTTCCAAAGGGTATGACTATGCATTTTTGGCGTTTAACTTCAGGCCATGGCTCTGGCACCAGTTATCCATTTCTGTGAGGCCCTTCTGGAGGATATCTGTGTCAGATGTGTTTTCGACTATGGCCCAGTTTGCAGTCATCTGCAAACTTTGTCAGCCATAACCCTCCTGTGTTTGCTTGTACTTCAGAAAAGTAGATGCCGAACAAGAGTGGACCCAGGACTGAGCCCTGTGGGACACCACTTGTGACAGGCTTTGAGTCTGACATGGCTCCAGCAACTCTGACCCTGTGGGTTCTGTCACTTAGCCAGTTTGCAACCCATCTTGTGATGTATGGGTTTACATTCAAGCTGATGAGTTTTTCGATGATACCTGAGTGGGGTATTGTGTCAAGGCCTTTGCCAGGTCGAGGTAGGCTGTATGGACTGCCTTTCCTCATCAATGGCCTTGGTGACTGTCTCGAAAAAGTCAACCAAGTTTAAGAGGCAGGATCTGCCTTTGACAAAGCCAAACTGAGTTGGATCCAAAGTCTGCAAGTTCCCTATGTCTTTATTTATGAGTTCCATTATGATCCTCTCCATGGCTTTGCAGATAAGGCTTGTCAAGCTAATGGGCGGTAATTTCAGGGTCTGTGGAGGCACCGCCTTATGAAGTGGGACCACAGTCGCCGGCGCCACTCCTTGGGTACGTATCCTGAGGTGAGGCTAAGATTAAACAGCTGTCCTAACTGTGGGTTTATCTTCTCATTGAGTTCATGAAGTACACAGCCGGGGACACCATCCGGTCCCATGGATGCTGTGTTTTTGCCTTAGTGAGGGCAGTTCTCACCTGGGCGTTGGAGATGTTTGGGGCTACAATCCTCTGGAATAGATATCTCTCCTTTTGTTGGGGGGAGCTAGTAGTTTGCACTGAACCTGTCAGCCAGTATGTTGGCAATGTGTGTAGGTTCAGTAATTTTCACATCATTTTGAACTAATTCTGAGCATATCTGGGAGTTTCCTCCTAGGTTTCTAACATAGCTAAAGAAGGCCTTATGATTCTCTTTAGAGTCCTTGGCGATTTTTCTCTCAAAATTTGCCTTGGATGATTTTATGAGAGCTCTTAGTTTTTACTTATAATGATCAAAGGTGTCTTACCTTTCAAGGATTTTGCTCTATCTTGTAGTAGCTTCCTCCTTTTGTTGTAGAGCTTGTTTATGGCTGGGGTCCACCAGACTGGACGCTTGCCTTTGGTACAGAGAGTCTTAGTTTTGTTTGGGATTGCCTGATCCATGCAGTCCTGTAGGTGCTGGTAGAAGGCATTTGTAAGTGATTCAGCAGTTTGAGTAATGTTTACCACTGGCTCAGGGGCCTTAAAGGAGACCACACTAGTTTTTAGAAGTGTGAAATTGGCTTTTGAGAAGTTTTTCACTGTGGTCTTTTTGTTTCAGGTGGGGGCGGGATGAGGACCTCCAGCGAGATTAGTTTATGATCTGATCTCACCAGTGAGGGTATACTTCGGTGTTGAACATTTTGATCCCATGTTCGTGATGATGAGATCAAGTATGTTTTCTCCTCTTGTGGGGATGGTGACTAGTTGTTCCATGGCATTTGAGTTTATGAACTCCAGGAATCTTTGGGTTAGAGTGTTCGGGCTTGAGTAGTGTTCCCAGTCTATATTAGGGTAGTTAAAGTCACCTAGTATGATGGTGTTTGGAGATACATTTATCCCTCCAATGTTTTCAGGAAGGCCATGTGAGGTTCCTGAGTTTGAGAGGGTGGCCTGTAACATGCTACAAATTGCAGAGCAGTCTTGCCTATGGTTAATTGCACCTGGATGGTCTCCGATGCATCATGCGTTGCCACCAACCTTGAGGTGTGGGTGTCCTTTATGAATATGGACACCCTCCTTTCTTGGTGTTGTCCGGATTTTGGGGCGGAACGCATGATATGAGGTGAAACCTGTTAGTGCTGGGGTGCTCTCAGGAGCCTTGAACCAGGTTTCTGTCACAGCACAGACATCGATGTTCTCCATATTGAGAAGGGCCTCGAGTGCGTGCATCTTGAGATTGAGACTTCTGGCATTGAGCAGCATTACCCTTAGTTTTTTCCTTTTGGTGTTCTAGGGTGGTAGGTTTAGAATTTGAGCCTTGCCTAAAAAGGCACTATGGGGGTGGCAAGAGCCTTTGCCAATATCCGGAAGCCCAGGGGCGACAGGTGCAAGCCGTCCTTGAAGCAGCGTGGCTTGTCCAGCATGTCATCCCAGGCAGACAGACATTGGATCCCCTTTGAATGACACCAGAATTTAAGCCAATTATTAAAGCTGATCATCTTATCACTGTATTGTGGCATCATTCTAGGTGAAGGTAGGATACTGCTCAAGGTCAGGGTCATACCTGCCTGGGCTACATAATCAGAGAGCTCCTCGATGTCCCTTTTCATGTAGTCCAAGGAGGTACGTCTCAGGTCGTTGACACCAGCGTGGACAATGACTGAGTCGACTTGTACCTGCTGTTGAGAGACCTGAGTGCTTGCGTTATGTGGCGGATTCTAGCGCCTGACAGGCAGCTTACTGTGACCTTCTCTTTACTCAGTCTGGTGAGCGGGGCGTCAGTGTGTCTGACTATGGAATCACCAATGACAAGTGTGTCTGGCATTTTGTTTGGCCTTAAGGGCTGTGACTGTTTGACACTCTGACTGTGTGGTCTATGTGTTGCATGTGTTGGGTCGTGAGGTGGTAGTTGTTTGGGTGTCTGCTTTGGTGGCCTCTGCTGTTTTGGTAAATTTTTGATCAGAGCCTCCGAGTATGTCTTTGTGTGAGTATGTGTATGATTTGAAGTTGTGATGGTACCATGTGTGACTGGGTATGTATTGTGTGTGGTTACCTTCTCCTCCTGTCTGGTCTTGCCAGTCCTATGTTGAGAGAGCTCAGCCTCCAGTTTGGCCGTATAGTTGCATCTCTGCATGTATTTGTGTTTTGTGGGAGAAGGAGAGGATTGTCTGTGTACATGAGGCAGTTGTAACATTGCCTCAATATTCCCAGGTTCACCAGTTGAGCTGGAGAGGACACTATTGCACCCATTTTCCATTGAGGTGTGCTCCCCAAGCCTTGTCTGAGGCATCTGTCGTTAGAATCTGACTCGCCTCTGGTCGGGTCACAGAGAGTCCCTTGTTTAGGTGACATTCCTGAGCCCACCACAAAAATTCCTTCTGAATGCAAGGTATTATCTGAATGACAGTGTCTAGATCTTGGCAGTGTTGTGTCCATACATTTTTGAGATACCATTGAAGCTTCCTCATATGCAGTTTGGCATTGGGAAGCACCAGAATACAAGATGCCATGAACCCCAAGGCTTGAAGGACTGTCCTTGCAGTCAGCCTGGACTGTAGAGACATTTGATGGAAATAAAGAGAAAGGCTTCTTTGTTTGTCCGGGGTCAAAAAAGCCATCTGGGAAGCTGTATTCAGTCTCACACCCAGAAAGCACATGTCCTGAGAGGGTACTAGACTGGACTTTGTTTCGTTCACAGAATACCCTAGGCATCTTAACACTGCCATCATATACTGTAGATGAAGAAGAAGTTCGTCCTTGTCTTGTGCAATAATCAGGCAATCGTCCAAATAAGGATAAATCTGTATTCTTCTTAACCTGAAAAAGGCTATCACTGGAGCCAGAACCTTTGTGAACACTCTAGTAGATAAGCCAAAGGGCAATGCAGAGAACTGATAATGTAAATTTCCAGCCCGAAAACGCAGGTACCTCCTGCAACTGGGCCTGATAGGAACATGAAGATAAGCCTCTTTGAGATCCAGCGTTACCATCCAGTGATCTTTTCCCAACAGAGGTAAAAGCTGTTGTAACGTCAGCATTTTGAACTTTGGAATGTCCAGATAAGTGTTGAGGATAGATAAATCCAAAATTGGTCTCCACGTGTTCCCTTTCTTTGGTACTAGAAACAGGCGAGAATAAAACCCTAGGCCCACTTCTGACAGAGGAACTGGCTGTATAGCTCCTATTTGAAGAAGTAAAGAAATCTGCTTGTGAGCCTCTATCCTTTGCAGAGGAGGAACGTCTGGCATGCCTTTGAAAGGAGGCAGTGTATGGAAATAGAACTTGTAGCCTCGGTTTATAATGTCTAATACCCATTTGTCCTGGGTGACTAAAAGCCAGTTTTGCTTGAAAAGTGCTAACTTTCCTCCCAAAGGAGCTGCCAGGCAAGAAGAATCTGGCAGCTGAAAATGCAGGTCATTGGGCCTGTTTACGAAAGGACTGGCCCCTGCCCTCCCCTGCAGATTGTGCAGGCGAACTCCAAGTTCTAGGCCTAAATGTACTGTGAGCTCTGCCCCTGCCACGTCTAGATCTACCCCTAGACTGAGAATCAGAAGAAGGCCACCCCTTAGTAGGCCAATTTATACTAAACTTTGGAGGTTGCACCTGCAAAAAATCTTTAACAGTCTGCATAGACTTAGCCTTGTCTTCCATTTTCTTCAAAACCGACTCCACAGGGGGACCAAACAAAACTTCAGACTGTAAAGGGGCATCCAGAATTCTAGTTTTAACATGCTCGGACAAATTCTGATCCTTAAGCCAGGCGTGCCTACGAAGAACTGAACCAGTGGCAGCCACCCTAGAAGAGGCCTGTACAGCATCAAAACCACACTGCAAAGAATGCTTACCCACCTGTTCAGAGACATGTACTAAATCCTGCAATTCTTTACACTCTATGCCCTCTGCTAAAGCATCCACCTTAGATTTTAGCTGAGAAAGGAGGAAATTCTGATACTTCAACATATGAAACTGGCAATTCAAAGCCCTCATAGCTAAAGTAGAAGAGGTATACACCTTCTTACCCCATCTATCCAAAGCCCTAGCTTCCTTATCTAGAGGAACCGCATTCTTTACAACAGAGGCTCTAACACCCTTAGGCCCCTGACTAATAGTTTCTGGGTCCGCCCTAGGACTCTTATACAGATATTTATGAGCCTCAGGCACCCTGTAATACCTGTCCGGTTTGACTGGAGGAGGCAAAGAATCTGGATTAAGGGAAGCCTCCGAGAAAACATCTTGAACAACATCCAAAACAGGAGGTATAGCCAAGGGCCTATGCTGTGGTAAAAACAAGAATTCCCTAAGTCTCTTCCGTGAATCAGAGAAATCCTGTCCTTCCCACTTAAAATGCTCCCTCATGGAATGCAAAGTTTCTGAAAATGAAAAATCCTCTGGAGGAGAAGCAGAAGGAGTGGAATCCTCTGCATCAGAGTCCGAATAAGGGAGAAAATCTTGAATATCTTCAGCAGAAGACTCTGAGTCATCTGAGGCCTGATCCAAACTTTCCAACTCTGGCTCCACCCTGGGCCTCTTATCAGGAGGGGGCATAGAACCTCTAATTAAAGTAATCAAATCTTCTGCCATTTTAAGCATGTGCTTTTTAGGCACAGACCCTGAAGAACCTGGAGAGACACCAGAGGAAGGCAAAACAGACCTGCCCTTAGAAGAAGCCTTAGAAGTAGTAGCAGAAGGCCTAACCACCTTAGGCATAGAAGGGAGAACAGAAACCTGAGAGGCCCCTTCAGCTAGACCTGACTCCTGTGAGGGCACATCCTGCAAAATCAAAGTTTCCCCGAGACTCAACAGAAACTTCAGAAACTGCAGCCGGATCCACCTGTTCCACTGTAGCTTCTACAGGACCGGCGTCCGAAAGGGACGAAACATCCTGTCTAGGTTTTAAAGATTTGTCTTTGCACTTCTTCGTGGAAGCGGGCGTCGGAGGATCCAATGGCATATTATAATTACACCGCTTACCAAAGACTAACCTAGCGCAATCTAACCTTCGTTTTATGGTGCGCTTATTAAACCTAGCACAAAACCGACACCCTACTACGTCGTGCTCAGGTCCCAAACAAGGAATGCAAAGAGAATGATAATCCCTATGCGGTATCTGTTTCCCACAAGAAATACAATTATTCACTTTTTCTGACATCCGGAATTAACTGAGGCAAGAAAAAACAAAAATATTCGCCAACGGGGTACTTAGCCCAACTTGGTTTCGGTCTGAAACTCAGAATACGAAAATTTCAGAACGCCGAACGGCACTCGCAATGCTGCTTCTGCATCGGACCATGCGGCAAAAAAGACTGAGGATATGACGTCGGTCATGCGCTTTTATACCCTGACGCTCTGATGTCAGATCTGAGCGCCCATGACCGACGTCAGCCTTATACTTTGGTATTCGGGCCGACCGAGGACAGCAGACTACCCCCATATGTAAGGACTGCAGCAATGTGAGATGAAGAACATCTGTAGCACCAATGGAAAATGAAACTAAACACCACCACAAGTGGAAACTGGATCCCAAAGACAAAAACTCCAAAGCTCATAAAACCAAAAATCACTGAAAAAATAAAAAAGAATCCAGACCACAAATGAAGGTGTAGAAAAGCTTTATGTACTAGCGCTTTCATCTAGAAAAGACTTCTTATTCTTCTTACTTCAAATTTAAAAATGGTCTCTCAGTTCTAACTGGAGTGTGCTGAAAACTAATAAAGATCTTTTTGAAGCAGTAGGACCTAAACCTGCATTCACATATAGGACAGGAAAAAATTTTAAGAAAATCTTTGAACAGATTGACAGTAATGTTCAATTAACAAATAAAGCTACCATTCCATGTGGAAGTTGTAGTCAATGTCCCCACATTTTCAGGGAAGCACATATAAGATTGAACAATGGGCTAAACAGTTTTGTGAGATTCTGTAAGGGTAATTGTAGAACTAAGATGTTGGTTTACCTGGCTATATGCGGTGGATGCTCTGCATTTTATGTAGGAAAAACTGAGAGCATTCAAAGATAGAATATATGAGCATATTTACGATATAAGGACAGGTAAAGATAGTAGCGCATTGTTCAAACATTCAGAGTTATATGCTTCTTTTTGTGGTTTTAAATTTGGCATTATTGAAGTTGTAAGAAATAATGCTAGAGGGGGCGATAATAAAAATATTTTATTAAACAAAGGACTAAAATGGCAGCTTAGGCTGAGGGCTAACATTTCACCTGGTCTTAATGAATATGTCAGCATTAAGCCAGTTTTGTTAGCTAAAGCAGTTAGGGTTTAAATATCACCTTGTTTAGGGGTGAATAATGTTTTTAAATTTATGTTTTATATATGTTTATTGTATGGTCATGGCTGACACACAGTCTTTTACCACGTACTATATTTTCACATTTCCTTTCAGGTTATTGCGAGTGTTTCTTTAAATTTTTATTGGATGTTCCCATGAGGAACTATATAAGTTATGTGTAGCACCTGTGTTTTTTGCATCTGAAGAAGTCTTTTCTACACGAAAGCGCTAGTACATAAAGCTTTTCTACGCCTTCATTTGTGGTCTGGATTATTTTTTTTTTTTTCAGTGATTTTTGGTTTTATGAGCTACAGGAATCTATCCCTCCAGCATGTTCTATTTATTGTTGTGGCGAGGTTTAGCTCACTAGGGCGTATGGCTCGCAGTGACTTGGATTTCTTTAGGTGGAGCATGTCCATCAATTTTGAGTTGGACATGGCTTTGTAAGTCGGGCAGAGATCACCTCTGAGTAAGCGATATGCCACTGAGTACATCTGGAGTTTTTTCAGTTGGGCTGCATAGGACATATGTTTGAGGCCAGTAATCTTCTTGGTGAGGTGCTTTTGTTGTCTTTCCAGCTGTTGGAAGTGTCTTGTGAGGTACATCCCAAATGGGACATTGTACTCTATGATGGGTCTGATGAGTGACAAGTAGAGGGGCACTATAACCTCTATTTCTAGATGTGAACCCCTTAGTAATTAGATGGGCCACATAGATGGATTTCCTAACTACTTGGCAATATGATTGTCAAAGGAGAGATTACTATCTACCTGGGTCCCCATATCTCTTATTACCTCTTCTGTATTAAGGGGGCTGCCGCCTATGTGATAATTCGTGGGTGCTTTGTTTTTCCCAAACGGGATTACTATGCATTTTTTGGCATTTAGCTTGAGGCCATGACTTTGACATCAGGTGTCTGTCTCAGTAAGGCCTTTTTGAAGGATGTCCGTGTCAGCCGGAGTAAATTATGGCTCCCAGTTTGCAGTCATCGGCGAACTTCGTTAGCCATTGTCCTCCTGTGTTTGCCTGTACTTCTGAGAAATATATACCAAACAGTAGGGGTCCCAGAATAGAGTCTTGCGGGACACCACTTGTGACTGGTTTAGAGTTGGACCTGGAGCCCGCTATTCTTACCGTGTGAGTTCTGTCTGTAAGCCAGTTGGCAACCCATCTTGTGACAAAGGGGTTTATGTTCAGGCTGGTGAGTTTTTCTATAATACCCGGGTGAGGAATGGTGTCGAACGCCTTGGCAAGATCAAGGTAGGCTGTGTGAACCACCTTACCCTAGTCTATGGCCTTGGTGACTGTCTCGAAGAAGTCAACCAGGTTTAGTAGGTATGATCTGCCCTTAAATCCGAACTGGGTCGGGTCAAGTGTTTGGAGGTTCCCAATGTCTTTGTTAATGAGTTCCATGATGATGCGCTCCATAGCCTTGCAGACCAGGCTAGTCAGGCTTATGGGGCAACAGTTACCAGGGTCAGTTGTGGCCCCTCCTTTGTGGCGCGAAATAACCGTTGCTGTGCACCACTCTATGAGCACGTAGCCTGTGGAGAGGCTGAGGTTGAAGAGCGTGTTTAGGTGGGGGGTTAGTTCATTCTGTAGTTAGTGCAAGACGCAGCCTGGGACACCATCTGACCCCAATGATGCTGTGTTTTTGGCTTTTAAAAGGGCTGTTTTCACCTGTGCTTCTGTGATTTCCGGGACACTACAGTTTTCCGGTATTGTTGTGGGTCCTTTTGAAGGTGAGAGGGAGGTGAAGTTTGCACTGAATCTATCTGCCAGGATGTTGGCAATATCAGTAGGTTCAGTATATTTTGTGCTATTTTGCACTAACTCAGAGCATATCTGTGAATTGCCACTTAGATTCTTGACATAGCTAAAGAAGACTTTGTGGTTATCTTTCGAATCCTTGGCTATTTTTCTTTCAAAGTTAGCCTTGGATGATTTTATGAGGGACCTTAGTTTCTTACTGATACTGATCAGGGATGTCTTTCCTTCTTGGGATTTGCTTTTTTTCTGAACTAGTTTCCTCCTTTTGTCGTATAACCTGTTTATGGCAGGGGTCCACCAGACTGGTTTCCTTCTCTTAGGGGAGTGAGTCTTGGTCTTGGTAGGGATGGCACGATCCATGCATCCTTGTAGGTGCTCAGAGTGCAATTGTAAAGGATTCTGCATCTTGGGCAGTGTTATCCTTTAGCGTGGGGGCTGTGAAACTTACCACCTCTGCCTTAAGTAAGGTGAAGTTTGCTTTAGAAAAGTTTTTCACTGTGGTTTCCTTGGTTGGGGGTGGTGGTGGGGTGTGGACATCCAGGGTGATTAGTTTATGGTCTGATCTAACCAGTGACGGGTTGACCTCCGGTACAGAACACCTGTCGCCCATGTTGGTGATGAACAAGTCAATATGTTGTGGCCTCTGGTAGGGGAGTTTACCAGCTGATCCAGGGCATTTAAGTTGATAAATTCCAGGAAGGGCTGAGCCTGGGAGTTTGTACTCAAGTAGTTTTCCCAGTTAATGGTAGGGTAATTGAAATCGCCCAATATCAGGGTGTTCGGTAGGACCTTCATGTTTTCCAGTGTCTCCAGAAATGCGGAGTGGTGGTCCTGGGTCATGGAGGGTGATCTGTAGCAGGCCACAATTTGCATTGCAGATTTGCCCGATGTTAGTCGCACATGGATGATCTCAGAGGTATCATGCTGCGATACTAACCTGGTGGTGTGAGTATCCTTGATGAATATGGATACACCCCCTCCTTTTGTGTTTCGGTCCGTGTTCTGTGGCCGAAATGTGTGGTATGAGTGCCTGCTGTAGGAAGATGAACTCGGAGGATGTCAGAGACATGAACCCTGAGGTTATGTACCCTTTCTGGAGTGAGGTAAGCTTTCATTTGTCTAGTATCCAGCCGAGCACCAATGAACTCCAGAACCTGAACAGGGATCAGTGAAGATTTGCTGATACTGATGATGATGCCCAAGCTGTTTGCTAATAATAGGAAATAGTCCCTCGCTCGGCAGAGTAGATGCTTGGTGGGAGCAGCAAAGAGGCAATCATCCAGGTAAGGGAAGACCTGAATTCCCTGAAGCCTCAAGTGAGCCGCTACAACTGCCTGGGGGCTGTGGTGAGGCCAAATAGGAGGACTCTGAACTGATAATGACTGTCTCCCAGCCAGAAGTGGAGAAACCTGCAGGAGCATCTTGACATGACAGTCTGCTTCCTGGAGGTCACTCGAGCACATCCAATCTTTCTCCTGCAGGTAGGGCAGGATGGACTGAAGAGTGACCATCCGGAATTTCTCCTTGGCTACTGACAGGTTCAAGGTGGACAGATCCAGGATGTCATAGGTCCCCATTTTCTTTGGGACTAAAAAGAACCTGGAATAAATGCCAGATCTGGACTGGTCTAGGGGGGTGGGGTTGGATGATTCATTTTTTGAGCAGCTTGTCGATTTCTAGAGCTGCTGCCTCCTTTTGTGGGTGGAACATCTGGGAGGGATTTTGGTAAGAGTGGTGGTTCAGTGAACGGGATGAAATAACCTCTGGCTATATTTACAACATCCAGTGGTCTGATGTTACAGACGCCCATGTCGCTGGATGTAATGAAAGGCTACCCCCGACTGCCTCCAGAGAGGAGCAGGTGGGCAGCCCCTCAGGGCTGCTGCGTGGGTCTGTTTAAGAAAGGTTCTCAAGACCCAGCATTCCTTGGACCCCCACTGCCTCTTGAACATTGTCTGTCATAACCCCCCCTGCCTCTGGGGGAAGGTGAGTCCTGAGTGTCCCGGGAGAACAGAGACTTTCAGAACCACATCTTTCTTGTCCCTTGATGATCCCTACAGAAGGATCTTTGAGGGGCAGGGAAGCGGATCCCGACAGCAGACAGTGTCTTCCCATCCTTCTCACTCTGGACCAATGTGTCACGAACTGTTTTCCCAAACAGGGAAGAACCATCATAAGGGGCATTTGCAAAAGACTCCTTGAAGGGTTCTGTAAATTGACACAGCTGGGAACTGTCATGACGCCTCATGGCAACCACGGAACCGGCCACCCTGGTGGCTCCCTCCGTAGCATGGGAGAGAAGATGCATGGATATGCTAGCTACCACTTTGAGCGTGGCCATCCATGTGGAGAACACCTTTTTGCCCTCCGCCGACACTGGGTCTTATAGGTGACTCAGCAAACTCCATGACTAGGTCTCGCTGCAGTCGAATGATGTGTGCCATGTAGTTCAGCGCCCTTATAGTACAGGTTGCTGAAGCATACACTGGCTTCCCAAGAAGGTCATCGACTCCCGGTCAGGAGGATGGACTGTAGAGCTCTCCTGCGCAAGCTCTTTTTTCGTGGCGGAAGGCACCACCATACCATCCACAGGGGACCCCTTACTCCAACTAGTCCTGTCTGATGGGGGAGCTGAAAACTTTATCTCGGCGCCTAGGGATTGGCTCCACGGTGTCTGGTTCCTTTCACACTCAAGATGTAATGAGTTCCACAAGCGAATCCATGGTAGGGGGACACCCAGGAAGTAGATGGGCCTGTGCCAGATGCCTCCAGGAACACTGACTCATCAGAGGTCAGTTTTTGGGCAGACCATCCTCTGGCGAAGGAGTTTCATGATGTCTCCAAAGGACACATCCTTGGGGGGTTGACGGGAACCTTCCCCTTCCTCTAAGTCAGTGTCTTCGGTGAGGGACTCTGGAGAGGAGTCCAAGTGCCTCCTTTTGCACATCCATTTGCGTGGAATCTCCTTAGTGGGGCGCTCTGGGTGGAACTCTCAAACCTCTTGTGCTCCAGTGTAGGGGTTTCCTAAGGCAAAACTGCACGGGCTGTCCCTGAGATGGCAGGAAGGTCAGGGCTGTAAACCAAAACAGAGGGAGTCGGGGAGGATTCCGAAGACGAGATGGTTGGGGCGTCCACGAACTCGAGAGAACCCTCTTTACCACGTCAAAAGCTGAAGGGGAGCAGACATCCTGAGAAGCTACAAACACGAAGAACATCCATACATTGCAGGCTGCAAAGGCTCTTTTTCCTCTAGTTTCTGCCCTTGTAAGAAAATCAGAAAGACAGAAACTCTAATTTATGGGCAATTCTGATACCAATTTCATAAGGAAATTTCCTTAAGGTATGTCTGAGTCTCCTGAAAGACCAGATTTGGTTCCAACAAACAAAGGCTTAAAGCTCTTAGATCCTTGTAGGCACAGGTGATGAACATAAGGAAAACTAACTTCCTAGAAATTAACTTAAATACTACTGAGTCAGCTGGCTTGAGAGACAGGCAAACTTGTAAATCATGAAATTCCAAGTCTCAAAGATGCAAAGGGTCCTTCAAAGGAGGATGAAGACACAAAACACAAACTACATGACCAACTCGCTCTATCCAACATTTCTGTCCTCTCCCAGGTGATAGTACGAGAAATAGCGGACACATGCATCATGGCTACTTACACAACTGAGACCCAAGTCATACTGGTGCGTAATATACAGTAGGTTAGACGAACTCACATGATGGACTGGGGTGAGATTAGCCATCTTTCTTCCCATAAGAATCTTTTCCACATTTTAGTGCATTTCTGTCCTTTAAAAGGCTTCTTAGCAGCTTTAAAGAATTCTACTATGGCAAAGCAGCTTAGCAGGTTGAAGGGATCAAAATAAAGAACCACTCCATGAGACAATGATGAAATGCCATCTGCAATCCCAGCCAAGGTGGGGAGGACTCTTGGCTTGTACTGAGAAAGCTTCCTGTATTACGAGGAATCTGACAGCCTGAAACCAAGCACATCATTGTTAATATTACAGGGGTGATCAAAGTTGAGCTTTAGTCTTTCTTTTCTGAATTGTATACTGGGGCATGGAATGACAGGCAACCATAGGAAGCTACATAGGAGTCTACCTTGCCACAGGACAGAGAATGTGTCTACCATTATCTCCTCAACTGTCCTGCAACAAAGTACAGAAGAGTAAAACAATTTACTCTCATATGGCAAACAGGTTAAGCTGTGGAATACCTCAATCCCAGAATAGAATGACCAACCAGGAATCCCAAGAGCTTACTCAGCTCCAGGACAAGACTGGAAAAGTAGCTGTGTCAGTCCACCTGCATATCCACTTCTTCCAGGAGGTTAACGGATGAAATGCTTGACTTCAATCCCTGAGGCCCAATGTCAGATTTGCATCACCTCTGCAGAAGACATACAATCCTGTGCTCCCCTGCATATTTAAGTTTACACAAAACAATGGTTCTCAGACCAAATGAAAGGAGGGACTGGTTTCTGAGAGGGCTGCTCACATGTCCAAATGGTTTATGTAGTACCTCCTATGCTCCGTTACAACTTACAGACACCAGAGTTAATGATGGTTGGTTCCCATTAGTGAAACTTTTATCAGGACATGTGATGGGTTTGGCTGCAGGAAGAGAAGACTCGCACCAAGACAGATGGAAACTGTCCACCACTCCAGGGCTTGGTGACAGGTCCAACACTAGAAGCTGATCCACGAGCACTCTGCAACCACTGACACACCATAATACACTGCAACATACGAGTCCTGAGTCACCATAAAGATCATATATGTCACAAAACTCAGACATTTATGTTTTTGTACTGAAGTCATAAAAAGTAAGGGACTGGCACAGCAAAATCAGAGAGCAGCCCCTGTAAGAATATCGCCCAGCATGGTCTCAGAGATTCACAATCTCCTGCATAAAATATAGGGAAATTGTATGCATGAATGCATTTATTTATTTATACAGACAGTAACTTGTCTTGTCTTTATTCATTACAGCCATGCATAAAAACTACCACTTACTTCGCAGACAGTTGTATGCTGAAAAACTTTGGTGATCACCATAATCAGCCACTGCATTACTCATTTACAGTTTGCTAAAAAACATGTCTTGCTTTTTGAACAGTACGTATGGAACATCAATTACCTTAAATATATTTGCATGCTAAACAACTTTATACCATAAAACAACACTTATTTTACAGATATATTCATGCTAAATACTTTACATCTTCTTCTTCAATATACATTACAATAAAACATATATATCACTTATTTTATTTATTTTACATTTGTTTACCGGGAAAGTGAGACTGGATACCAGTCCTGTTTAAGTGGAGGCCCAGGAAGAAAAGCTCCACGTGAACAAAAATAAGTATTTACAGTTAAATGCACATTCTAGACTTAGGTTATAGTTACAAATAGTAGACAATCAGGTACATTCAGTTTATGGTAACATAGTAAATAAACAAATAGGTAACTCAGCAGAACACATGATTGAGAGTACATGTGGCAATTATTAAAACTATCGAGAACCAAGTAATGAAGAGGTATAAATCAAGTTAATTCAGACATGGTATAGTGATATAACTGGAACTACAGAAGTACAGTTTGAGAAAGAAGACAGACAGTAGTAGAGTTACTGAAAGTGAGAATGGAGATATGTTGTGGATAAGTATTAACCGGGATTTTGTCAGCAACAGAGCCAAGTATTAGTTAAATTTTTAGATTAAAACCGTACTAAGGAAGAACTGGATGTTAAATGGCTGGGCATTGCATTCCATATTTTTTATATGAAGCTAGAGAAGAAGGATTCACCTGCTGTATTTTTGGCTTTAGTTACCTCAAGAAAGAATTTATTACTGGAGAGGACAGTTCTATTACTGGAGTGTGGAAGTAGTAGATTCTGGAGTGCGGGAGTTTTTTGTAGGCTGATGTAGTATTTTATGAGCTACGGTGACTTTATTATGTAGTAGGTGGGGAGGGAATTCCAACCAGTTGAATTAATTTAGAGCTACACAGTGGTGTGACCTGTAAGGACAGTCAGTGGCCAATCTGGCTATTTTGTTATAACATGAGTCAAGGTTGGCTAATTCAGTCTTTCTAAAATTAACAAAAATTGGAGAGGCATAAAGGAGTGTTGAGAGGAGATGGGTGCATGCAATGGTAGACAATGTTTTAGTGAGAAATTGCTTGTTTCTACATAGAACTCCTAGTTTTTTTATGTACTTTCTTAATGGTCTGGGAGATGTCACTATCAAATTTCAAATTACTGTCAATCTATATGCATAAGTTTGGTGTGGTCTACAGGAGAGATACTGGTTTTACTCAAAGACAGGATATTAAATGAGAGGTTAGTTGCAGCAGATCAAGTAGGATGGCAGAGCAAAAGTTTAGTTTTGTATGGATTTAGAATTAGTTGGGATTTGGCAAGCCATGCTTCAATGGAAAGAGTGTGTACAGCTTTTGGAGAGAGGAAGAGGCACACATTAGTGTAGAGTCATCTGCATATTGGATGATAGAAGTTTATACAGCAGAAATATGGATATTGGTAGTAAATACAGAGAGCAGTAGGGGTCCCAGGATGGAAACTTGGGGAACTCCTAGGATGACTGGATGAAGAGGGGAGAGACCCTGCTGCCATTAAACTGCTTGCTGCTGATCTTCTAAACAGCACTGGAACCAAGCAAGAGAGGATTTACTGAGATTTAGATCAGAAACAACATTAAAAGGTTTACTATGTGAGACCACGTCAAAGCCCTTAGAAAGATCTAGGAAGATAGCAGATACAAATTTAGCATCGTTTCTGTGGTGGTTAACTCTATTGTTGTGCTATGAAAGGGCTAGAGGCCACGTATATTTTTATTTTGTTTTTAGATTGTTTACTCCTCCAACTCCCAACAGTCAGCCTTCTTTACTGGACTTGAGTGAATCTGCAACCTGTGTTCTTGCCAACATACTAGCAATGAGCTACCAAATCACGTAAGCCTTTGCTTGCACTGCAGCAGCTTTAGCCAACAGAGAACCACTTCACCTCATCCCTGAATGGGTGAGCCAGCATAAAATGTTCATTCCTATCCTTCATTACTAGGCTCTTCCAACATACCTCTGCTCCCCAGGGCCACATAGTCCCATTAAAAGAGTAAGGATATTCACATACATGAGAAAATAAAACTCACATATAACATGCTTACAACAAATCACCTCGAGAAGTGCAACTGATTCAGCTGAGTTCCAGCTTATGATGGAAGACGTTATATTACAGGAGGATTTAACAGCACTGACAGGAGAATTATATCGTTTCAAAGATTAATGAATTTCAGAGAACACAGAGGGTGTACACAATATATCAGCAAACAGCAACTATTTTATGAAATATTGCAGTCTCATGGGTTTAGTAATATTAATGTGGTTTTGAGCTACACTCTGCAGAGGAGTTATACTTGCCACTCATCGAGGTTTAAATCCTCACCTCCAATCGATACACAAATAATGTTGGTGGAACATGCTTGTCTATTAAAGGATTTGGAAACAATGCCTAATTCTCTGTCAGACCACGAGGCCCAAATCTCTAATTTTTAAAGAAGGGGAACCCCTTGAGAGCCCCAGAAAATTTCCTACATATTATCTGAATGAAGCAAAGTCTCAGTTTAATTCAATCAGGAAAAACACCCTGTCTAGAAGTTTCAAGAGAAAATGACTAGAAAGACTGGTAAGAAGCTATGAAATCTACCAACGAAGTAACAAAACACTATACAGTGAAGTCAAAGGAACAAATACTTTTACATGTCACAAGATAAGCTGTCCTGCAAGATAAACTGGATCAAGACTCTGAGGAAACTTCTTGCAAAACACACAGAGCTAAAGGTAAGCTCTAACATTTACTGGACAAGAAAAGTATGGAGTTACAACTAAAAATACTGGCGAGATGTTACTAGGATTCCAAGCATACTATTAGCACTGGTACAGCAGCAACATTACACCACATAGTGAAATGATGGCAACATTAAATCCTCTGTATGAATTAGATTTGGCAGTTATCAAACAGTTACAAGTGATGGATCAACCTCTCCAATTAATATAGAAGAGAATGAAGTTGGTGAATGGTAAAAAAAGAAGTTATGTACTCACCATAACGTTCCATCTGAGTAGTCAGACTTCATTCTTCTGCACATATGGGTATTCGGATCCGAGCCGGCAAAACTTTTACAAGCATCAGCTCCGAGCTCCAAGCTCCTCCCCTACCTATAATACATCACTTCCTCCTGAATAACGCCAGATCGAGTTTGCTGTCACTAACTAGCAACGTAACCCACAATCCAAACAGGATAAGACCTGAATAGTGAGGGGGATGGAGGGAGGGAAGGTGCAGAAGAATGAAGTCTAACTACTCAGATGGAACGTTATGGTGAGTACATAACTTCTTTATCTGAAGTAGTTAACTTCATTCTTTCTGCACATATGGGACAGAGTCCCCAGCTACTTGTACTCCCGGTAGGCCCTTATGGAAGGACATTTCTGAGCACCGCAGAGCCAAAGGATGCTCTCCCTCTAGAAATCAAATCTAATTTATAATGAGAGATAAATGTATGCAAATTGGCCCACGTGGCTTCCGCAAAGCTATCATCTAAAGGTACTTTTGACCAAAAAGCTGCAGAAGTGGCCATTGATCTAGTGGAACAAGAAGTTATGTACCTACCATAACGTTCCATGTTAGTTGTCTTCTTCTCGCCTTCTTTCTTGCTGGATGGGTTCGGAGCCGATCCTCGGCTCCGATTCGGCCAATACTAAAGCTCGAGAACTAATTCCACCGGCTCGAGGCTCCCCTATATCCCACAATGCTAGGCGGTAACTACTCAGATCTCGTTTGATAGCTATACCAAGCAACCCTAGTCTCTATAGACTGGAGTAGGGAAACCCACCTCAAACAACCTGAGTGAAAGGTATCGCAGACCTAAGAAAGGAGAAAAAGAGGTGGAAGAATGTGTGGGAATGACGACTTCCAGAGGAAGAACACAAACTGAATTCCTGTCGGTCTGTCCAGGCTTGGGGGAAGGAGGGTGGGACGCAAGAAAGAAGGCGAGAAGAAGACAACTAACATGGAACGTTATGGTAGGTACATAACTTCTTAATGTTAAGTTGTCCATCTCGCCTTCATTCTTGCTGGATGGGACCGCGTCCCTAGCACCTTATCCTGGGTGGCCTATCGGAACAGACTCTTGAGAAAGTATAGTTTGTACCTACCATAAATGTAGATGTCCGATAGATATGCAACTGCAGTCCTGACATATGGGTTTGTCCTGCCTCAGGCAGCCCTTCGGTCGGCCAGATTCCAAAGTCTGGGTCCGACCTTGGCCGATGTCGCCTCCTCCCCGACGTCAGAGCAGCTGGAGTATAAAGGCATCAGCAGACACCATCTTCTTCAGTGTTTCTTGCCCCAGATGCCAGGTGCCCTCCAAGGAAGGCTAAATTTTGTGAATGGATAAACAGATAAAACCAGACATGCACAACAGTAATAAACAGATACACCATAATATATATCCCCAGCTGATAGGTAAGGGGAGAAAGGACCCAAAAGGGGAAAAACAGAGGGGTAGGAGGGAGGGAAAACCTGACTGCAGTTGCATATCTATCGGACATCTACATTTATGGTAAGTACAAAACTGTACTACGTCCTTCAAGAATGCAACTGCAGTCCTGACATATGGGTTGAATACCATAGCCAAGCTGGGGGTGGTAGGACTAAACAAGAGAAGGTGTAGCTAGAAGGCCCTGCAGGACTGCCGAAGCAAAGCCTGCTCGGGATCTGGAGTATAATGGCAGGTTGCAGTGTTTGGTAAATGTATGCACAGAGCTCCATGTAGCAGCCTCTAGAATATCTTTTGTAGCCACTCCTCTTAGAAAAGCTGTGGATGTGGCCATAGCTCTGGTGGAGTGTGGTCTAATATTAACTGGCACACATTTTCCATGAAAAGAATAAACAGAATCTGATGCAGTGTCCAATCCATTTTGAGATAGTTTGTTTGGTGACTGCTTTTCCTTGCACTCCAGCAGCATAGGCTACAAACAGTTGGTCAGACTTCCTCGTGACTTTGTTCTATCCAAGTAGTAGCGTAGTTGTCTGTGAATGCCTAAAGTATGCAGCAGCTTTTCCCCCTTTATTTTGAGGGTTAGGAAAGAAAGTAGGCAGATGAATTGCTTGGTTTAGAGACACTCTGGGTATCACCTTAGGCATGAATGAAGGATTGGTCCTAAGGGAAACTCTGTCCTGATGAAAGATGAGAAAAGGAGGAACTGCCATGAGGGCCTGTATCTCGAGACTCTTCTTGCTGAGGTGACTGCCAACAGGAAAACCGTTTGCCAAGAGAGAAATTGCATTTCTGAAGATGCTGCTGGTTCAAAAGGAGGAAGAGTTAATTATTCCAAAGGCGTAATTGAGGTCCCATGCAGGAATTGGTAGCTTCCTTGGAGGTTTGATATTCTTTATGCCTCTTAGAAGCTGTCTTAGCAAGGGATGCGAAAACGCAGGTGGATCACAGTTGTAATGTGCTGAGATAGCTGAAGCATGGATTTTGATGGAAGAGTATGAGAGGCCACTGTGAAACATTTCTGCTAAGTATTCTAATATCTGAGGTATGTTCATCAGTGATGCATCCTGGCCCTTGTTGACATTCCAGATGGTGAATCTCTTCCATTTGGCCGAATAGGTTTTTCTGGTGGAAGGTCTGCTTGCCTCCAGCAAAATTTCCTGAACTTTTTCGGAGAGGGAGTCATGAGTCTGAGTCATGGAACTCTCCAAGCTGTCAGCTTTAAGGTTTGCAGGTTCTGATGAACAGTCTTGTAACTGTGTTGAGTCAGAAGAAGAGGCCATTGAGGCAAGGGCCACGGTTTGGTGTGAGTTATGCTCAGTAGTAGTGGATACCAGTGTTGCCTTGGCCAGTCTGGAGCTATCAAGATTCCTCTTGGTTGTTCTGCCTTGATCTTCAGTAACACCTTGGTGAGCAAAGGTAGAGGAGGAAATGTATAAATTGTTAGAGCATTCCAGCTGAAGGAAAGAGCATCCGTTCTCCAAGCTAGAGGATGGTGTATCCTTGTGCAGAACCTTTCCAGGTGATGACTGAGATGAGATGCAAAGAGGTCTATGTCTGGTCTTCCCCATGCAGATGCTATTTGTGAGAAAATGCGTGGGTGTAGCATCCATTCGTGTGGATCCAAGAAATTTCTGCTCAACCTGTCTGCCAGAACATTGTCATTGCCTGGAACAAACTGGGATTGCAAGTAGATGTTCAGTTTCAGGGACTTTTCCCAAAGAACCATTGTTAGTCTGCAGAGGGTAGGAATGGAGTGCCCCTTGTTTGTTTATGTACCACATGACAGTGGTGTTCTCTGTCCTTATTAGCAGATGACCTTGCTGAAGAGATTTTCCAAAGGCTTCTATTGCATGTATCACTGCCAACATCTCTTTTTGATTTATGTGCTGATGCATCTCCATGGGAGTCCATTGCCCTTGAATGCATCTGCGTCCATGTGCCCCCATCCATGGACTGAGGCGTCTGTTGTAATAGTTTGACTTGTTGAGGTTTGTTGAAAAGCATGCCTTGTTTAAGTGACTTGCTTGAGCCCACCACAAAAATTCCTTTGCAGGCATGGTATGAGTGGTATTATGTCTTCTAGGTTGTGGCTGTGTTGCGACCACAAGCTTTTTAGGTACCACTGCAGCTTTCTCATGTGTAGTCTTGCCAGAGGGATTAGAAGAATGCAAGATGCCATGAACCACAGGGCCTGCAGGGTCTTCCATGGGTCAGGTGGGTTAATTTTGCTAGGCCTTTGAAGTAAGCTGTTAAATGCTCTTGTTTCTCCTCTGTGAGGAAAGCCATTTGTAGCTGTGTGTCCATTTTTGCTCCTAGAAACAAGGTCATTCTGTATAGGGGGTATGAATGAGTGCCTCCCTGTTTGTTGACAAAATGTACCACATGACTGTCGTGTTGTCTGTCCTTATCATCAACTGGCCCTCTTTGAGGAATGGTTTGAACTTTTGGATTGCCAGTTTTACTGCCAGCATTTCTTTTAGATTGATGTGCAGGTGAAGTTGATCCTGTGTCCACAATCCTTGCACGCATTTGTCCAGCATGTGGGCCCCCATCCTAGGTCTGAAGGCCTGTTGTGATGGTCTGGCTTGGTTGACATCCATGAAGGGTAGGCCTGGGTTTGACTGGCATGCCTGAGCCCACCATAGGAACTCCTGTTTTAAGCATGGAATTAGTGGGATTTCTGTTTCTAGACTGTGTCTGTGTTGGGACCATAAATTCTTTTAGGTACCACTGTAGTTTCCTCATATGTAGTCTGGCAAATGGACCAAGATTATGCATGATGCCATGAAGCCCAAGGCCTGCAGAAATTTTCTTGCTGTTAACTTGTTCAGTTTTGTTAGTGCCAAGAAGTAAAGAGGAAGTTCTTTTTGTTTTCTGTAGTCAGGAATGCCATTTGTTGTACTGTGTCCAATTCCGCCCAAGAATGTCCTTGTTTGGGATGGTATCAGCCTTGACTTTTGTAAATTGACTGTGTATCCCAGTCCTTGTAGCAAGTAAATGACCCTTTGTAAATCTGTTGTCAGCTTGCTTTTGTTGTCCCTTGTAGCAGGCAGTCGCCCAGGTATGGGTAAATTTGAATTCCCTGTAGTCTGCAATGGCGACATTGATGCCAGGCATTTTGTGAATACTCTGGGCAGTAGATAAGCTTCAAAGGGCAATGCTGAGAATTGATAGTGCTCTGATCCTGCAAGAAATCTGAGGTATCTTCTGCAGATTGGTCGAATGGGGACGTGCAGGTATGCCTCCTTGAGATCTAGAGTTACCAGCCAAGACCTTGCCCAGCATGGGAAGAAGTTGCTGTAAGGTCAGCATTTTGAATTTTGGGACAATGATGTATGTATTTAAGGTGGACAGGTCGAGAATTGGTCTCCAACTTTTTCCTTTCTTGGAACTAGGGAATAGTCTGGAATAGAACCCTTCCTTGTTCTGCTGTTGGCACTCTTTCCACAGCTCTCATGTTTACTAACTCCATTATCTGGGAGCCTCTGTTTTTGATTTGGAGGTAGATTTACATTCCTCTTTTGACTGGTAAAGAGTGGAAGTGAAACCGTAACCTTGATCTATGGTTTGTAAATCCACTTGTCTTTGTTATGTAGTGCCAGTTCTTTGAAAATAAGGTTAACTTTCCGCCTAGAGGAGCTGCTATTTGTTCCTGGTAGGCGGAGTTAGAGTAAGTCACTGTGGTTGTGTTGATGTAGTGGCAGTGGCTGTGTCTGTGCCTCTGTTGCTACCTTGCCACTGTCGCCCCTCTGTAGGCACCTCCTCTGGATTGGTTTCTGCCTCTGGAACGCCTATTCCTGCCCCTTTGAAATTTTGTGGAGTCAGGAAAGGACCACTTTGTGGCAGGCCTGTTCCTGCTAAACCTTGGGGTTGTACCTGCAAGAAATCTTTAACAGTTTGAACAGATTTTGCCTTTTCTTCCATTTTCTTCATAACCTGCTGGGCAGGTGTACCAAACAAACTTGTCTTGTCCATAGGAGCATCTAGTAACTTAGCTTTTAACATGATCCGTAAAGCTTGTTCCTTTAGCCATGCATGCCTTCTTATCACTGTGCCTGTCATGGCTGATCTAAATGAAGCCTCCAGTGCATCATAGCCACATTTTTAAGGAATGGTTGCTAACCTGTTGTATGTTATTTACCATCTCTAATACATATTTCTTATCAAGAGATTCATCAGTGGTTAGTTTTAGTTAACTGATCAAGCATAAACTTTTGGTATTGTATCATGTGAAACTGACAAGTTTAAAGCTCTAGCTGAGAGAGTAGCTGAAGTGTAGACCTTTTACCCCATCTGTCTAATGACCTTGCTTCCCTTTCAGAAGGAATAGGGTTTTAGCTGTGGTCACGCTACTGCCTTGCGAGCCTGGGATATAGTTTCTGGGTCTGCAAGTCCCGCCTTGTAAAGGTCGTGATGAGTATCTGGCACCCTGCAAAATCTGTCTGGTTTGGCAGGGGCTGGGGTAAAGAGTCTGGAGCGGAGCAAACATCATTGAAAGCATCATCCACCACAGAGAGAACAGGAGGTATAGCTAAGGGCCTGTGCTGTGGGAGGTGCAGAAAGGTCCTAAGTCTTTTTCTGGAGTCTGAAAAATCCTGTTGCTGCCATTGAACTGTTCTCGTGATGGCATGCAAGGTTTCCCCAAAGGAGAATTCTTCTGGTGGGGAAGCAGCTGGAATGGATTCTTCAGCATCAGAATCTTCAAAATTGGAGAAGGGAGCCTCTGGCTGGTCAGTTATGTCTGATTCATCAGCAGAATCATCAGAAGACACTGGCTCAGGGGGCTCTGCCCTAGGTCTCTTCTCTGGGGCCTGAGAGGCCCTGTCTGGGTGAGATTGAGATCCTCTAATTAAAGAAATTAAATCTTCTGCCAAAGAAAGCATTTGAGAACTAGAAGAGGGCCTGGATGAGGGGGGTTTAACAGGCACTGATTTAGTAGTCTTGGCTGCTTTAGTTCCCCGGCGAAGGCCTTAATGGACATGGCTGCTGGAGGCCTAGCAGCACCACGCGCTGGGGTAGAGACATCCAAGGGGATGGTGTCTGATAAGTCAACCAATCGTAGGGGTAAAATTTCTGAGGTCGATTGAAGAGTTGTAGCAGGGGCCTCAGTTGTAAGAAAAGGTTCAGCTGTACTTTGATCAGTTTTCTTCGGTTTCGCCAAACCGGTGACACTCGGTTTGCTTTACCGCGGTTTCGCCAAAACCGCTGGATCGCGAGTGTCGGCCTTTATCTTTGCGCTTTTGAAGATTGGGTAGTCGGAGGATCCGACGGCATAATGTACGCAAAATCAGTACCGAAAAACTGTTCTGCAACTCCGACCGACGCCTAAGCCGCTCGCCGGGTTGAAAGAGGCACAGGTCAACAGGCTGCTACGCCGTGGGCTGGGCCTAAACAAGGCAGACAGTAAGAGTGGAAATCTTTATGAGGTATTTGTTTCACAGGTTAAACAATTGTTAACTTTTTCTGACATCGGGCTGAGGCAAGAAAGAGTCCCCAACGGGTACTTTAGCTTTAGTAGTCTTCAAGCTAGTATTCGTAGAAGTAATCTCTGATCCGACCGACCGCACTTCATGCAACAGCTTCTGCTCGGCGCCACGCCGCAAGAAAGACTGAGGAAAATGGCGCCGCTGATGCTTTATACCAAGACCAACAGAGATGACGCGGGTGGAGGCGACATCAGCCGGGCCGGACCCGACTTTGGAACCGCCGACTGCAGGGCTGCCTGACGACAGGACAACCCTCTTGTTATGACTGCAGATGCATCCATGAAGGACATCTGTACTACGTCCTTCAAGAATGCAACTGCAGTCCTGACATATGGGTTGAATACCATAGCCAAGCTGGGGGTGGTAGGACTAAACAAGAGAAGGTGTAGCTAGAAGGCCCTGCAGGACTGCCGAAGCAAAGCCTGCTTGGGATCTGGAGTATAATGGCAGGTTGCAGTGTTTGGTAAATGTATGCACAGAGCTCCATGTAGCAGCCTCTAGAATATCTTTTGTAGCCACTCCTCTTAGAAAAGCTGTGGATGTGGCCATAGCTCTGGTGGAGTGTGGTCTAATATTAACTGGCACACTTTTTCCATGAAAAGAATAAACAGAATCTGATGCAGTGTCCAATCCATTTTGAGATGGTTTGTTTGGTGACTGCTTTTCCTTGCACTCCAGCAGCATAGGCTACAAACAGTTGGTCAGACTTCCTCGTGGACTTTGTTCTATCCAAGTAGTAGCGTAGTTGTCTGTGAATGCCTAAAGTATGCAGCAGCTTTTCCCCCTTTATTTTGAGGGTTAGGAAAGAAAATAGGCAGATGAATTGCTTGGTTTAGAGACACTCTGGGTATCACCTTAGGCATGAATGAAGGATTGGTCCTAAGGGAAACTCTGTCCTGATGAAAGATGAGAAAAGGAGGAACTGCCATGAGGGCCTGTATCTCCGAGACTCTTCTTGCTGAGGTGACTGCCAACAGGAAAACCGTTTGCCAAGAGAGAAATTGCATTTCTGAAGATGCTGCTGGTTCAAAAGGAGGAAGAGTTAATTATTCCAAGACGTAATTGAGGTCCCATGCAGGAATTGGTAGCTTCCTTGGAGGTTTGATATTCTTTATGCCTCTTAGAAGCTGTCTTAGCAAGGGATGCGAAAACACAGGTGGATCACAGTTGTAATGTGCTGAGATAGCTGAAGCGTGGATTTTGATGGAAGAGTATGAGAGGCCACTGTGAAACATTTCTGCTAAGTATTCTAATATCTGAGGTATGTTCATCAGTGATGCATCCTGGCCCTTGTTGACATTCCAGATGGTGAATCTCTTCCATTTGGCCGAATAGGTTTTTCTGGTGGAAGGTCTGCTTGCCTCCAGCAAAATTTCCTGAACTTTTAGGAGAGGAGTCATGAGTCTGAGTCATGGAACTCTCCAAGCTGTCAGCTTTAAGGTTTGCAGGTTCTGATGAACAGTCTTGTAACTGTGTTGAGTCAGAAGAAGAGGCCATTGAGGCAAGGGCCACGGTTTGGTGTGAGTTATGCTCAGTAGTAGTGGATACCAGTGTTGCCTTGGCCAGTCTGGAGCTATCAAGATTCCTCTTGGTTGTTCTGCCTTGATCTTCAGTAACACCTTGGTGAGCAAAGGTAGAGGAGGAAATGTATAAATTGTTAGAGCATTCCAGCTGAAGGAAAGAGCATCCGTTCTCCAAGCTAGAGGATGGTGTATCCTTGTGCAGAACCTTTCCAGGTGATGACTGAGATGAGATGCAAAGAGGTCTATGTCTGGTCTTCCCCATGCAGATGCTATTTGTGAGAAAATGCGTGGGTGTAGCATCCATTCGTGTGGATCCAAGAAATTTCTGCTCAACCTGTCTGCCAGAACATTGTCCTTGCCCGGAACAAACTGGGATTGCAAGTAGATGTTCAGTTTCAGGGACTTTTCCCAAAGAACCATTGTTAGTCTGCAGAGGGGGTAGGAATGAGTGCCCCCTTGTTTGTTTATGTACCACATGACAGTGGTGTTCTCTGTCCTTATTAGCAGATGACCTTGCTGAAGAGATTTTCCAAAGGCTTCTATTGCATGTATCACTGCCAACATCTCTTTCTTATGTGCTGATGCATCTCCATGGGAGTCCATTGCCCTTGAATGCATCTGCCGTCCATGTGCGCCCCCCATCCATGGACTGAGGCGTCTGTTGTAATAGTTTGACTTGTTGGAGGTTTGTTGAAAAGCATGCCTTCGTTTAAGTGACTTGCTTGAGCCCACCACAAAATTCCCTTTGCAGGCATGGTATGAGTGGTATTATGTCTTCTAGGTTGTGGCTGTGTTGCGACCACAAGCTTTTTAGGTACCACTGCAGCTTTCTCATGTGTAGTCTTGCCAGAGGGATTAGAAGAATGCAAGATGCCATGAACCACAGGGCCTGCAGGGTCTTCCATGCGGTCAGGTGGGTTAATTTTGCTAGGCCTTTGAAGTAAGCTGTTAAATGCTCTTGTTTCTCCTCTGTGAGGAAAGCCATTTGTAGCTGTGTGTCCAGTTTTGCTCCTAGAAAAATAATCTCTTGGGATGGCAGTAATCTTGATTTTTGAATGTTGACTGTGTATCCCAAAGCCTGCAGCAATTGAATGACGTAATCCAAGTGTTTTATCAAGGTCTGTTTGCTGTCTGCTTGTATTAGGCAGTCGTCCAGGTAACCCTGGAGTCTGCAATGTGCCACTACTGATGCCAGGCATTTCGTGAATACTCTGGGCACAGTAGATAAGCCAAACGGCAATGCTGAGAATTGATAGTGCTCTGTTCCTGCAAGAAATCTGAGGTATCTTCTGCAACTGTGTCTGATAGGGACATGCAGGTATGCCTCCTTGAGGTCCAGAGTAACCAGACAAGACCCCTTGCCCAGCATGGGAAGAAGTTGCTGTAACGTCAGCATCTTGAATTTTGGCACCATGAGAAAAGTATTTAGAACGGACAAGTCCAATATAGGCCTCCATTGTTTTTCTTTTCTTGGAACAAGGAACAGTCTTGAATAAAATCCCTGGCCTTGTTCCTGAGGAGGAACCTTCTCTATTGCTTTTATTTGTAACAGCTTTGAGACTTCTATGAGTGCCTCTGCCCTTTCATTTTGTGGCAGGTTTGGCATGCCTTGTCCTGTTGGTAAGGTATGGAAGTGGAACCTGTAACCTCTATTATGTCCAGAATCCAATTGTCCTTTGTTATAATGTGCCAGTTTTTTGAGAATAGAGATAATTTTCCGCCTAGAGGTGCTTCTCTTTGAGCCTTGGTAGGCGGAGTGAGCCTTGGTAGGCGGAGTGAAAGTTAAGTCATTGTGATTGTCCCTGTGGTGCAGGTGAACTACCTGTGCCACTTCTCTGATTTTGTGGTTGCCATCGGCGTCCCCTGTAGGAGCCTCGGTATTGCCCTCTACCTCGTGCACGCCTGTTCTTTCCCCTTTGAAACTTGTCAGAGTCTGGAAAGGACCAATTCTTTGAAGGCCAATTCCTGCTGAACCTTGGTGGCTGAACCTGGAGGAAATCCTTTACTGTCTGTACTGATTTTGCCTTCTCCTCAATAGATTTCAACACATCCTAAGCATTAGTACCAAAAAGCTTCTGTTTATCCAGAGGTGCGTCCAGGAGCTTTACTTTAACATGATCTGGCAGTGGCTGTTCTTTCAACCAAGCATGTCTACGGATAACAGCCCCTGTCATAGCTGCCCTGCATGAAGCCTCCAATGCATCATAACCACACTGTAGAAAATGATTACTAACCTGCTGGGTATCATGAACCAAATCCTGCAATGCCTTTCTATCTATAGGCTCAGGAGAGGCTATCTTTTTCTGCAAATCATCCAGTAAATAATCCTGGTACTGAAACATATGAAAAAGGCAGTTAAGTGACCTCATGGCAAGGGTGGAGGAGGTATAAACTTTTTTACCCCATCTCTTCAGGGACCTTGCTTCCCTGTCAGCTGGCAGTGGATTCTTGGCTGAGGAGGTAGCCACTCCTTTGGGGCCCTGTGAAATAGTTTCTAGATCCACAGAGTGGGCCTTAAAGAGATGCTTGTGAGTGTCAGGGACCCTGTAATATCTGTCTGGCTTGACAGGAGCAGGAGGGAGAGAATCAGGGGAAGCACTGGAGTCGGAGAAATCATCATCCAGGACATCCAAAACTGGAGGGATAGCTAAAGGTCTGTGCTGGGGTAACTTAAGGAAGGTACGTAAGCCTTTTCCTAGAATCAGAAAATTCCTGACCCTGCCACTTAAAAAGTTCCCTCATGGAGTGGAGGACTTCACCGAAAGAAAAATCCTCTGGAGGAGAGGCAGAGGGAATAGATTCCTCAGCATCAGAGTCCTCATAGGCCTGGAAGGATTCTTCTTTGGTATCTGAATGCTCTGAATCCCCAGAGACTTCATCTGAAGAGAGGTTGTCTGCCTGCTCAGTTCTAGGCCTTTTTTCTGCAGGCGGCTGAGAACCTCTGTCTGGGTGAGGTTGAGACCCCCTGATAAGAGAGATTAAATCTGCAGCCAGAGACATGATTTGTCTGTCAGAAGAAGGGGCCTGAGAAGTAGGTTTAGGATGGGCCTTGGCCTGGCTGGCGGCCTTAGCACGTGCAAAGGCCTTGATTGACATGGATACAGGAGGCCTAGCTGCCCCACGTGCAGGGGTAACTTTGTCCACAGGAATGGTGTCGGGTAGATCCAGAACTTCGGTTTCCGGAGGAAAATCAACAACCGGCACCGGTGTAGTCTTAGAGACCGAGGGATGAGTTAACGCAGTGTCGTCGGCCTGGAGCGGTTGAATTACCGCTTCCGAAGGGACCGAAGCACTCGCGGAGGGCTTAGGCGTTATATCGGTGGAAGACGCGGGCCGAGGATGTCGGTCCCAGTCCTTTCGTTTTTTGATAGTTTGTGCTGTCGGTTGTTCAGACGGCATGTTGTAAGCGTAGGATTCGCCAAAAAAGTCTTCAGCAAACTCTGCCCGGTGCCTGAGAGTGCGCTTATTAAAGCAAGCACAGGCAGCACAGGCCGAGACATCGTGGTCTGGGCCCAGGCAAGGGAGGCAGTAAGAATGGAAGTCCTTATGAGGTATTTGTTTACCACAAGACAAACAATTATTAACTTTCTCAATTTGTTCTGACATCGGCTGAGGCAAGAAAAAATGTTCCCCAACGGGGTACTTGGCTTTTAGATGATTTCGGTAACTGAAAACACAGGAGCTGACCGACCGGCACTTGCGAACTGCTTCTGCTTCGGGCACCGCGCGGCAAGAAAGACTGAAGAAGATGGCGTCGGCTGATGCCTTTATACTCCAGCTGCTCTGACGTCGGGGAGGAGGCGACATCGGCCGACGCTGGACCCAGACTTTAGAATCTGGCCGACCGAAGGGCTGCCTGAGGCAGGACAACCCATATGTCAGGACTGCAGTTGCATTCTTGAAGGACATCAGTGGAACCAAAACTGGCACGGCTTCTGGAAACCATGTCCAATTTGTAATGTGAAATGAATGTATGAGGAGAAGCCTAGGTGGCTGCTGCACAAATGGAATCTATTGGCAGCCTATCCTGAAAAGCTACGGATGTAGCTAATGCCCTAGTTGAATGAGCTCTTGGTCTTGAGGGTAGTTTTTGATGTCTTATCTCATAGATGAAGGTAATTGTAGAGGTAATTGTAGAGGTGAGCCATCTAGAGAGGGATACTTTAGTAACAGGAAGGCCAAATTTTCCTTCCGTATATGGCAGAAACAATTGATTAGATTTCCTGAATTGTTTAGTCCTATCTAAATAATATCTAAGTTGGCGATGAACATCCAAAAAATGTAGCTTTTGTTCCGACCTGTTTGAATAGTTAGGGAAAAAGACGGGGAGATCAATAATTTGGTTTAGGTTTACTTGAGAGGAAACTTTGGGCAAAAAGGATGGATTAGTACGGAGGGATACCCTATCTTTGTGAAAGACTAAGTAAGGAGGATGACTGCAGAGAGCATGGAGTTCAGATACCCTTCTCGCTGAAGTTATAGCTACTAGAAAAAGTGTCTTCCAAGAAAGCAACTTCAGAGAACATGAAGCTGCCGGTTCGAAGGTGGGAAGGATTAAGGATGCCAGAACCAAGTTCAAATCCCATTAAGGCGGGGGATCTTTGAATGGAGGTTCGAGAAGAAATACGCCCCTTAAAAAGGCTTTACAGAGTTTGTGAGCCATGATGCTAGACTCCGAGACACCAACATGAAAATTAGATATGGCAGCCAATTGAACTCTAATGGTAGATGCAGATGATCCTAAATGAAAGAGTTCTACTAGAAAATCTAGAATAGACTGGATAGGAGCTGTAAAGGGATCTATGTTTTTTGACGTTGCCCAAAAGAAGAAGCGTTTCCATTTGCTACTATAAATCTTCCGGGTAGAACATTTATGAGAGGCTATCAAGATATCTCGGACCGAGCGAGATATTGAGGGAAGCCTGGCTAAGGTTGGAATCGGAGAAACCACGCTGTGAGGTTTAGAGAAAGCAGAGATTGGTGCAGCTGACCCGATTGGTGGGTTATCAGATCTGGTACTGGGTCCAGATGCCAAGGCTGCTCCAAAAGGTAACGATGAAGAAACGGAAACCATATCTGTCGAGGCCAGTAAGGGACAATGAGGATCATTGTCACTCTCAAGGTGATGGCTTTCTGAATTAGTTGAGATATCAGTGGAAAGGGGGGAAAGGCATACAGAAGTCCCCGGGGCCAATCGTGAACTAGAGCGTCTCTGGTGGGATGGCCTGGTAACGGGAAGAGAGTGAAGAAGTCGTGACACTTGCTGTTTTGGGGAGTAGCAAAAAGATCGCAGCAAGGCTGGCCCCATCTTAGGAATACTTCTTCTAGAACTGATTTCTTTCGAGACCACTCGTGGGGCATGAGAATTGCCCTGCTCAATTTGTCTGCAATAACGTTGGATTTCCCGGGAATGTGCGTTGCTATCAGAAAACGCTGAGAAGAGATCGCCCATTGCCAAAGTCTGAGTGCCTCTCGACATAAAGGGTATGATCTGGTTCCGCCTTGTTTCCACACTACGGACATGTTGTCCGTTTGAATTGCAATAGTCCCAGTGGGAAGAGAGTCGTGAAGGGCTTGCAATGCTAAAAGCACTGCTCTCATCTCCAAGACATTTATGTGCAAGTGGCACTCGAAAGGTTGCCACGTGCCTTGGACTGTCCTGCCCTGATAATGCCCCCCCCCCCACCCGATCAGGGAGGCGTCTGTTGTCAATGTGGCGACTGGGGGGGGTGGGGAGTGAAAGGTCTTCCTCGGAGAAGTTGAGGTGATGTGATCCACCAAGACAGTTGATTCTTGCATGATTGAGTTATCAAAATGGCATGGGACATCGGGAGCTGTTGAAAGGACCATTGAGTAAACAGCATCCATTGGAGGATCCTCATGTGAAAGCGAGCCAAGGGGAGAAGGGGAATAGCTGCTGCCATGAGTCCTAACCTTCAAAACTAATCTGGCTTTGACTTTGTTGCATTGTAAGAGAAGGGAAACTTGTTTTTGAATATCTGACACTCTCTGCTCTGTGAGTCTGGCTGAAAGATTGTGTGTGTTTAAGGTGGCGCCTATAAAGGTAATAGATTGACAAGTCGACAAGACAGATTTTTCGAAATTTATCGAAATGCCTAGAGCTTGGCAAGATTGGATGGTAAAGTCCCTGGATAGAAGAAGCTGATGTCTGGTGGTGGCGGTAAAAAGCCAGTCGTCTAAATATGGAAACACCTGGAATCCTTGACGTCTCAAGTGAGCCGCGACCACTGCCGTGCATTTGTTAAACACACGGGGGGCTGTAGTGAGACCAAAGGGCAGGGACCTGAACTGGTAGTGACTGGCTCCCAGCCTGAAGCGGAGACATCTCCTGGAGCGTGTTCATCTTGATGTGGTAGTACGCGTCCTGAAGATCTATCAAGCACATCCAATTGTCCTGACCCAAGAAGGGTAGAATGGACTGAAGCGTGACCATCCGGAATTTTGTTTTCCTGATATACTTGTTTAAGTAGCTGAGATCCAGTATGGGTCTCCAGTCCCATTTTTTTTTTGGTACCAAAAAGAATTTGGAGTAGATTCCGGATCCTTGCTGGTCTGCTGGGACTGATTGGAGAGCTCTTTTTGATAGCAGCTTTGAAATTTCTAATGCTGCTTGTTCCCTTAGACTGGGTGGAACGTCTGGAAGGGATCTTTTGGGTTGGGATGGGATGTGAATAAAGGGAATTTTGTAACCTCGGATATGATCAACTGTACCCATTTGTCTTGAGTAAGGGAAAGCCAGGCTTTTGGGTACAGGGATAACCTTCCCCCGACTTCCGAAGCAGCCGGGCAGCCCCTCAGGGATGCTGAAAGGGTTTAATCAGAGAACATTTCTCTGCTACCCTGGTTTTGCGGACTTCCTCTGCCTCTCGGGCGGCGTCTATTATTATTCCCCCGTCTGCCTCTAGAGGGGAATCGACCTTGTGCATCAGATGAGACTCCCTGGGATTGTTTGTGGAACCACATCTTTCCTCCCCTCTGACCTTTGGGATAGGGTCTAGAAGGGGTAGAAAAACGGACTCCTACGGCAGAGAGAGTCTTACCTTCTACCTCGCACCTGGTCAATGTATCCTTCACCTGTGGACCAAACGAGGATGATCCATCAAAGGGAGAATTGGTGAAGGACGCCTTGAAAGGGTCCGCAAAGCTGCATAGCCGCATCCAGGCGTGACGTCGTAAGGCAACACCTGTGCCTGCGGCTCTACTCGCCCCATCTGCAGCATATGAGACCAGCCGCATGGAGGAGTTAACGATGGAATTCAGGGTTGCCAACTGGGAGTTCATTGTGTCTTTGAACCCCTCAGCTGTAGGATCCTTTATCAGTTCACCCATATCCTTGAGCAAATCTCTCTGGAGACGAGTGAAGTGGCATAAGTAATTCAGCGAACGCATTGAAAAGGTCACTGATGAGAACATCCGCTTGCCGTACCTGTCCATGGTCCTAGATTCCTTATTAGGAGGATAGACAGGAACTGAAGGATCGGCTAACTCCTTCTTAGTGGCCGCAGCCACCACCATGGCATCAACAGGGACACCTTCGGATAAAAAATCTTTATCTCTAGGGGCAGTAATAAATTTAGATGGTCTCCTCGGGGTGGGTTCCACTGAATCAGGAGCCGTCCAAGCCTTCCTTGCCACCACTTCCATAAGGGGGTCAAAGGGAGGGGACACCCAGGAGGTAGAAGGGTGAGAGCCAAACGCCTCAAGATACACTGACTCATCCTCCGAAGGGTTAAGGGCTGGCCAGTTCCTCCTCTGTTTGAGGATCTCAAGGATGTCAGCAAAGGAGACATCCTCAGAGGGGGATCGAGGGGAACCTTCAGATTCCTCTAAGTCAGTGTCAGAGGTGATAGACTCAGGGGAGTCAATGTGCTTCCTCTTGCACTGCCTCTTCCTAGGGGGATCTCCTACCGGGTCAGGCGAGGCCTCGAAAGAGGAGGAAATTCCCAATGAGGAAACTTGAGGAGTTGGCTCTCTGCGGTCTAAGGCAAGGGGGTGAGTAGAAATCACCGCAGGCACAGTAGATGGGGGCTGAAGGAGCCGACTGTGGGGCAGACCCTGGTTCTAGCACTCCGCATGACCTCGAAGGCACCCTGTCAGGCAAGGCCAGAGGACCCGCTCGAAGAGACAAGGACCTCCCCGGCACCGACAGGGGCGGCTCGAAGCTGATGTCGGAGCCGAACTCACCAGCGCCGGCCCGAGAGGAAGAGCGGGTGGACAAGGGTCCGATGCCACTCACCCCCTCGGAGCAGATGAGGGAAGCTCGGCGCCGAGATCCCTCCAAGGAGGAGATCGGAACAGGTGACGGAGCCGAAAGGAAAGGTATCGGATCCGACGCACCGACAATCATGGCTCCGACAAGCCCTGGCTCCGAACTCAAAGGAGTCGGAGGAGGAATGTATTGGGAGCGGAAATAGCCACTGACTGCTGAGTCGGGCTATGCAGCATTTGGGCCAGTGCCTCGGACTTGAGAAGTCTACTCACTACCCTTTGCAAATCGTGGTCAGATAACCTGGAAGACCGTGAGGAATGAGTTTTATGGCTCAGTTCAGAGAGAAGAGGGAATCCTGGTGCCGAATGCACAGAGCCGATAGAGGGGGATCTAGATCTCTTCCTAGACTGTGGCTCCGATAAGAGTATCGTAGCCAACGGAGTTTCATCAGCCTCGGCTCCAGCCGGTGCCGAGGTAACAGTATGAGGCTTGGAAACATGGGCTCTGGCCGAAGCCGATGTCGAAGCCGACTTAACCTTTCCAGCAGTCGACTCAGAAACCGGAGCCGACTGTTTGGAAGTTTTAGAAGGCTTCCCTGACACAGATTGAGTCGGGGGGCCTTCAGGCTTTAATAAGCCCCGCAAGATTAATTTATTCTTGCGTTCCTGCAGGACTCTAGGGATAAAACCATGACAACAGCACAAGAGTCCTGCAGGTGCAAAGGTCCCAGGCAATACACACATGAAGTGTGACCGTCTGTCAGAGACATTTTCTGACAGCACGAGTCACACTTCTTGAAGCCTGAGACCTTAGCGTCTTTTGACATAGTGAAAGGAGTGCCTGACAAAAACACAAACACACTACAGACACACCCTCTACCGAAGAAAATTATTAAATTATTAAGGCTAACACAAAGCCACAAACACACATACAAGCCCTTAACAAAAAAAACTACTAATTTAGTCACACTAAAGGACTGGGGGAAGGGAAGGGGCCGAAGGCCTACAAGTTAAGGGAAGAAAAGGAAGGGAATTATAAACCCGAAAAACAGGGGTCGATTTATCTAAATATTAATTAAACTAAAAAGGTTATGGCATGAAACAATAGGGGGTTAAGAAATATCTATTACTGTAAAAACTCTCACTAACCTGCCTGAGCCGGTACAAAAGCACCTAGTCAGCTATAGCGGCAAACGAGATCTGAGTAGTTACCGCCTAGCATTGTGGGATATAGGGGAGCCTCGAGCCGGTGGAATTAGCTCTCGAGCTTTAGTATTGGCAGAGTCGGAGCCGAGGATCGGCTCCGAACCCATCCAGCAAGAATGAAGGCGAGATGGACAACTTAACATTGAGCCTTCAGTAATCCAGGAGGAGATAAGCCTTTGTCCTTGTAACTTGTGCAATACAAAGAGTGATCCACCTTGCTAAGGACACTTTCGAAACTGCTTTGCTCAAACAAGGTTTTGAAAATGAGACAAACAGCTGATCCGACTTTCGGTAAGGTTTAGTCCTATGAAGGTAAAAACGAAGCTGTCTATGGACGTCCAATAAATCGAGTCTATATTCGCCTTTATTTTGGAAATTTGGGAAGAAGACTGGCAAATTTATAGATTGGCTAATATTGGCTGCTGAGGACACCTTGGGAAGGAAGGAGGGGTTTGTATGCAGGAAAACCCTGTCCTTGTGAAAAATCAAATAGGGGGGCACGGAGGATAAGGCCTGTAACTCTGAAAGCCTTTTAGCCGAGGTGATGGCAACCAGGAATGCCGTCTTCCAAGACAAGAATTTCATAGGAACTGAACCGGCAGGTTCGAGAGGCGGAGAGGTCAATGCTTGAAGGACTAAAGTCAGATCTCAGGGAGGAACTGTCTCTAACTGGAGGTCGCAAGAGAAAGGTGCCCTTCAGGACCGCTTTACACAATTTGGCAGAGGCCAGAGCAACCTTATTTTCGCCTACATGGAAATTAGAGATGGCAGCCAGTTGAACCTTGATGGTGGAAGAAATTGCTCCCGATTGAAAGAGACCAGTCAAAAAATCTAAAACGACTGGAATGGGGGCTGTAAAAGGGCTCTGATTGCGTTGAGAGACCCAAACGGAAAAACGTCTCCACTCGCTACTGCAGAGTTTCCTAGTGGAGGCTTTGAGAGATGCTACCAGAATGTTCTCAACAGGGGATGAAAGTCCGGGAGTCCTGATGATCATGGGAACTGGGGCAGCCACGCCGTCAGCTTGAGACTGTCTAGGTTGGGCAGGGGCAAGCCCGACGGATGAGCAAGTAGATCTGGGCATGGATATAAGAGGAGCCGAAAGTTGAGACCATAGGAAGGGAAACCACACTTGGCGAGGCCAGAAGGGAGCTATGAGAATGACTTTGCACTGCAACCGGCAAGCTTTCTGAAGGAACTTCGGTATTAGAGGTAAAGTACAGTTTTGTACCTACCATAAATGTAGATGTCCGAGAGACATGCAACTGCAGTCATAACATGTGGGTTGTCCTGCCTCAGGCAGCCCTCGGTCGGCCGGATTCCAAAGTCTGGGTCCGACGTCGGCTGATGTCGCATTTCTCTCCGACGTCAGAGCGGCTGGAGTATATAAGCATCAGCCGACGCCATTTTCTTCAGTGTTTCTTGCCCCAGATGCCAGGTGCCCTCCAAGGAAGGCTGTAATCAAATTGGAAGACAAAAACAGGATTCCAAACAAATACATGAGCAATAAAACAAATACACCATAACAGATATCCCCAGCTAAGAGAGAGAGGGGGTTAGGAGTGGACCCTAAGCATAGAGGGGTATGGAGGGAGGAAAACCGACTGCAGTTGCATGTCTCTGACATCTACATTTATGGTAGGTACAAAACTGTACTATGTCCTTCAAGAATGCAACTGCAGTCATAACATGTGGGTAGAATACCATAGCTTAGCTGGGGGAGGAGGTATGCTCTAGGAGAGTGATGGTGTGGCAATCAAACCCTGCAGGACTGCCGAAGCAAAGCCTGCTCTGGATCTGAAATATAGGGGGAGATTGCAGTGTTTTGAGAATGTATGCACGGAGCTCCATGTAGCAGCTTCTAGAATGTCCTTTGTAGGCACCCCTCTTAAAAAAGCTGTAGAGGTGGCTGTAGCTCTGGTGGAATGTGGCCTGACATAGGCTGGAACAGTCTTTCCATGAAAGGAGTAACAGAATCTGATGCAATGCCCAATCCATTTAGAAATAGACTGTTTTGAAATTGCTTTTCCTTGGACTGCTGGGGCGTAAGCTACAAAAAGCTGTTCAGACTTCCTACTGGCCTTGGTTCTGTCCAGGTAGTATCGAAGTTGTCTATGAATGTCCAAGGTATGTAAAAGCCTTTCCCCCTTATTCTCAGGATTGGGGAAGAAGGCAGGAAGATGAATGGCTTGATTTAGAGAAACCCTAGATACCACCTTTGGCATAAAGGTAGGGTTGGTCCTTAATGAAACCCTGTCTCTGTGGAAAATAATAAAGGGTGGTATTGCCATTAGGGCCTGTAGTTCCGAAACCCTTCTTGCTGAGGTAATTGCCAACAGGAAAGCTGTTTTCCAGGAGAGAAATTTCAAGTCAACTGAAGCTGCTGGCTCAAAAGGAGGAAGAGTCAGTTTTTCTAAGACAAAATTGAGGTCCCAGGCTGGCACTGGGGCCTTTCTTGGTGGCTTAATGTTCTTGATTCCCCTGAGGAATTGTCTTAGTAAGGGGTGAGAAAAAACAGGAGGATCAGTGTTGTATCTAGCTGAAATGGCAGATGCATGTATTTTTATTGATGAATATGAGAGGCCACTGTGTAACATATCTGCCAAATATTCCAAGATAAGTGGGATGTTCAGTAATGATGCATCATGCCCTTTGCTGGTATTCCAATTGCTGAATCTTTTCCACTTGGCTAAGTAGACCTTTCCGGTGCGCGATCTGCCAGCCTCTGTTAGTATCCGCTGAACTTCCTTAGAGAGGTAAGTTGAATTTATTTATGGGATCTCCCAGGCTGTTAGCTGCAGAGTCCGTAGGTTTGGATGCAGTGTTTCGAAATTGTGCTGAGTCAAAAGTAGAGGCCACTGAGGGAGGGCCCACCTCCTGGTGTGACATATGCTCCGTAGTAGTGGGTACCAGTGTTGTCTTGGCCAATCCGGAGCTATTATGATTCCCTTGGGCTTCTCTGCTTTGATCTTTAGTAATACTGAGGTCATCAGTGGCAGAGGTGGGAATGCATAGATTGCTAGGGAGCTCCAGTTGAATGAAAGAGCATCTATTTTCCAAGCCTTTGGATGGTATATCCCTGTGCAAAATTTTGGTAGTAGATGATTGAGGTGAGAGGCAAATAGGTCCACTTCTGGCTTGCCCCATGTTGAAGTGAGTTGTCTGAAAGCCTTCGGATGCAACCTCCACTCGTGTGGATCTGTGAAATTCCTGCTTAGGCTGTCTGCCAACACATTGTCTTTTCCTGGAACAAACTGTGATTGTAACTGGATGTTTAGACTCAGTGACTTCTCCCAAAGCTGCATTGTCAGTCTGCAAAGGGGATAAGAGTGAGTGCCCCCCTGCTTGTTTATGTACCACATCACAGTGGTGTTGTCTGTCCGTATCATTAAGTGACCTTGCTGGAGTTGGTTTTGAAAAGCCTCGATAGCATGCATTACTGCCAGCATTTCCTTTTGATTTATATGCAGATGTGTTTCCTTTGGAGACCATTGTCCTTGTATACATCTGCCTTCCATGTGCGCCCCCCATCCGAGGTCTGAGGCGTCTGTAGTCATGGTCTGTGTTATCTGTGGTTTTTTGAATGACAAACCTGTGTTTACCTTGCTCACCAAGGCCCACCATAGGAATTCCTTTTGTAAGCATAGAATGAGTGGTATGATTGTCTCCAAGTTGTTGCTGTGCTGAGACCAAACGCTTTTTAGGTACCATTGAATCTTTCTCATGTGTAGTTTTGCTAATGGAAACAGTAGAATGCAGGATGCCATGTAACCCAGGGCCTGTAGGAATCTCCTTGCAGTCATCTGGGTGAGTTTTGCTAAATCTTTGAAGTATTGAGTTAACTTCTCTTGCTTGTCTTCTGTCAGGTAAGCCATTTGAGAGGCTGTGTCTAGTTTGGCTCCTAAGAAGATTATTTGCTGGGATGGCTGCAGTCTTGACTTTTGGAAGTTGACAGTGTATCCCAGAGCTTGAAGTAATCGTATGACATATTCCAGATTTTTTGTCAACATCAGTTTGTCGTCCACTTGTATGAGGCAGTCGTCCAGGTACGGGTAAATTTGTATACCCTGGAGCCTGCAATGAGCAATTACTGAAGCCAGGCATTTTGTAAACACTCTGGGCGCAGTAGATAAGCCAAATGGCAATGCTGAGAATTGATAATGCTCTGGCCCTGCAAGAAATCTGAGGTATCTTCTGCAACTGTGTCTGATAGGGACATGCAGGTATGCCTCCTTGAGGTCCAGAGTAATCAGCCACGACTCCTTGCCCAGCATGGGAAGGAGTTGCTGCAGAGTCAGCATTTTGAACTTTGGTACTATGAGAAAGGTGTTTAATGCGGACAAGTCCAATATTGGTCTCCATTGAGTTTCTTTTCTTGGAACAAGGAACAGTCTTGAGTAAAATCCCTGTTCTTGTTCTTGTTGTGGAACTCTTTCTATTGCTTTCATTTGAGTTAGCAGAGATTTGCTTGATAGCCTCTGCCCTTTGATGTTGTGGTAGATTTGGCATGCCTTGTTTTCTTGGTAGGGTATGAAAATGAAACCTGTACCCTCGGTCTATAATGTCCAAAATCCATTTGTCCTTTGTCAGTCTGTGCCAGTTTTCTGCAAACAGAGATAATTTTCCGCCCAAGGGAGCTTCTAGTTGTTCCCTGGTAGGCAGTAGTAGAGGAAAGTCATTGAGATTGTGGTTGTTGGGCAGGAGAAACCCCTGCGTCACTTCTTTGGTTTCCTGGCTGCCATTGACGTCCCCTGTAAGGGCCTCTGTATTGGCCTCTTCCTCGGCCACGTCTGTTCTTACCCCTTTTAAACTTTTCTGGATTAGGAAAGGACCAGTTTTTTGAAGGCCAATTCCTACTGAATCTGGGGGGTTGAACCTGGAGGAAATCCTTTACAGTTTGAACTGATTTTGCTTTTTCTTCAATGGTCTTTAGCACATCCTTAGCATTTGCACCAAAAAGCTTGTTCTTTTCCAAAGGTGCATCCAGAAGTTTTGCTTTTACATGATCTGGTAGAGGTTGATCTTTTAACCAAGCATGTCTTCGCATCACTGCCTCTGTCATAGCTGCTCTACATGAAGCTTCCAGTGCATCATATCCACACTGCAGGAAGTGATTGCTTACTTGCTGAGTGTTATGTACAGCTTCCTGCAAAATCTTCCTGTCTAAAGGATCAGGAGAAGCTAGTGTTTTTTGTAAATCTTCTAAGAGATAATCCTGATATTGGAACATATGAAAAAGGCAATTTAAAGCTCTCATAGATAAAGTAGTGGAAGTGTAAACCTTTTTACCCCATCTCTCTCAAGACCTTGCCTCCCTGTTGGAGGGCAAAGGATTTTTAGAGGTGGAGGCTGAAACTCCTTTAGGCCCCTGTGAAATAGTTTCCAAATCAACAGTATGGGCCCTGAATAAATGGGAATGAGTTTCTGGGACCCTGCAATACCTGTCTGGCTTGGCTGGTGCAGGAGGGAGAGTATCAGGGGTAGCACTAGAATCAGAATACAAATCATCCAGAACATCAAGTACAGGAGGAATAGCTAAGGGCCTGTGCTGAGGCTTCTTAAGGAAAGTCCTAAGGCGTTTCCTGGAATCAGAATATTCTTGGCCCTGCCACTTGAAATGTTCCCTCATGGTGTGCAGAACTTCCCCAAAGGAAATATCCTCAGGAGGGGAGGCCGAAGGAATGGAATCTTCTGCATCTGAGTCCTCATAGGTTTGGAAGAGCTCTTCCTGGCTATCAGAGTGGACAGAGCCCTCAGAGTCTTCATCTGAAGGAGTAGGGTCAGAGGGTTCAACCCGGGGCCTTTTATCAGGAAGAGGCTGGGATGCTCTCTCTGGATGGGTCTGTGAACCTCTAATCATGGAAATTAAATCAGCAGCCATGGACATAATTTGTGTCTCTGGAGTCAGCTGAGGTAAGGATCTGGAAGTAATATGCTTTGTTTTGCTGGCTGCCTTAGCCCTAGAGTAGGCCTTAATAGACATGGCCATAGGAGGCCTGGCAGCTCCACGTGCAGGAGTGACCTTTGTCTACAGCAATGGTCTCGGGCATCTCCTCGGTTTCGGTATCCGGAGGAAAATCTATAACTGGCGTCGGAGTAATGTCTGGAATCGGAGTCATCGGTACTGCAGTGTCTTCGGTTCGGAGCGGTGGAGAGACCGTCTCAGAGGGAACCGGAGCACTCGCGCTAGGTTTTGGCATGGAGTCGGTAGTAGACGCGGGCCGAGGATGTCGGTCCCGGTCTTTTCGCTTTTTAGGAGTTTGCGATGTCGGAAGATCGGACGGCATGGTATAAGCAAATTTATCACCGAAAAAGTCTTCAGCGAACTCCGCCCGGCGCCTGAGAGTGCGCTTGTTGAAGCGAGCACAGGCTACACAGGCCAAGACATCGTGGTCTGGGCCCAGGCAAGGGAGGCAGTAAGAGTGGAAATCCTTATGAGGTATTTGTTTACCACAAAAAAGACAATTGTTAACTTTTTCAGTAATTTCTAACATCGGCTGAGGCAAGAAAAGGTCCCCAATGGGGTACTTAGCTTTTTTGATGACTTCGGTATCGTAGAATACAGGAGCTGACCGACCGGCACTTGCGAACTGCTTCTGCTTCGGGCACCGCGCGGCAAGAAAGACTGAAGAAAATGGCGTCGGCTGATGCTTATATACTCCAGCCGCTCTGACGTCGGAAAGAAATGCGACATCAGCCGACGTCGGACCCAGACTTTGGAATCCGGCCGACCAAGGGCTGCCTGAGGCAGGACAACCCACATGTTATGACTGCAGTTGCATTCTTGAAGGACATCGGGATAAGCATAAAGTAACCAGGGAGGCCAAGCATGGACTGGAGCGTCCCTTGGGACATCCCCTGGAGGGGGGATCAGAGCGAAGAAGTTGCTGCACTTCGTGTTGAAAGGGGACGCGAAGAGGTCGCAGCAAGGTTGACCCCATACGAGGAAAATTCTCTTTGCCACCGATGGATTTAGAGACCACTCGTAAGGCAGAAGGATTGCCCGGCTTAGACTGTCCGCTAAAATGTTGGAGCATCCCGGGATATGTGCTGCTATCAGAAACAGGTAGGTAGAAATGGCCCACTCCCAAACTCTCAAGGCCTCGCGACAAAGAGGGTAGGATCGGGTCCCTCCCTGCTTGTTGATATACCAGACTACTGACATGTTGTCTGATTGAATGGCCACTGTCCCTGGAGGTAGGACAGGATGGAAGGCTTTCAACGCTAAAAGCACTGCCCTCAACTCCGGGACACTGATGTGTAGCTTTGCCTCTAGTAGGGACCACGTGCCTTGGACTGTTCTTCCCAGGAAGTGCCCCCCCCCCAAGCTGGGAGGCATCCGTGGTCACTGTGGCTTGGGCCGGCGGGGCAAGAAAGCTGCACCCCGCAAGTTTGTCTGATAACTGAAGCCACCACTGGAGTGACATTCTGCATGTCCAGTTGATTCGGAAAGTCATCGGGAGGTCTAGCCAGGACCATTGAACTGCTACATTCCACTGAAGGGTTCTTATATGAAAACGTGCAAGAGGGAGAATGGAAATGGAGGCTGCCATCGAACCCAAAGCCCCGAGAACATCGCCTGCTGTGACTACAGAGTGCTCTGAGATAGCAGACACATGGAGTCTGAGATTTTCTATCCTTTCCGGGGTGAGAAAGATCTTTGACTGAATAGTATCCAACCGTGCCCCGAGGAAGTCTATGACCTGAACCGGAGCCAGGTGAGACTTGTTGAGGTTGATCGTGACGCCTAACTTGTGAGCCAGACCGAGAAAGTAGTGTAGGGCCTGGCACAAGAGACGTTTGGTATATGCAGCGAAGAGCCAGTCGTCTAGCTAGGGGAATACCTGAATGCCGTGAAGTCTCAGGTGAGCCGCTACGACTGCCATTACCTTGATGAACACACTGGGGGCTGTGGTGAGACCAAAGGGTAGGGCTCTGAATTTAAAGTGACCAGCCCCTAGCCAGAAGCGCAGAAACCTTCTGGAGCTTCTGTGTACCTTGATACGATAGTAAGCGTCCTGTAGGTCAAACGAGCACATCCAGTCGCATTCTCTTAGAAAAGGTAGAATGGACTGTAGAGTGACCATCTGGAATTTTTGTTTCTTTACCGACAGGTTGAGGATAGACAGGTCCAGTATGGGCCTGAGGTCCCCCATCTTCTTTGGCACTAAAAAGAACATGGAGTAGATGCCTGATCCGGACTGGTCGGGGGGCAGACCGGTTCAATGGCTCGTTTTTGTAACAGTTTCGAAACCTGTAAAGCTGCGGCCTCCCTGTGATCGGGTGGAATATCTGGGAGGCGTGCTGGAGTTATGGGAGATGATATGAAAGGGATAGAATAGCCTGTGGATATGATGTTTAACACCCAGCGGTCTGTAGTAATGGACTCCCATGCCGCTGGATGTAAGGAGAATCTTCCCCCGACTGCTTCCAGAGTAGAGCAGTCGGGCAACCCCTCAGGGTTGCTGTGCGGGCCTGTTGGAAAAGGGTTCCCTAGAGCTGAAGCTTCTGGGACGGCGTCGGCCTTGTCCCCCTCTGCCTCTGGGGGACGAACAGTCCTGAGTGTCCCGGAAAGACTGTAATTTCCGGAACCACATCTTCTTTTGCCCCTTTTGGTTCCTGGAATAGGATCTCTGGGAGTTAGAGAAGCCGATTCCGACGGCAGACAAAGTCTTTCCATCCTTCTCACTCTGGGTGAGCATGTCGCGTACAGTCTTCCCAAAGAGGGATGATCCATCGAAAGGGGCGTTAATAAAAGACGCCTTAAAGGGGTCTGCAAACTGACAGTCTGATCCAGGCGTGTCGCCTCAAGGCAATGCCTGTACCAGCAGCTCTAGTGGCTCCCTCCGTAGCATGGGAGAAAAGACACATAAATGTATTTGTCACTGATTTCAGTGTAGTCATCTTAACAGTAAAGGACTGCTTGTCCTGCTGTGACAGAGACTCCGGGGGCGACTCAGTTAGTTCCGTAATAAGATCACGCTGCAGTCGGGTAACAAGTGCAAAGTAATTCAGCGCACGGATAGAAAAAGTCGCTGACGAGTACATACGCTTCCCGAAATGATCCATCAACCTGGACTCCATGTCTGGTGGATGGGCCAAGGAACTCTCCTGTGACAGTGCCTTCTTTGTGGCAGCTGCAACCACCAAAGCGTCCACAGGGGCTCCTTTGGAACATGCCTGCCTATCTGACAGCCGGGAAAGAATTTTGTGTGGTCTTTTGGGTATAGGCTCCGCAGTGTCAGGATCCTTCCATACCCTAGTGGTGATGAGGTCCACCAAAGGGTGGGCTGGTGGGGAAACCCAGGATGTAGATGGGCCCACGCCAAAGGCCACCAGAAACACGGACTCATCCGCAGAGGGTTTGGGGGCTGACCAACCTCCTCTTTGGCAGAGGATCTCATAATGTCTCCGAAGGAGACGTCCTCGGGAGGTGATCTGGGGGAACCCTCTCCTTCATCCAAGTCCGAATCAGTGGTAATGGACTCAGGGGAGTCCAAGTGCCTCCTTTTACACTTGTGCTTACGAGGTTCCTCTCCAGTGGGACTTTCTGAAGAGGACTCGTAACCCTCCGGGGGTTCCCGGAGGGGAACAACCTGGGGTTGCTTTGGCACGGACTGACCCTGAGACAGGGTGAGGGGAGCAGAATCAGAAAACAGGGTGGTCTGGGTAGGATCCGAGTAGGTGAGCTGTGGTCTCAAACCCTGGGAGAGAACCCTTTCCACTGCCCCGAATGCCAATGGAGAGCTTACCTCCGTAACCCGTAAGAATGAGGCCCTCCCCGGGTCCGAAGGAGGGATCGGAGCCGAAGGCAGGGTAGTCTGGGCACCAAGGATGGGATCCGAACGAGAATGACCTCGACCCTTGGGTCTGACTCCCTGACCACGGCCCCGAGAGTTTCCTGGATCCGAAATCAGATCCGAGGAAATCAAGGTGATGGCCGGCATCGAGGAAACGAGAACCGTTGGCACCGAACCAACAGATCCAAACAGCCTTGGATCAGAGAACCGCAAAACATCGAGTCGGATCAGGGAAGTAGAGATTGGGTGAAATAGAGTTGTGGAAAGACCCTCTCCGATGGGAGAGGGACCTCGTAAGACCCCCATCTGAATCTGATTCTGGATGAACCTCCTCATCAGCCTGTCCATGTCAAGGTCGGAGACACTCCGATTCGACCTTGAAGAAGAAGCGGTTGAAGCATGTCTTGGCTGGATCTGAGGGGAGAGCCTCGGCTTTAAGGGCTCCATCGGCTCCTGCGAGAAACTGGGAGAGTGGAGCCGAGGAGAACGGAACCTGGGGACTTTAGAAGAGGGGCTGGAGAAAGACTCCCTGTCGGGGGATCATTTTCTGGGCCTGTCCCTCTCTTTGTGGCGCTTCTCCCTCTCTCTCTTGTCCCTACCTTTCTGGGACGAATCTGAGGCCCAGGATGAGCGGGAGGTTGAGTCCCTGCCTGCAAGAAGTCACTGGCTGATGCGGAGACTGAGGCAGACTCTAGGGCAGAAGCTGGCAGCAGACCCTTGGCCACGAGCTTAGCCCGACAGTCTTTCAAGGCCCTGGGGGTTAAAACCCACACAAATGTAACAGAAGGCTGACAAATGGGAGACACCTAAACAAAGAACACACAGAATGTGGCCATCGGCTGGTGAGAGCTTGTGACCACACGCATTTTTTAAAAAGAACTTTAGGCTGTTCAGCCATAAGGGCGGAACAGTAATTAAACCCTAAGGCCCACACAAACACACACACACAACAAGGGATGGGGCCTAGGCTGGAACTAAAACTACCCACAAGCTACACAGAAAAAAACTTTTTTTTTCTTTTTTTAACACGACGACCACGTGTGAAGGGGGGAGGAAAAGGGGAAAGTACAGTTGTGTACCTACCATAAATGTAGATGTTAGAGTGTATTCACTGTTGCAGTCATTACACTTGGGTTATCCTGCTGGCAGGCTACCCGCAGTTGGCCTGAATTCCAAAGTCCTGGTCCAGCGTCAGTTGCTGTCGCCTCTTCCCTGATGTCAGTGCGCCAGGGGTATAAAAGATGCAGCCGATGCCATTTTCTTCAGTTTTTCTTGCCCCAGATGTCAGGTGCCCCCAAAAGGGTAGGCTAAAAAACATTGCTTATAAAAGCATGCACTAAAATAAACAATACCGTCATCTACAAGCAAATACACCACATAGGTTGTATAGGATAGAGAAGTACAGATAAGTCCCAGCAGAGAAAGGGGGAAGGTGGGTAGGTAACCTGGACTGCAACAGTGAATACACTCGAACATCTACATTTATGGTAGTTACACAACTGTACTATGTTCATCGTGTTTCACTGTTGCAGTCATTACACTTGGGTTGAATCCCAAAGCTGAGGTTGGGCGGCTGGGTCTAAATAGAATTAGGAGTGGCTATACGGCCCTGCAGAACTGCAGTGGCAAAGCCTACTCTGGATTTAGAGTAAAGAGGTAAGTGGTAGTGCTTAGGAAAAGTGTGCACTGAAGTCCAAGTTGCAGCCTCCAAAATATCCTTGGTTGGTACTCCTCTGAGGAAGGCTGCTGAGGTGGCTGCTGCCCTGGTAGAATGTGGTCTAATGCCCTTAGGCACTGATTTGCCATGTTGTGAACAGCAAAAATGAATGCAGTGTCCTATCCATTTTGAAATAGTCTGCTTTGAGATGGCCTTTCCTTGTGATCCTGCAGCATATGCCACTAAAAGTTGCTCAGTCTTTCTGAAAGCTTTAGTTTTGTCCAAGTAGAAGCATAGCTGTCTGTTTATGTCCAAAGAATGCAGAAGTCTCTCCCCTTTATTCTGTGGGTTTGGGTAAAAAGTAGGCAATTTAATGGTTTTGGTTAAGAGCCACACTGGACACTACCTTAGGCATAAATGTTGGGTTTGTCCTTAGAGAAACCCTGTCTGGATGGAAGAAAATAAAAGGTTCCACATACATTAATGCCTGTAACTCTGAGACTCTTCTTGCTGAAGTTATTGCTAGGAGCAGAGCTGTTTTCCATGATAAGAATTTTATCTCAGCTGTATTGGCTGGCTCGAAAGGAGGCAGTGTGAGTTTTTCCAAGACAAAATTGAGGTCCCATGCAGGTATTGGTGCTCTCCTTGGAGGTCTTATGTTTTTGGCCCCCCTGAGGAACTGCCTAAGCAATGCATGTGAAAAAATAAGTCTGTATTGTAATGAGCTGAAATGACAGAGGCATGGATCTTAATTGATGAGAAGGATAGGCCTTTGTCCAGCATCTCAGACAGATATTGCAAAATCCGAGGAATATTTGGAACAAGTGTGTCAATTCCTTGTGCCTGGTTCCAAGCACAGAATCTCTTCCATTTTTCTGCATAAGATTTTCTGGTGCTGGGCCTCCTGGCCTCCAAAATAACATCCATAACTGCTTTAGAGAGAGGTGTATTCTGAATGGTTACACTATCCGCCATGCAGCTAGATTTAGGGTTCTGAGTTGGCTGTGCAGGATCTGATTGTTTTGTTGGGTCAGTAAATGAGGAATTTGAGGCAATGTCCAGGCTGGGCCTTAGGCCAAGCTCCTTAGGATTGGGTACCAGTGTTGGCGTGGCCAATCCAGGGCAATCAGTATCATTTGTTGCTTCTCTTGTCTGACCTTTAGGAGTACTTTGGGGAGGAGAGGCAGTGGAGAAAAGGCATACACTGTAAGGTTGTTCCAGCTGAATGACAAGGCATCCACTTTCCATGCTTGTTTGTGATAAGTCCTTGTGCAGAATCTCTGAAGTTGGCAGTTGTGAGGGGAGGCAAAAAGATCTATGTCTGGGCATCCCCATTTCCTTTTGTGGATCTAGTTTCCACTCGTGAGGATCCATGAGGTTTCTGCTTAGTTCGTCTGCCAGGAATTGTGCTTGCAGGTGTGCTTGGTAGGTCAATGCTGTGTTCCACAAAATCATGGCTTACTTGCAGAGGGGGTAGGAATGTGTGCCCCCATGCTTGTTTATGTACCACATGACTGTGGTGTTGTCTGTCTTTATCAGCAGCTGTCCTGGATGAAGTAGGTCCTTGAAGGCTGTCAGGGCATTTTGTACAGCTAGCATCTCTTTTTGATTGATGTGAAGATGCCTTTGGCTTGAGGGCCATGTGCCCTGAATACATTTTCCTGCCATGTGGGTACCCCAGGCATAATCTGATGCATCTGTTGTTAATGTTTGCCTGGCTGTAGGTAAAGTGAATGGCTGTCCCTTGTTGTGGTGACAGGCCTGTGCCCACCATCGAAACTCCTGTTGCAGGCAGGGAATGAGTGAAATTAATGATTCCAGGCTGTGGCAATGTTGAATCCAAACACTTTTTAAGATACCATTGTAGTTTCCTCATATGCAGTCTTGCATATGGAATTAGCAGAATGCAGAAGGCCATGTAGCCCAGAGCCTGCAGAATTTTTCTTGCAGATAACTGGGTCTTTGTTGCCACGCTTTCGAAGTAAGAAATCAGTTGCCTTTGTGTCTGGCATGAGATAAGCCATCTGGGCAGTTGTATTTAAGCTTGCACCCAGGAATATTATCTCTTGAGAGGGTACTAGTTTTGATTTCTTTTCGTTTACTGTGTACCCTAGGCAAATTAGTAATCTTTTTACAAATGCCAGATGCTTTTGTAGAATGTCTTTGGTCTCTGCTTGAATAAGGCAGTCGTCCAATTCCTCTTTGTCTGCAAAATGCAATTACTGGTGCCAGGCATTTTGTGAAGACCCTGGGCACAGTAGATAAGGCAAAGGGCAGTGCAGAGAATTGGTAGTGCATTGAGCCAGCTATGAATCTGAGGTATCTTCTGCAAGATTGTCTGATTGGGACTTGCAGGTATGCCTCTTTGAGGTCCAGAGTAACAAGCCAAGCCTTCTTGCCCAGCATGGGTAGAAGCTGCTGTAATGTCAACATTTTGCATTTTGGAATATCCAGGTAAGTATTCAGAATTGAAAGGTCTAGTATGGGCCTCCAGGCCTTGTCCTTTCTGGGGACCAGGAAGAGTCTTGAGTAAAATCCTTGTCCTTGTTCCAGTTGTGGCACTTTTTGAATAGCTCTCATGTCCATGAGGGCTGAAATTTGTTTTTGTGCCTCTGCCCATTGATTTTGTGGAAGGTCTGGCATTCCTTTTAGCCTTGGTAAAGTATGAAAGTGGAATCTGTAACCTTGAGACACAATATTCAGGACCCATTTGTCTTGGGTGATTATTTGCCAGTTTTGAAAAAAAAGTGCTAGTTTTCCTCCTAAGGGGGCTTCCAAAAGGGACGTGTTTGGCAAGGGGAAAGTCATTGTGACTTGTTTCCTGTAAGGTTGAGACTTGTCCTCACCACCTTTTGGGGTTGAGGTGCCCCACTGTCGCTGTCTGTTTGAGCCTTGGGGTTGAGATCTGCCTCTTGGGCTTCTGTAACTGCCTCTCTGTGGCCAGTCTGACACTGGAAAGGACCAATTCTTTGTTGGCCAATTTCTGCTAAACCGAGGTGGCTGTACCTGTAAGAAATCCTTGACTGTTTGCATAGATTTAGCTTTATCCTCCATTTTCTTTAACACCTCTTCTGCCTTAACACCAAACAAAGTATCATGCTGTAAAGGAGCATCCAATAATTTTGCCTTAACATGATCAGGTAAACTTTGTTCTTTTAACCAAGCATATCTTCGAATCACAGAACCTGTAATTGTGGCTCTACAAGAGGCCTCTAAAGAATCAAAACCACATTGCAGAGTATGTTTTCCCACCTGTTCAACTGCATGCAATAAATCCTGCATTTCTTTAAAATCAGGAGCTTCTGAGCTTGCAAGCATTTTCTGTTTTAACTGAGCCATTAAATATTGTTGGTACTTAAGCATGTGAAACTGGCAATTTAAAACTCTTGCTGCTAAAGTTGCAGAAGTGTATACTTTCTTCCACCATCTATCCAAAGCTCTGGAATCTCTGTCTGAGGGTACTGGATTTTTTGCAATGGAAGCCTTAACCCCTTTTGGACCCTGGGAAATAGCTTCTGGATCAGTAGAAGGGTTTTTGTAAAGAAACTTGTGAGAGTCAGGGACTCTGTAACACCTATCTGGCTTGGCTGGAGCAGGGGGGCAAAGAGTCAAGAGATAAACTGGATTCAGAGAACACATCATCCACAATATCTAGCACAGGTGGAATAGCCAGGGGCCTGTGCTGAGGCAATAAGAGGAAATCCCTGAGCCTTTTCTTGGATTCTGAGTAATCCTGACTTTCCCAATGAAAATGCTCCCTCATGGTATGTAAAGTTTCCCCAAAAGAATAATCCTCAGGAGGAGAGGCTGAAGGGATAGATTCTTCAGCATCAGAGTCCTCATAGGGGGGTAGAGAGTATCCCTGGTCTGAAGAGGAATCAAAGGAAATGGAAACTTGTTCAGAGGAGTCATAGTCTGTATCCTGCCTAGGCCTTTTCTCAGGAGGGGGATGGGAACCCCTGATTAGAGTAATGAGGTCTTCGGCCACTTTGAGCATTTGTTTCTTAGGCATGGAGGACTGTCCAGGAGAATGTTGTACTTGTTTCTTTGTCTTTAATGGTACCTTTGTCTTGGCTGTTGTCTTAATGGTACGTTGTGAAAGTCTGAAAACACCCTCAGAAGCCGATGCCTGCTCAGCAGCTCCGGACCCATCTGAGGGATTCGTTTCCATAGGCCCAATACCTTGAGTTTCCAGAGGCTTAGATGTCTCCATGTGGGAGTCGGAAGTGGCCTGTGGCTCTGAGGTAGTGGGTGTCAGGGGCTGCGAAAGCGCCTCACTGAGAACCGGCGACTGGCTTAGAAGAGGTTTCGTCATCGGTTTTGGATCTCGGATGCCTGTCTTTATCCTTGTCTTTGCGTTTTTTCGGTATTGAGGTCATCGGCTGATCCGACTGCATCGTATAATCGAATCTTCGGCCAAAGTAGTGCAAAGCAAAATCAAAACGTCTTTTTATAGTGTGTTTGTTAAATCTAGCACAAAACCGACAACTAGTGATGTCGTGATCAGGGCCTAGGCATGGAATACAGTAAGAGTGGAAGTCCTTATGAGGTATTTGCTTCCCACAATGAGGTATTTGCTTCCCACAAGAAATACAATTATTAACTTTTTCTGACATCAGCCTGAGGCAAGAAAAAAAGTTTCCCCAACGGGGTACTTAGCTTTATTGAAGACTTCGGATTTGAAATTCGACTTCGAAAATCTCAGGAGTCGGCCGACCGGCACTTGTGAACTGCTTCTGGCACCGCGTGGCAAGAAAGACTGAAGAAAATGGTGTCGAGTGCATCTTGTATACCCCTGGCGCACTGACGTCAGGGAAGAAGCGACAGCAACCGACGCCAGACCAAGACTTTGGAACTCAGGCCGACTGCGGGACTGCCTGACGGCAGGATACCCAAAGTGTAATGACTGCAGCAGTGTAACACGATGAACATGGAAAGTTCTTTGTGATGAGCTAAAATTGAAATATATCCTTGTCTACTGCATGGCATTAGAAGTGATGTCAGGTGTGATCCACAGCAATTCAACATACTTTGTCCTGCAAAAGCAATCTGGTGGATAAGCAGTGAGCGCGTCAATAAACACTGTACAGAAATAATCAACTGCCTCATCCAGTTTGAGGTTATATGTAGGCCCACTTAGTAAAGTGCATTAAAAGAGATGGCATAAAATGTTTTCCATTTTTCATATATTTGCCAACCCCGGGACCTTCAGGAGTCTGTGCGCCACCCTCTCCACATCTTCATCCGAAAGGCTCCTAGAGGACCTGGAAGAAAGGGTTGGAGAGTGCGACCTCCAAAAAATAAGTGATCTCAATGTAGAGAAGACTGGTGGGATATCTGTTGACTGGCTCCGAGCTACAGAATCTTTTTTTCGGCTCTTAAGTACTTGGGGGCAATACAGGCATTTAAATCGTAATAACCTCAATCAGTTCTGAAGGCAGTGGAGCCGATGAGGTGAGAGCTTTGGTGGTTTTTCAAATTTTTTCAGGAGGTCCAGATTTCTTGGAGGACACTGGAGAATGCCTTTTTCACAGTCTTTTCTTTCCTGCTAGAAGGAGACAGTACAGTTGTGCACACGTCCCATAAATGTAGATGTTTAAGTGTATTCACTGTTGCAGTCATCACACTTGGGTTATCTGCCTGCAGGTAGCCCTCAGTTGGCCCAAATACCAGAGACTTAGTATGTCTGCGTCGGTTGCTGTCACTTCAGGACTGATGTCAGGGGTATAAAAACAGACAACCAATGCCCATTACATCAACTTTTCTTGCCCCCAAATAGAGAGCCAAGCTATGGTTGAAAAAACACCACCAGTAAAAAGTAAATACTAATAGCCCTGTAATGGGTGAGTAAGAGAAATAGAGGAGAGAGAGAGAGAAAGGGGCTGTGGGGTGGGAAACCAGGACTGCAACAGTGAATACACTCAAACATCTACATTTATAGTAAGTGTACACAACTGTACTATGTTCTTCATGTTTCACTGTTGCAGTCATCACACTTTGGTAGATTCCCAAAGCTGAAGAATGGGTGGAGGCAGTCAAGAAGAGTTGGGGCTGGCTAGTATGCCCTGCAGGACTGCTGTTGCAAAACACGCCCTTGATTTGGAAAAAATAGGCAGGTGGTAATGCTTGGTGAAGGTGTGAACAAAACTCCAAGTAGCAGCTTCCAGAATGTCCCTGGTAGGGACTTCCCCTGAGGAATGCTGTAGAGGTTGAAGTTGCCCTAGTGGAATGCGTTCTGACCCCCTGATGGGGTTGTTTCCCATGGTGTTTGCAACAGAAATGGATACAGTGTGCTATCCATTTTGAGAGTTTGTTTTGATATGGCCTTGCCCTCTGCCCCTGGTGCAAAGCTGACTAGTAACTGGTCAGATTTCCTGAAGGGCTTAGTCCTATCAAGGTAGAATCTGAGCAGTCTGTGCAAGTCTGAAGAGTGCAGGATCCTTTCCCCCTTATTTTAAGGATTAGGGAAAAAGGTGGGCAAATGGATAGATTGGTTGAGAGCCACACTGGACACAACTTTAGGCATAAAAGTAGGGTTAGTCCTGAGGGAGACCCTGTCAGTATGAAAAATAATGAAGGGTTCCACAGCCATAAGTGCTTGTAGCTCAGACACTCTTCTAGCTGAAGTGATGGCCGGAAGCAAGGCGGTTTTCCGAGAGAGGAATTTTAACTCTGCTGATGCTGCAGGCTCAAAGGGTGGTAGCGTGAGCTTTTCCAGTACAAAGTTAAGGTCCCAAGCAGGGGTGGGGGCTGCTCTTGGTGGCCTTAAGTTGTTAGCCCCTGTCAGGAACTGTTTGATGAGAGGGTGAGAGAAGAGAGGTGGCTCAGTGCTGTTATGAGCAGAGATGTCAGAGACATGGATCTTAATGGAAGAGAAGGATAGGCCTCTGTGGAGTATGTCTGCTAGGTAATCAAGGATGAGAGGTACGGAGGGCAGTGCTGTGTCCGCTCCTTTAGAGTGAATCCAGGAAGAACACCTTTTCCACTTATCAGCATAGGATTTCCTTGTGCTGGGTCTTCTGGTTTCAAGAATGACGTCCAGCATCTGTTTGGTTAGGCTGGCCACTGGAGGAGAATTCAAGGAATAAGCCAGGCTGCAAGATTTAGGATTTGCAGTTGTGGATGCATGATCATCCTCTCCTGCTGAATGAGGAGGGTTGGGATCTGGGGTAGGTGTCAAGGTGGCACCGGTGATAGACTGCGCAGTAGTGGGTACCAGTGTTGGCATACCAGTCTGGGGAAATCAGGATTGCCCTTGGTTTTTCCTGTCTTATCTTGAGTAGTACTCTTGTAAGAACAGGCAGAGGGGGAAATGCATAGATTGAGAGGTTTACCCATTGGAAGGATACGGCATCCACTTTCCAGGCTTTGCTGTGAGGTACCCTGGTGCAGAATTTGCTGAGCTAGTGATTGTAAGGTGAGGTAAATAGGTCCACCATCAGGGTACCCCATTTCTGGGTTAGAAGACTGAAGGTGCTGAGGACTAATTGCCATTCGTGAGAGTCTAGGAGATTTCTGCTTAAGTTGTCTGCCAGACAGTTTTGTTTGCCTGGTAGGAATTGAGCTTGCAGATGAATATGCATAGCAAAGGCTGTGTTCCATAGGGTCGTGGCTAGACTGCAGAGTGGGGTAAGAGTGGGTTCCCCCCTACTTGTTGATGTACCACATCACTGTGGTGTTGTCAGTTTTTATCACAAGGGTCCCTGGTGAGAGTAGGGATCTGAAAGCTGTCAGAGCATGCAGAAGAGCTAGCATCTCATTTTGGTGGATGTGCAGATTAATTTTCTTTTGGGCTCCAGTGGCCCTGAATGCACCTGCCATCCAGATGTGCCCCCCTTGGCATAGTCTGATGCGTCTGTGGTTAGGGTCTGGGCAGCGTGAGGTTGTGTAAAAGGAAGCTCCTTCTTGTGGTTGCATGCAGCTGCCCACCAAAGAAAGTCTGTCCTAAGACAAGGTATGATAGGTATGATAGTTTCCAGGTCCTGAGAATGTTGGCACCAAAGACTTTTCAAGTACCACTGAAGTTTCCTCATATGCAGTCTGGCTTATGAAATTAGTAGAATACAGGAGGCCATGAACCCTAGAGCCGGCAGGATTTTCCTTGCAGACAGCTGGGTTCTGGTGGTCATTTGAGTGAGGTAGGCTGTCAGATAGGCTTGTTTTTCTGGAGTAAGGAATGCCATCTGGGATACTGTGTCCAAGCTTGCTCCCAGGAATACAATCTTTTGAGTGGGGACTAGTTTTGATTTCTTTTCGTGATAGGGTACCCCAGGGAGGTTAGAAGGTCCTTTACAAATGTCAGGTGCTGCAGCAGCTTTTCCTGACTGTCTGACTGAATCAGGCAGTCGTCCAAGTTAGGGTATATTTGAATCTTTTCTCTGTCTGCAATAGGCAATGGCTGGAGCCACACATTTTGTGAAGACTATGGGAGCAGTGGATAAGCAAAAGGGAAGTACAGAGAACTGATAATGCATAGATCCTGCCCTGAAACGTAGATATTTCCTGCATGAGTGCCTGATAGGGGTGTGCAGATAGGCTTCCTTTAGGTGGAGGGTGGCTAACCAGGCATCTTTGGACAGCACAGGTAGAAGCTGCTGTACAGTGAGCATTTTGAATTTTGGTACCACCAGGAAGGTGTTTAGAATGGATAGATCTAAGATTGGACGCCAGGTGACCTCTTTTCTGGGTACCAGGTAAAGTCTGAAATAAAAACCTTGGCCTATCTGTTCTGCGGGAACAGGCTGAATAGCTCTTATGGAGAACAGGGATTGAACTTGGTTTGTGCTTCTGCTCACTGGTTTGGAGGAAGGACTGGGAACCCTTTTGGGGTTGGCAGCGTGTGGAAATAAAAATTTGTACCCCTGGGATACGATGTTGAGGACCCATCGGTCGTTGGTGATGGAAGTTCAGGTTTTTGCATGGTGGGCAAGTTTTCCTCCTAGGGGCACGAGTAGGTGGGCTGAGGCGAGGAGTGGAACTGAGAAGTCATTGTGAATTCTTTCCGTAAGGGGATGGCTTAGCACTCCCTGTTTTAGAAGTGGAGGTACTCCATTGCTTAGATCTCTGCATACTTGAGACTGTAGTCTTGGGGGGGGGGGTGTCTGTTTCCCCTAGGTCTAGTTTGAGATGGCCTTGAGGGGGCTGGAAAGGACCAATGTTTTGAGGGGCAATGCCTACTGAATCTTGGAGGCTGCACTTGCAAAAAATCTTTGACTGTCTGCATAGACTTAGCCATTTCTTCCATCTTTTTTAAAACCTCTTCTACTTCGGTGCCAAACAGATTGTCCTTGTTCAAAGGAGCGTCCAGTAATTTTGATTTGACATGGTCTGGCAAGGTCTGCTCCTTAAGCCAAGCATTCCTTCTATGTACAGAACCTGTGATTGCAAGATGCTTCTAGGGCATCAAACCCACATTGCAGGGTATGCTTGCTGACTTGGCTTGCAGAATGCATAAGCTTCCTGTAATTCTTTATTTTCTGCACAGTCAGGAAAGGTACATAATATTTGCTTAAGAAGTTGCATAGTATGTTTCCGGAATTTCAGCATGTGGAACCGGCAATTCAATGCTCTAATAGCAAGAGTTACAGAGGTGTATACTTTTTTACCCCATATGTCTAAAGCTCAGGAATCCCTGTTCGAAGGGGTGGGATTCTTAGCTGTAGTTGTTTTTATTCCTTTAGGCCCTTGGGAGATGACCTCTGGGTCAGCAGTACGATTTTTGAAAAGAAATTTGTGAGAGTCAGGGACTCCATAGCACCTGTCTGGTTTCCTTGGAGCAGGGGGTAAAGTATCAGGAATTAGACTGGATTCCATAAAGACATCTACAACATCCAGAACAGGAGGGATAGCTAAGGGTCTGTGCTGTGGTAAATCTAAAAATTCCCCGAGTCTCTTTTTGGATGGAGGATAATCCTGGCATTCCCAGTGGAAATGCTCTCTCAAAGTATGTAGGGTTTCACCAAAAGAAAAATCCTCTGGAGGGCAAGTAGAAGGAATGGATTGCTCCGCATCTGAATCCACATAGGCAGATAAAGGCATGTCTTCATTTTCAGAAACCTCAGAGTCGGACTCTTGGTCAGTTAAAGCTGCTGAGGACAGGTCTCTTTCTCTTAGCAGGGGAAGGCTGGTTTCCCTAATCAGCATGATCAGGTCTTCTGCCATTTTAAGCATTTGAGATTGTGGCAAGGAAGCAGATGCTTGAGTTGGGGTCATCGTTTTTTTAGCAGTAGCTCGTACTCTTGGCCTTAGAAACTTGACAGTTTTAGAAAACTGAAGACGCAAAAGAAGTTGTCGGTTTGTGTCAAATATCAGTAATGCGAAGAACTTCCTCGGAAGCCGGTGCCTGCACAGCGGCTCTGAACCCATCCAAGGTAGAGACATCCACAGGTTCTGTAGTCAAAGAAGAGTCTCGAAGCATACTGGACTCCAAACAGGTCTCGGTAGTGGTCTGCGAATTCATCAAAGCGGGCATCAGGGACTGTGAAAGCACCTCACAGAGTGCCGGCAAACTGGCAACTAGCTTAACGGAAGTGTCGTCGGCAGTTTTGGACCTGTGCGGTCTGTCTCTGCCTTTATCCTTAAGTTTTTTCGGAAGATCGGTAGACAGACGGCTTACCGAAGCCATTTCGGAATACGGAGATAGAAAATGAAAGTGTTTAGCTACAATAAGGACCCGACGACGAATAGTTTGGGCGTTGAACAATGCACAAAACCGACAGCAAGGTATGTCGTGGTCTGGGCCTAAACAGGTGACGCAGTAAGAATGGAAATCTCAGTGTGGTTATTTGCTTTCCACAGGCGAGACAATTGTTAACTTTTCTGACATCGGAAATAAAAACTCAGGTAGCGGCCGACCGGCACTCATGCGAACTGCTTCTGCTTCGGGCTCCTCGGCAAAAAAGACTGATGTAATGGTGCTGGCTGCCTGTTTTTATAATCCTGACGTCAGTCCTGAAGTGACAGCAACCGACGCAGAAATACTCTGGTATTCGGGCAGACTGAGGGCTACCTGCAGCCAGATATCCCAAGTGTGATGACTGCAACAGTGAAACACGAAGAACATCTAGTAGATTCAGTTCTCTTTTATTCCATTCTCCATGATGTGTTTAGTGTAGCCCCCTTCTTTGTTTTTCGTTTCATTTCATTTTATTTTGATTTTCACATTTTTAAGTACCTATTTTTCATTATAAGTAATGAGTTGATAAAGTAAATAAATATTAAGTACTTTATAATAATTTTTATATATATATATATATATATATATATATATATATATATATATATATATATATGATTTATTTTTAATGTGCATGAATTTATATTCATATACTCATTTAATTGATTCTTATATAATTAATTTGATAATATGAGTATGAATGTGCATAATGCATTGGCTGATAATAGTATAATATATAAATCAGCACCTAGATAGTTATTTAACTATTTTAATTATATTATTTTTTCATTTTGTATTCTGTTGTATAAATTTACAATAGTGTCACATTTTCTATATAACTTGAAATAGGCAGATTTTTAGATCCTAAGTTGTGATATGGAATTACTATTAATATCTAAGCGGAGTCGTATAGTTTTGAATATGAAGTCCGCTTTTGCATTTGGAATGGTTTCCTTTACCCTATTAATAGATTCATATGCATAATAAAGTTACGCATGTTTTAGTGGCTTTGCTTACCCAAAGCCTGCTGCTGTATCTTGGTGCTATCTTTTTAAAATGAATTAATTGATTGTCTTAATTGATGCTCTTGATTAAATAATTGGGAGTGCTTTTTGTATTTAAGCACTGAATTTTAATTCATTAATGTAACCTGATGAAGCGCGCCATGGTGGTGCGTGAAAGCGCTTGTTCCTTTTGTTAAAATAAATTATTTATCTATCGTGGTGGTTCCTTGCAGTTTTCTACATAAACATCTAGTAGATTGTGAGGAGGAAGAACTACCCAAATCCTCCTCAAAGGATGGTTTGAGGAGACCTTTCAATATGAACTTGTTTTTCGTTTCTTGAAGGACTCTCGAACTAAAGGAATGACAAAAAGTACAAGTCTCCTGCAAGTGAATGGCCCCCAAACAGTATACACATACACTATGCCCGTCCGTTATGGACATTTTCTGAGTGCATTTTTTAAAACCCGAAGGTTTATGGCCCTTTTCTTTAGATTCTTTAGACACAACTGCTGGAAAAACAATGCTAAGGGACTAGGAAAGATTAGTTAAGTCCTCTAACTAAAACGGATCTTAACTATTTGGCGGAAAGAACAAGCACACCACAGGAAAACCAAAGAGAGGACTAGATCCTCTAACTTAAATGGGCCTAGCCTTGCTCAAAGAAGGGAACACAGCACACAATAAAGGCAAGGTGAGATTAACAGAGGACTAGGTCCTCTAACTTAAATGGGCCTAGTCCTGTAGAATGGAAAGGAAATATTAAGAAAGGACTAGGTCCTCTAACTTAAAAGGGCCAAGCCGTTGAACAAAACGCTTCACTAAGATACCTAGCTTAAGGAAAAGACAACACACAAGGCAATAGGTTAAATAGCAACACAACTGACTAAATAACAGCAAGTCCTGTAATTCAAACACATGCTATAAAACTACAACAAGCCAACAAGGACTTAACAGCAAATACTAAATATAGATCAACTACCGCTACAGGATACCAACAACAGGCCTGCGGAAAAACGACGGCCAAACAATTGACAAATCAGCGACAGCAATTTAGAATAAACTAATGTCTAACTAACAGTAATTTGCTCTATACTCTAAATAACAATATTCTAACTATCTATTAACTATTAAGAGAAAACAGTCTGCAAATATGAAAAAATGTAGAAAAAGAATTAAACTTAGCCCCGGCCAAGAAGAGCACTTTTGAACTCGTAAAGCGGCAAACGAGATCTGGGGATTGATACCACTGCATTATGGGATACCTACCTTGCCACGAGCCAACTTAGAGACTTCGAGCTTTGTAATCGTCCAAGTCGGAGCCGAGGATCGGCTTTGAACCCACATGTAAGAATGAAGGCGAGATAGGACTACATAACATTAAACTTTTTAAGACTCAAAATAAGGAAAGTTCTTTGTAATGAGCTAAAATTGAAAGGTATGCTTGTCTACTTCATGGCATTACAAGTGATAACAGGTGTGATCCACAGCAATTTAACAATCTTTGTCCTGCAAAAGCGATCTGGTGGATAAGCAGTGGGCACTTCAATAAACACTGTACAGAAATGATCAACTGCCTCATCCAGTTTGAGGTTATATGTAGGCCCACTTAGTAAAGTACATAAAAAGAGATGGCTTAAAATGTTTCCCATTTCTTATATATGAATATTAATATGCTCTATGGATGTAGCCCTTATCTACTCCTTATGGTAAAGACAGGTACAGGGTCACTATCTATGCCTGCGATAGCCCCTCCCACTGTTATGTTTTCATGAGAGGAGGTCAAAATAAGTCAAATGCAATTTCCCTAATACTTTGTTAGTTCTGATAGCAAGATTAACTAACTGGTTTAGCTGGACAATGGGGTGAGAGTCAACATCAAGAGCCTGTTTCCAATCTATAGTCATGTCTCAAACAACAATGACCTTCCTTGAAAAGAAATGCAGAGCTTCTTCTGCTGTAGCCTGGGGGTGTCTGGAAGTACATAGATTAATTCTAAAGTATGACTGTTGACAACATGTTCTAATATACAAAATAATGTTATTCCTTTTTGAGTATGACAGTTGGTCCATGGTCTTTGAACATGAATTTCATCCACTGAATATGATGCCCACGTCATCTTCATTCTTATGATTTTTAATATCTGTACATACTACAGCCTGAATATATGATTTTGCTGTTTCTGTAGTGTGATTTCAGCACCAACAGGCTGTTTTTTTTTTTTTTTTTTACTTGTAGTAAAAAGGTAAAAGGATCAGTATAAAGAGTTTCTATTGGTCTCCTTCAATGATACCCTAGGTTCTATCCAGCCTGCTTTTACATAGTGCTCCAAGAGTAGTGCAGAATGGGTTCCTATTATATGATCGAAGAAGCATTCCTTCGAATGCGTCTTGATTGAACTTGAAAGCACGAAATGGCACATAAGGGATTTCTTTCCCTGGGAAAGAAATATCTTGTCCACTTCCGTTACTTTGCCGTTTTCGTCACTGTAGGGCGATCTCGGAGTTGGTATATTTAAGTAAAGGGGTGTGAGGGATCGGGGTGTGGGGGCAAAGCCCCCCACTTTATGTAATGTTTTAAAGGGTGTGTGTGTGTGTGTGTGTGTGTGTGTGTGTGTGTGTGTGTGTGTGTGTGTGTGTGTGTGTGTGTCTGTGTGTGTGTGTGTGTGTCTGTGTGTGTCTGTGTGTGTGTGTGTGTGTGTGTGTGTGTGTGTGTGTGTGTGTGTGTGTGTGTGTAACAGCGATTTTTTTCCCTTGGAAAAAAAAAATCGCTGTTCTAAGTGTTCAGGATTGTAAGCTTTAACTTACATGGGGTCAATAAATCAGTGTTTGCTGATTTAATATAGACCCATGCAGAATGCATCTATTTTAGTAAACCCAACTCACACTTTTTCCCTAAAGATGCATCATATAAGATGAGTTAAGAAATGTTAAGGAGTTAGTAGCAGGTTATAATAATACATAAAAGCCTAGAACTGCATTTAAACCTGCTGTTCTCATGAAACTCAGGAATAAACCACTCAACTGTTTGTTTGTGTCTTTTGGCTTTTTCCCGGTTAGGGGTCGCCACAGGGGAACTCCGGTCCACTAATGATTGGTAGTTGATTTTTTTACGTGCCGAGTTATCAGCCCTGACGCACAACCTTCAACGAAGGTATGCCCATTCACGCATGTCTCCACGCAGAAAACGCTCTAGCTGAGAATCGAACCGGACAGCGTCTTACTGAGGCGACAACGCTACCGCAGCACCACCACCGCGGGTCGATTAAACCACTCAACTAACTTGTTAAAAAGTAAACTCCTTTAGGATAAAGCTTTGAGGGGTTACATTTGGATTCAGTATAGTTCAGTGAAGGATGGGGCAATAGGGCATAGGCCTTATACAATTAAATTCATAAAATGCATTACATGGCATTGTACAAAGTTAAAGGACGAATCTTATGAAGCCAAAAAAGGACTAGAGATGAGGTCAGCCCCCTCACTCCCACCCTCCCTTCCCAACACCTCCAATGTTCACGCTGCTAAGGGAACCTTGTTCATCTGAGGTCAGGACTTCATTCTTCTGCATCAGGCAGCCAAACAATTCATTTACCATTCTTAACAAATGAATGAATTTGCAATTTCAGTAAACTGAGCTATTACTGTTAATAAGGAGCAATGTCAACCAATACAGACAAGCACTTTACTGCTACTTGTACTCTATAAGTCCTTTTTGAATTGTTAAACTAATTATTAAACAACTGCCTGAATAACGGCTGAAAAGGATCCCTAGGCCAAGTCCTTGCTGGCTAACATAAAAATCATCTAATTTAGTAAAGTGAGTATTTGGCCTAGAAATATGACAACTGTAAAGGACAAAACAAAATAATCCTAGTAGTTTTCCAAGAAAACGATCCCAAGTAACTCTTAGTATGGAAACAGAAGGGAATGCTTGAGGGCTTTGAGGACTACCAAAGCAGCTTCAAAAGTAGTCATCCTCTAACTAAATGCCCCATACACTCAGTAATGAGTATTTTATTAACCATACCGCCTCAAGCCATTTACAGTCATGTTAAATACTGAACAAATTTAGTAAAATAGGGAATGAAAACTACCATGGAAAAACTCTACACATCCTTCAAGGTCATTTCAAACATTCTTCTCCCCAGTACCATAGCAAATACTGATGGGACTCAATTTAATTAAAACAGAGTAATCTGAAGGTACAAAAATGGTATATATTCTCCATATCAGTTGACCTGGAAGACATCCTTCTGCAGTGAGTAACTGGTGGGATTTCTTCTTCTGCTATGCTCAAATTGGAAATAATTTTCTCTCATATTACCATGCTTAAAAGTGCAGCTTCTTGCCGGCACACTCAATGGTCACCTTATGATATTCACTGCATTACAAAAATACAAAATAAGTGGGTCAAGCACTTGTGATACTCAATTTAATCACAGCCACACAATCTGCAGCAGAGAAAAAAATCATGCAAAAATATACAATTACAGTATAGAGTCGATTATCCGAACGCGAGTTATCCGAAATGTCAATTATCCGAACCCAGTCTTCCAAAGTTTTTATTTATTCTTATTTACATTTGTTGACCGGGACTGTCCGATTGGACGTAAGTCCATTTTCAGCGAAGGCCCGGGGAGAAAAGCTCCACAGTTAAAAAACAGACAGTAGTTACAGTGGATTTACATAGCAATTAACAATTTGATCAACATAGCAATTAATTACAAACATTACAAACATAGTTACAGATTAACAACATAGTACATCAGTAGACAACTAGAATCTTTATCATCTGCGAAGTACATAAGACATTAACAATTGTTACAATAAGAAGTTCCTGCTGTATAATAAGTAGTTAGACTTATGAGCATCCGAGCTTGCTATAATCAAGGTATTTAGTGGGGTGGAAAGAAAGGTAGTGGGTGGATGGGGTGGGTGATATTAGAGGGGGAGTTGCAAGGGCATAGTCAGCATGTTTTTAGGTGCGCTTTTAGTAAAGTTTTGAAGTGGGTGCATGATGGTACACAGGTAATTGTGGGTGGGAGGAAGTCCCATAATTTGGCTATGGCGCACGAGAATAGTGCTTCTCCAGCAGAGTTATTGGCTTTAGTAACCTAAGTGATTTCTGTTGCTGGATCTTAGTGGTCTGGTGGTGCGATAGGTTTGGAGTAGATTCTGGAGGGATGGGACTTTTAGTGGATGGTTTACTAGCTTGTGGGCACAAGTGTGAGTTGATACCATTGAAGGATGTGAGGGAGCTCAAGCCAGCCTAGTTCAGCAAGTGAGAGACATTGGTGACTACAGGTAGGATGCCCCTGTAGCGAATTTGGCGATTTTGTTGTAGCAGGTCTCAAGCTCATTTAGATCGCATTGCCTTAGGTTGGTATATATTGGAGAGGCATAAAGTAGGGTGGAGATAAGGTGGGAACTTGCTACTGAAATCTTTCCTGCTTTGGTGAGAAGTTGCTTATTTCTGTATAACACTCCTATTTTTTTGTGAACTTTTTTTATGGTCATGGATATGTGAATGTCATATTTTAGTTTGTCTATTTCCACTCCTAGCAATTTGGTGTGTTCTGTTGGGTGTATAGTGGCATTGTCTTTTGCTGTGATGTTAAGTGAGAGTTGTTTTGAGTATGTTTGGTGGGTTGGAAGATGAGTAGTTTAGTTTTGTTTGGGTTAAGTATTAATTGGGCATCGGATAACCAAGTTTAAACAGAGGAAAAGGCTTCCTGTGTGACTTTTTGCAGTTTGGGTAGGGACTGGGCTGAGCAGATGATGGTTGAGTCATCTGCGTATTGTATGAGTGTGCCACGTTTGGTGGCAGAGGCTAGATTATTGGTGAAAATAGAGAAGAGGGGTCTAAGGATGGATCCTTGGGGAACCCCTATAGAGACAGGTAGTTGGGGAGATGCGTCATTCTGCCATACAACGGAGTGTTGGCGGTCAGACAGGTAACAATGAAACTAGTTGGTGACTGACAGAGAAGGATAGGTTATTGAGGACAGAGATGAGTTGTTTGTGTGGGACCATGTCAAATGCTTTAGATAGGTCTAGGAAAGTAACAGAGAAGAGAGAGCCATTGTTTTTAAGCTAAAGTATAGTGGTGGTGCTATGGTTTGGTCAGAAACCGTGCTGAGTATTGGAAAGGATGTTGTTAGTAAGGAGGTAGTCTGAGACCTGAGAGTGAATGCACCTCTCTAGTATTTTGGAGAGTGCAGAGAGAATAGCTATGGGGCGATAATTGGTTAGTTCTGTGGAGGGGCCACCTTTGTGGAAGGGAATTATATGTGATACTTTCCACAGTGTGGGAACGTAACTTTCTGACAGAGATTGGTTTAATCAAGATGGATCCTGCGTAGGCTAGAACATCAGCTGCAATTTGTAGGTATTCACTTGGGAGGTTATCTGCAGCTAATTTGGTGGGCTTAAGTTTAGTTAAGAGTTTTTTTATGTTGGAGGTAGGAACAGGAGAAAAAGAGAAGACAGTGGGCTGATTACTAGTTGAAGGTGTGGGTTGGAGGGGAGGGGGGTTGTGTTGTCTAGCTAGTGATAGTATGGTTTGTGTGAAGTGTGCGTGTTGAATGAGGTAGCAATATTTTCGGAGGAGCGAGGGATGTTAGGAGGAGGGGTACTGACTTTACCTGGGTGGAGGATGAAGTTTATGGAGGACCACAATTGTTTGGGTTTGTGTTGGGAGGAGTCTAGGGCAGACTGGTAGTATTGCAATTTGTCCTGTTTTATTAGCTTTTTGACTCTATTGCGTAGCTCTCAGAATTTCTGTCTAGTTGAGGGGGTTTTGGTTTTGCACCAGTGGTCCCAGGCTTTATCCCTGTTTTTTATTTCTAACTTAGTGGTTTTCTGTAACCATGGAGAGGGTTGTGCTTTGGTTCTGGAAAGTCTTATGGGGGCGTGGTAATTAAGAATGCTCAGGAAGGTAGTATTAAAAAAATCAACTGCGTCATCAAGACTGAGGTACTTTAGAGGATGCCAGTTACATTCTTTGAGGGATGAGATGAATGTGAGTGGGTTAAAGTTTATTTTTTTACGCATCTGATGGTAGGTGACAGGTTTAGCTTGGTATAAGTGTTTTGTGAGTAGGAATGTTGGGGAGTGATCACTGAGGCTATCTGATAAGCAGCCTGCTATATACGACTGGAGGCTCAGACTGACTAGTATCCAATCCAGGGTACTGTGCTTGTTGGAGTTTTTATTTATCCTGGTTGGCGACTGGACTAGTTGGGTGAAGCCATGAAGGTTTAGAAGATGGGTTGGGATGGTTGCCAGAACAGGATTGCCAGTCAATATTGAAATCACCTAAAAATGATAGTTTCTTGGGGGAGATGGTGGGTAGACCAGATGAGGAGGTTTTCTAATGGAAGGATATTTTGTCCAGGTGGGAAGTAGCATCCAATTATGTTGATGTTTTTTGGGTAGGAAAAATCAAGTCTGAATATTTAAATGTTATACGTATTAGCTTGTTCGCGTTTCTTTGAATGTGTAGCCTGCTTGTGTGTAAAAAATATTCTTTATTGTCCACTGGACTTGCTGAATGGTTGAAAATTGTATTCTCTGAGTGCAGAAAAAACAAGACTTTAGAAGATTTTTTATCTAGTTCAATGTATGTTTGATTATCCGAACTACCCTTGGTCCCAATTAGTTCAGATAATCGGCTCTCTACTGTTACATATTTGCATGACACAACCTGTCATATCAATCTCCATCCTCCGCAACTAAACAGACAGCCCATTCCAATAACAGGGAAAGCAGAAGGGTAAAAAGTAACCCCTACAGTAGGCCCCCACATACAGCAACTAAATTCCAAGACTAAATACAGTGCACATTGTGTGCCCAGATCAGGGACATGCAGAACACAGACATTACTTCTTTGCTTTTAAAGTGCATCCACCTTTGGATAAACTGCATTTACCTTTTTCCGGGACAGCCCCTTCACTCTGCTACTGGAAGTCTAGTCAGGGTACAATACACACCCAAAGGTCATTTCACAGGTCTGCTGCTATCAGTTCCATGCCCCACTGAGCTGATTCTTCATACTAGGGATACTATACCCCAAGTGCAGTACTTCCTACTTGTCTGTAATGAACCACATTCACCACCCTTCTGCCCACTAAGGCACCTTTTCAAAATACTTCTACAGAAGTTCCTCCTTTCTCTATTGATCCACCTTCTTTCTGACATCTGCAAAGAAGTCAGTCCTATTTTCTCTTCCGTCAAATATTTCAAACTGATCTCAATGAAGAATACTGACCAAGGATAAACCTCATCCCCTGCATTAGTCCAATGGTCATATCCCATCCCTAGCAATCAATCTTTCACATCAATTCTATGCATTCTCCCCTCCTACCACACTGCAAATGATGTTCTTAAGTCTTGATCCATACCTAACCTTGCAGTATTTTTTGTATGTTTTTTGCCATGTTCCTGACAATCAACAAAACTCTTACCAGTTCAGGTTATGTCGTCATCCAGGAGACAGGGATCACTTCTGCTCTCACTAACACCCTGGCAAATTTTTTTTCCCTTTCTTTCAAGGTGTAGCTCTCACTCTTACATCAGTAATGTGCAACCTCAATCACTGCAGAGGCTAGTGCACTTACTCATGTACGTGCATGCTTCCATGCAGCCACTCAGGGAGGACACCATGTTCACATCTGGTGAGCCAAATGCATGAACCACAACTGCACCTTCATGTCAATGCCCATCCCTGAGGGACTGAGATACAGGATGGCCCTATTCCAAGCCTTCCCATGCTAGCTCCAGCAAGTGCCATTTCTTCATCCCCCAAAAATGACTATGCATCCCAGTGGTGATACCTCATTATAAAATTTAGATCCCTCAGGGGGATTATCAAATGTCTTACAGTGACAGTAAAAGCAACTAAGATGATGCTGCCATGTAAGTTGTTTGTTTGTCTTTTTGGCTTTTCCCGGTTAGGGGTCACCACAGCGGAACTCCGGTCCGCTAATGATTGGCAGTAGATTTTTATGGTGCCGAGTTGCCAGCCTGACGCCCAGCCTTCAACGAAAGCACGCCCATTCACGCATGTCTTTCGGTGGCCACTCGACTGCAGGGAGGACATGCAGACCCATACAGAAGGTACTCCAGCCGAGTATCAAACAGGAGAACCTCTTGCTGTGAGGCAACAACGCTACCACTGTACCACCGCGGCTTGATGCTGCCATGTAAGTAATGAATTTTAATTGCCTTTTTTCTGCTTGTTGCCCTCCACCTAAGCCTACACAGGCTCCCTCTTCACTATAGACAATGTCAAAAGAATAGACAGCAATACAGCGGTGGGACAGAAACACCTTGGGAGGCCAGGTAAAATATTGGACATTTATAAAACACCGAGATAGCTACACTAGTTGGATAGCCAGATTTTGACCTGCATGATGTCACCAGTGTCAATTAAGGATCAAGACCAAACACTGGGTGAAACTTCTTTTCCTAAGATCCCTGGGGGGAAAAAAAACTTGCCAGACCCTTAGGGCCTGTATTACAATGCACTGTCAATGGGACCAATTTTAACAAAACAAAGACCAGCAATCTGCTCCATAAGGATTTTTGTAATTCACTAAATATTCTATAACTAAAGGTAATAAAGACAAGGCCTGCAGAACCAGCAAGATGTTGGCTGGAGGAGTTTCTGCCTAAAAAGGGAAATAGATGGTCAAAACCAAGGTGAATAGTTCTCACATTTTATGTAACTCTAGGTTAGCTTCTCAGCTGAAATTCTGACATATTAAACATGACACAGGAGGATGTGTCCCTGTTCTAAAAAAAAAAAACACAACATGTTATTTGATGTAGTCAAATGTCAAATCGGTATCACCCTCCCCTTTTCACATTTATACAGGGTTCTGGTGTTGCATAAACTGTTGCCACATATGCTGGTCTGGATAAATGCAAGAATGATGGCAATTTTTTTCCCCAGGGGAATGTCTACTTAACCATTAATATCCCACAGTATTTTGTGATGTGGCTGAATCTCTCAGTGGTCTTCTGTGGCCATAAGCTTAGTGTAAGCCTATGAAACTAGTGCTACTCTCTCATCTTCTCCAGTCATGCCTGGCTGCCACACACAGTCTCTCTCACACAATCCCCATCCACTTCTTGGCTGAATATTCTCATCTTTCTTGCTTTCTTTTTGTCTCTCTCAAATCTGCTTTACCAAATTATCTTCATCACTCCTGCACATATGACTTAACGACCTAAATGTTCTTTTTGTCCTTTTCTGCAACTCCGGCTACTTTGGCTTCAGCTCTGATGTCTTCATTTTATCAACTCTCCCATAGTGTGCATCCTGCTACCTGTCTCAGGGACTTCATTTTCATCAACCATAAGACTCCTCAGTTGCTCTGTCTTCACTACCTACAATTCTGGGTCGTACAGAAACACCGGATACACTACTTTAGACACATGGCACTTCTGTCACACACTACATGTGACACTTTGTTCCAGATGGCTGCAACACTTGTGATTCTAGCTATAAATTTCTCACTCAGATTTCCCTTCTCTTCAACTGCACCTTCCAGATGCACAAATCTTTTACCTGTTCATCTATCTTCTATTCTACCTCGGTTTTCAGGTGCTTCTGATTCTCACAAACTGTTGCCATGACAACCATCTTAGCTGTACTTATTTTTATCTCCTGCATCTTCACTTTTCTACTCCTCATCTACCACTTGCTGAAGTTCTTGCTCAGAGTCTGCTTGTACGGCATATCATCTGCATACAGCAGCTTTGTTGATCTCTCCTCTCTGAGCTGTTTGCTGATTTTCTCCATCAGTAAAATGACCAGGTGTGGGCTACGAGCTGAACCTTAATATCAAATATGGCTTAAATAATCCCAGCGTAATACCCTGCCAAAAATGCCAACGACACATCCCAACAACAAATGTAATCTCTGTGTGTGTAACAAGCTGCAAATATTTTTCTAGAGCTTCACGGATTTTCAGAAAGAGATATGCACTGAAAGTGATGAGTATTCACAGGCAAAGGCAGTACAGCAGAAATAGGGAAAGAATGAAGAAAGTATTCATGAGCAATTCATAACTAAACAGAAAGAAGAAAGACTACAGTAATAATTTTTGCTGTCACTAAGTAGTCAGCGCTGCCTTTCCACAACCTCTCACAAACCTTTCCATACTTCAGCATTCTTACACACGAGTCAAAGAATGTAACGGGCCCACCATACTCTGACTGATGAAGAATCATTCCAAATGGGTTTTGTGTCCCTTTCCTTTAATATCCAAGCGTCCCTTGGTCTTGCCTTTCTGTCAGGTTTAACTCCTCCTATCACTGTTTTCAAATCTACACATGTTCATCTCATGTCCCTTCCCCAGTTTGCACCACCTGCTCCTTCTTTAGTCTCTCCTTGAAAGCTAGTCCTTGCACATTTCCTTTTAATCAAATAAATCTCCTCTGCATCCCTCTATAAACTTATCCATAGTCACAACCCCTTTTCCTATTTTTTGCACATGGGGTTGCAGTGTCACTTGAACAGTGACTATCATTTAGAGTCAATGTTCATACTACAGATGACATGACCCCCCCTTTAAACAAAGTCACTGCAGTTTAACATAATGTTCTGGAGATGCTTTCTTAAGCACTAGACTACAAGGCTTCAGTATCTTCTAATTTAATCTCACGCCACAAACCCAGTATTTTATTTATTAGGTTGCCACCCTTCTTGGCGGCTCAGAATGGTTTAGCTTTAATGTAATCACGGTCCCGCACCCTTCTGTCAAACTCCTCCCACTGGTTTATCCACTAATTTGCATTATTTCCTCTGTCATTCCACCAACAAAAAACAGTGCACGTCTTAAAACACAGCTGCATTTTACTGTCCATCTTCACAGCTTATTTGGGTCTCCAGCAATTTCCTCCTCTTCTTCATTAATTTCAAAGTCTTTGTGTAAGCAATCAAGTGAATACAGTCAACTGCAGGAAACAACTGATACTAGTATGCGGCTATGAAGAGACTGCCAATAACAGCAGCAATATTGCCAAAAAAACTGTTTCTAAAATATACTCAGGCAACCTTTAGCAGGCATGTTAAAAAAACTCAGAGTAACAAGTTCAGATATGAACACACACACACACAGACACACACATGCAATGTTTTACAACACTATAGTTAAGTGATACTTGCCTTTTTTAGGCCTTCCCACCTTTCGTTGAATTATGAAGTTTTCTAGAACTAAAAAAAAAAATCTAGGTTAACTGCATGCACTTACTGAAATATGAGATCTAATTTTATGTATTCAACATAGTATTTACCTTTTCTGGGTCTTACCACACCAAGACGGGTCACAACATTAGGAATTAGACAGGTAAAGATATCGTGATAATCGAACATGCAATTTAGATTATTTTTCCCCAGTAAAACTGAAAGATTCTACAGCAGCATATAATGAAGATACAGAAATAAAGGCAAACATCAACTTTTTTCACACAAATAATTCTTATAATTTTTTTCTGTTGTTGATAACTTAGCAATCGCAATCACACCCTTCCAATAAATGTGTAGTCTAAGAATGTAGTAAACATTTTTACTGTTTTTATCAAGATGAAAATTTGGCTTTTTTTTTTTTGACAGAGAGAATTGAAAAAACACTGCAACAACAAATGATACATGCACCTCCTTGCAAATACTCAAAAGACTTCAACCATGGCTAAAAACAAAACAAACAAAAAAAAAAATACTTCAAATATGGTAGGAATTAGAAGTTATGTACTCACCATAACGTTCCATCTGAGTAGGTGTATTCATTTGTCTGCAACCTGTGGGTTATGGATCCGATATCGGATCCGAACCGGCATAGTTTCCAGCTATGGATCCAAGCTCTCAGCTCCTCCCCTCACCCATAATGCCCTGCTCTACCCTCATGACCTCAGATCGAGTTTGCCAAAGCAACAATACCCTCAAAAGGGTAACCAGTAATATGCAGGAAACTGAAAGGCCAGGGGGATAGGAGGGCGGGATGGTTGCAGACAAATGAATACACCTACTCAGATGGAACGTTATGGTGAGTACATAACTTCTAAATCTGAAGTAGGATATTCATTTGTCTGCAACCTGTGGGACAGAGTCCCCAGCTACCTGAATCTTGGGCGGCCATCATGGAAGGATATTCCGGAGCACCGCGGAGCCAAAGGATGCTCTACCCCTGGATGCAAGATCCAACTTATAGTGAGAAATAAATGTATGAGACGAAGCCCATGTAGCTGCTGCACAAATATCATCCAGAGGAATCCTAGCCTTGAAGGCTGCTGAGGTAGAAACTGACCGGGTTGAATGGGCATGAACACCCACCGGTGCGGGCCTTCCTGACGCTTGATAAGCCAATAAAATGCACTGTGAAATCCAGCGGGACAGAGAAACTTTGGAAATTGGCTTGCCCAAATTGAATTTTGCAAAGGAAATAAACAGCTGGTCGGATTGCCTATGACCAGCTGTCCTGTTGAGATAAAATCTTAGTTGCCTGTGAACATCTAGAGAGTGTAGCCTATATTCACCTTTGTTTTCATACTTAGGGAAGAAAACAGGGAGGTTAATGGATTGATTGATGTTTGCTTCAGAAGCGATTTTAGGAAGGAAGGACGGGTTGGTCCTGAGGGAGACACGGTCCGGATAAAAACCAAGTAAGGAGGTTTAGCTGATAAAGCTTGAAGTTCAGAAACTCTCTTGGCTGATGTAATGGCTACCAAAAAGGCTGTCTTGTAAGACAAGAATTTGAGGTCCACTGTAGCCGCGGGCTCGGAAGTGGGAGCGGTCAAGGCCTGTAGGACCAAAGAAAGGTCCCAAGGAGGAACTGCTTGCTTAATAGGGGGCCTGAGAAGGAAAGTACCTTTAAGAAAAGTTTTGCACAATTTGGCTGACATAAGAGGATTAGACTCTTGACCAATGTGATAGTGAGAAATTGCCGCCAGTTGAACTTTGACTGTGGAACTGCTGGCACCATCATTAAAGAGAGAGGTTAGAAAATCAAGCACTACGGGGAGAGGAACCGTGAAGGGATCTAGGCCTTGCCGCTCCGCCCACACAGAGAAACGTTTCCATTTGCTTCGGTAAACCTTTCTAGTGGCTGGTTTATGAGCCGCCACCAAAATAGCCTTTACCGGTGAAGAGATACCGGGAGTCCTTATCAAGAGTGGAACTGGAGCAGCCAAGCGGTCAGCTTCAGGCTGTCCAGGTTCGGAGGAGGAATGCAGGATGGATGGGATATCAGATCCGGAATAGGATCTAGAATCCAAGGAGGATTCACAGAGTGAGACCTTAGGAAGGGGAACCAGATCTGTCGAGGCCAGAACGGAGCAATGAGAATCATTCTGCAACCCACCCGAGAGGCTTTCTGAAGAACTTGCAGCATCAGAGGCAAGGGTGGATAGGCATACAGAAGACCGGGTGGCCAAGCATGCACCAGAGCGTCTCTTGGGGTACCTCCGGAGGAGGTATCAGAGCGAAAAACTGTCGCACTTGGTGTTTGAGGGAGAGGCAAAAGATCGCATGAAGGGTTCCCCACCGTGCGAATATGCGTTCGCTACTTGACAATTGAGAGACCACTCGTAAGGGGTCAGAATGGTGCGACTGAGCTTGTCCGCTAGGATGTTGGACCGACCGGAATGTGCGTTGCTATGAAAGCGATTGGTGGAAATTGCCCATTCCCAAACTCTCATGGCCTCTCGACAAAGAGGGTAAGACCTTGTTCCCCTTGCTTGTTGATGTACCAGACAACAGACATATTGTCCGACTGAATCGCAATTGTTCCCAAGGGAAGAAAGTCCTGAAGTGCTAGCAACGCTAAGAGCACAGCTCTCATCTCTAGAACATTGATATGCAGTAAGGTCTCTGTATCGTTCCACGTGCCTTGGACTGTCCGGCCCAAAGTGCCCCCACCCGAGGCGGAGGCGTCCGTGGTCACCGTGGCGAGAGGGAGAAGCACAAAATGGGCGACCCTCGTGGAGATCCGGGAGTGGAGCCACCACAAGAGGGACCGCTTGCAAGCCTTGCTGATCGCTATGGGATGATACATGGGAGAGCAAGGTAAGACCACTGTACTAAGAGCGTCCACTGTAGAATGCATATTGAGCCTGGCAAGAGGAAGAAGAGCTATCGACGAGCCATGGACCCTAGAGCCCTCAGGACCAACTCCGCTGGAACAGAACATGAATGGAGAATGGCCGCACCTGAGCTGCAGATTCAGAATCCTGTCCGCAGTGAGGAAGGCTCGTAAACTCCTTGTGTCTAGTCTGGCCCCTATGAAATCTAAGAGCTGAGTGGGTGCCAGGTTGGACTTTTGTATTTATTGTGATGCCCAGAAATGGAGCAAGATGGAGAAAGGAGTCTGGCGAGAGAAGTAGATGCCTTGTTGGGGCGGTAAGGAGCCAGTCGTCCAGGTAGGGAAAGACCTGCACCCCTGAAGCCTCAGGTGGGCCGCTACCACTGCTAGTACTTTGGTAAACACCCTGGGGCTGTGGTGAGACCAAAGGGAAGGACCCGAACTGGTAGTGACTGGCTCCCAGCCGAAGCGGAGAAACCTCCTGGGCGCCTGTCCATTAGGATGTGGTAGTACGCGTCCTTGAGATCTATCGAGCACATCCAGTGGCATTCTCCCAGAAGGGGGAGAATAGATTGTAGAGTGACCATTCGGAATTTTTCTTTGGGGACTGCCAGATTCAGGAGAGAGAGGTCTAGGATTGGTCTTAGTTCCCCGTCTTTTTGGCACTAAAAGAACCTGGAGTAGAACCCTGATCCGATCTGGGGGAACGGGCTGGATGGCTCTTTTCTCTAGCAGATGGCCAATTTCTGCTAAAGCGGCCTCCCTTTGACCGGGTGGTACGTCTGGGAGGGACTGCATCTTTGGAAGGTGAAGGAAAGGAATGCGATATCCCCTGGATATGATTTGGAGAACCCAGCGGTCCGATGTTATGGACTCCCATGCCGCTAGGTGCCCGAACGTCCCCGACTGCCTCCAGAGTAGAGCAGTCGGGCAGCCCTCAGGGCTGCTGCGGCCGTTCAGAGAAAGGTTCCCTGGACCCGAAGTTTCTGGGAGCCCCTCTGCCTCTAGGGCGGCGTCCTCCCTGTCCTCCTCTGCCACGGAAGGACTGGTTGTCCGGAGCAGGCTGGGACTGCTGCGACTTCGAACCACATCTTCTTCTGACCCTTTTGGTTCCTAGAATAGGGCCTCTGGGGTGCAGAGAAGCGGATTCGACGGCAGACAGCGTCTTCCGTCCTTCTCGCTCTGGGTCAACGTCATGAACGGTCTTGCCAAACAGAGCAGAACCATCAAAGGGGCGTTAAACGACGCCTTGAAGGGCTCAGAAAAATGAGTGGCGGAGCCAGGCCTGGCGTCTAGTGACCAGTCCTGTCCCGCAGCTCTAGCGGCGCCCTCCGTAGCATGGGAGAGTAGCCGCAGAAGTATTGTGACTGACCTAGAGTGGCCATTTTGGTGGAGTGCAGAGCTCTGTCCTCCTCCGAAATGGACTCAGGGGGATGCAGCGTACTCTTAATAAGGTCTCGCTGCATCCGAATAACATGTGCCAAATAGTTCAGCGCCTTACGAAAGGTCGCCGAACTGAACATCCGCTTCCCCAAGCGGTCCATCATCGAGACTCCTTGCTCGGTGGGTGGACTGAGGGACTCTCCTGAGCCAGTTCCCTCTTTGTGGCGCCGCCATCAACATGGCATCTACAGGAGGCCCCTTACTCCAATGGGTCCTGTCAGAAGGCGGGCTAAGGTTTTTGTCAGGCCTTTTGGGAATTGTCTCCTCGGTGTCGTGTGCCTTCCACGCCCTGGTGGTAATAAGGTCCACCAGGGGTTGGCAGGGGGACACCCAAGAGGTAGACGGGCCCGTTTGAATGCCTCCAAGAACACGGACTCGTCCGAGGAAGACTTGGGGCAGACCACCCCCTGATACGGAGCATTTCCATGATGTCTCGAAGGAGACACCCTCGGGGGGTGACCGTGGGGAGCCTTCCCCTTCCTCCAAGCCCGTGTCTTCAGTGAGAGACTCAGGGGAGGCAATGTGCCTCCTTTTGCACGTATGCTATGAGGAGCCTCCTCTGGGGGCTGTCAGAGGAGTCCTCAGCAGCAATTTGCTCCATAGGAGCAACTTGGGGCACAGAAACGGGCTGTCCCAGGGGCCGGATGGTGGAAGCCTGGCCCAGTGCAGAGGGAGCGGGACGGAGCGAAGCAAGTGCCGGGGTCCGGAGACCCTCAACAGAGCCCTCTCCACTACATCAAAAGCCGAAGGAGCCGACCTCGACCAAAGGATCCGACAATGGCTCCCCTCGGATCCGAAGAGTGGATCGGAGCCGGCGCCGGCACTCGGATCCGAAGGGACAGTGCGCTCCGACACAGACGGCGCCGAAGGAGCACTAATCCCCGGATCCGGCTCGGATCCAGGCTCCGAGATCGGGTCCGACGCACCGAGGGCATGGTCGGATCCGGTACCCAGTACTATCGGATCCGACCTCCCCGGCTCGAAGCTGCTCGGCTCCAGCTGCTCGAACCCGGAAGCGGGTCGGAGAAGGAGCAATAGGCTTGAAAAGGGTGTTGAGCTCCCCGAGGGGAGGCAAGAGCACTCCCATCTGCATCTGGGCCTGGATGAACCTTCCATCATCCGGTCCAGATCAGCATCGAGCTATGGGTAGATCTCGACGAGGCTACCGAGGTAGGCCTGGAATGCCTCCTCGATAGCCTCGCTGAGATCGGGTCTCCTCCTCCTCAGGACCCGGTGAGAAGCACACAGGTGACCGGAGCCGAGAAGGAGGAGACCGCTCAACAAGGAAGCCGGGAGAAGCCGCTTGGCAGGCGGGGCGAAACAGAGGTCTCGGCCCGCCGCTAGGTGCTTCTCCTCCGGTCCTTCTTAGATGCATCCCTCTCCTGTCCTGAAGCGGGAGTTTGAGTCCCAGGAGCAGGAGGGGTGCTACAGGGGAACAGCTGCAGCCGCAGGAGTCCCGAAGGAGCGGGTCGGAGCCGAGTCCGGCGGTAAAAGACCCGCCAGGACCAGCTTGGACCTCCGCTCCTCAGTGCCCTGGGGTTGAACCCTGCACAAATGGAACAGCCAGATGTGAGGTGTTCAACCCCAAGACACTAACACACGAGTGTGGCCATCAGCCGGTGAGAGCTTATGGCCACACTCGGAGCATTTAGAAAAAAATGACTTAGGCTGGTCAGCCATAGTCAAAATTACCCAAAAGTTACAGAAGTAACTTAACAAAAACTATAACAAGCACACAGGCCTCACACACACACTTACCAGCGAGGGAGGGAATAAAATATACTACTGTAAATAAATTTAAACTAAAACAGTCAATACACAAAGGGAACCTACAACTTTCACACAAAAAAGTTTAAAGAAAGCAAAAAATTTCAATTTTTATACAAGAAAATACCACTTAGCTGAGAGCTAAAGAAACCACATCCAGTTACCAGCGCGGCAAACAAGATCTGAGGTCATGAGGGTAGAGCAGGGCATTATGGGTGAGGGGAGGAGCTGAGAGCTTGGATCCATAGCTGGAAACTATGCCGGTTCGGATCCGATATCGGATCCATAACCCACAGGTTGCAGACAAATGAATATCCTACTTCAGATTACTATGATTGCCCTCTGGCTCCTTATGGACACAATACTGCCCACCCTGAACAATGCAGGCTGAATGGAAGTCTGCATATTGATTTAACCAAAGATTCTGAAATGGTCACTCAAACTTCTCCTTGTAGGACTCCTGCAACATGGCTGCTTGGTTTGCCAACTATCTTTCCTCCAGGATTTAGAGAGTTAAATTTGGAAACCACATCGCTAATCTTACTTCCATTAAACTGATATCACACATGGAACTTTTCCTGTTATACAAAAGACATTCTTACCATATCAGTTAATATGTAACAGGGCCTTCCTTCCGAAGTCTATGACTTTGACATTCTTACTTAAGCTTAGAATTTGGCTATTTTTCAGTTGGGGATGCACACACCCCTTCTATGACATCAGGCTCCAAACTGAGACAGCGTACCAGTCTCTCTACTTCATACATTCATCACCGTATGATAAGTGATCACACTTCTTGTAAATAATCAAAAATAAAATGTAAATTTTGATGCTAGCCTATTGGTGCACAGGGATAAACAGTAGACTGCACTCCACGTGACCTGTACTCAGTTGCAATGAACACTGGAGGAATGGGGCAGGGAGGATGGGAGTTAGCAGCTAATGCTAGTCAATCAACCCATCACGGTGAGGGGAGTAAAGCAGCTTGACTTGTTGCAAAAGCAACAGGAAGAACCTGGCAAACTTTGCTCTGCAAGTGGTATGCCACTTGGTCTAGTGTTCTAGTGAGCATGAACCTCCTGAAGGTATCCAGTGTGGAACTTGCAAAGCTGTCCTGTGGGGAAAGTAGGTTAGAAAATGCTACCTGTCTGCAGTGTGATGCTGCACCAGTGTCTTCCATATCCTCACCTGATGTGAATGTGGGTCCAGTAAAACCCACATGAGGCTAAAGCAGGTCCAGCAAACATGGTAAACGAGGAGAGCAGATGGTGGTCAGTTGCAGGGAGACAAGTCAGGTAACAAAAAAGATATGGCATGTGCTCAGTTATAAGGCTGTACAAATACATACCTGCCCACCATACAAGGAACTTTAATAGCACTGGCTGGAAGGAAGAGGAAAGGATTCATACATTCCCTGAAGTATCTGCAGAATGGTAATTAGGATCAACTGAAGAGTGTTGCCTTACAGTAGAAATGATATGGTAAGTTCATATCTCCTACATCTGGCATGAGGGGATCCTCCTTGTTGTTTCTTCAACTAAAAAGAATGCCAAACAGTAAATCCCCTATGGAGGCAGAGGCTTTTAAACAGTGAAGAATTAAAGACTCAGAAGATCATATCCTAAACCAATGAAGTAACAAAGAAGTACTTGATGAAAGAGTGAAGCAAAGACCAAGTGACCACAGCAAAAATGTCCATAATTGAGACCCGTTTAAAATTAGAAGTTATGTACTCACCATAACGTTCCATCTGAGTAGGTGTATTCATTTGTCTGCAACCTGTGGGTTATGGATCCGATATCGGATCCGAACCGGCATGGTTTACCAGCTATGGATCCAAGCTCTCAGCTCCTCCCCTCACCCATAATGCCCTGCTCTACCCTCATGACCTCAGATCGAGTTTGCCAACAGCAAGAACACCCTGAAAAGAGTAACACATAATATGCAGGAAACTGAAAGGCCAGGGGGATAGGAGGACGGGATGGTTGCAGACAAATGAATACACCTACTCAGATGGAACGTTATGGTGAGTACATAACTTCTAAATCTGAAGTAGGAGATTCATTTGTCTGCAACCTGTGGGACAGAGTCCCCAGCTACCTGAATCTTGGGCCATCATGGAAGGATATTCGAGCACCGGAGCCAAAGGATGCTCTACCCTAGATGCAAGATCCAACTTGTAGTGGGAAATAAAAGTATGAGATGAAGCCCGTGGCTGCTGCACAAATATCATCTAGAGGAATCCTAGCCTTAAAGGCTGCCGAGGTAGATACTGACCGGGTTGAATGGGCGTGTACACCCTCCGGTGCGGGCCTTCCTGAAGCTTGATAGGCCAATAAGATACATTGTGAAATCCAGCGAGACAGAGAGACTTTAGAAATTGGCTTGCCCAAATTAAATTTAGCAAAGGAAATGAACAACTGGTCTGATTGCCTATGACCAGCCGTTCTGTTTAGATAAAATCTAAGTTGCCTGTGAACATCTAAGGAGTGAAGCTTGTATTCACCTTTGTTTTCATATTTAGGAAAGAAAACAGGGAGGTTAATGGACTGATTAATGTTTGCTTCAGAAGCTACTTTAGGAAGAAAGGACGGGTTGGTCCTGAGGTAAACACGGTCCGGATGAAAGACCAAGTAAGGAGGTTTAGCTGATAATGCTTGGAGCTCTGAAACTCTCTTGGCGATGTAATGGCTACTAAAAAGCAGTCTTGAAAGACAAGAATTTGAGATCTACCGTAGCAGCTGGTTGAAGGGGGCGGTCAAGGCCTGGAGAACTAAGGAAAGGTCCCAGGAGGAACCGCTTGTTTTACAGGGGCCTGAGAAGGAAAGTACCTTTAAGGAAAATTTTACACAACTTGGCTGACATGAGTGGACTAGAGTCATGACCAATGTGATAATGTGAAATTGCAAGTTGTACTTTGACTGTGGAACTGCTGGCACCATCGTTAAAAAGAGTGGTTAAGAAATCAAGCACTAAAGGGAGAGGAACTGTGAAGGGATTCAGGCCTTGCCGCTCCGCCCACAAAGAAAACCATTTCCACTTGCTGCGGTAGACTTTCCTAGTGGACGGTTTATGAGCTGCCACCAGGATCGCCTTAACAGGGGACGAAATACCGGGAGTCCTGATCAAGAGTGGAACTGGAGCAGCCAAGCGGTCAGCTTCAGGTTGTCCAGGTTCGGATGACATAGGCAGGATGGATGAGATATCAGATCCGGAATGGGATCTAGAATCCAAGGAGGATTCACCGAGTGAGACCTTAGGAAGGGGAACCAGATCTGCCGAGGCCAAAACGGAGCAATGAGAATCATTCTGCAACCCACCCGAGAGGCTTTCTGAAGAACTTGGAGCATCAGAGGCAAGGGTGGATAAGCATACAGAAGACCGGGTGGCCAAGCATGCACCAGAGCGTCTCTTGGGGAACCCCCTGGAGGAGGTATCAGAGCGAAAAAACTGTCGCACTTGGTGTTTGAGGGAGAGGCAAAAAGATCACATGAAGGAGTTCCCCACCGTGCGAATATGCGTTCCGCTACTTGAAAATTGAGAGACCACTCGTAAGGGGTCAGAATGGTGCGACTGAGCTTGTCCGCCAGGATGTTGGACCGACCCGGAATGTGCGTTGCTATTAGAAAGCGGTTGGTGGAGATTGCCCATTCCCAAACTCTCATGGCTTCTCGACAAAGAGGGTAAGACCTCGTTCCCCCTTGCTTGTTGATGTACCAGACAACCGACATGTTGTCCGATTGAATCGCAATTGTTCCCAAGGGAAGAAAGTCCTGAAGTGCTAGCAACGCTAAGAGCACTGCTCTCATCTCTAGAACGTTGATATGCAGTAAGGTCTCTGAATCGTTCCACGTGCCTTGGACGGTCTGGCCTGCAAAATGCCCCCCCCACCCGAGGCGGGAGGCGTCCGTGGTCACCATGGCGAGAGGGGGAGAAGCACAAAATGGGCGGCCTCCGTGGAGATCTGGGGAGTGAAGCCACCACAGGAGGGACCGCTTGCAAGCCTTGCTGATCGCAATGGGATGATGCATAGGAAGAGCAAGGTATGACCACTGTACTAAGAGTACTGGAGGATGCGCATATTGAGCCTGGCGAGAGGAAGAAGTGCTATAGCAGACGCCATGGACCCTAGAGCCCTCAGGACCAACTCCGCCGGAACAGAACTTGAGTGGAGAATGGCCGGCACCTGGAGCTGCAGATTTTGAACTCTGTCCGCAGTGAGGAAGGCTTTTAAACTCCTTGTGTCTAACCTGGCCCCTATAAAATCTAAGAGCTGTGTGGGCGCCAGGTTGGATTTCTTTGTATTTATAGTAATGCCCAGATTGGGAGCAAGATGGAGAAAGAAGTCTCGCGCCAATAGTAGTAGATGCCTTGTTGGGGCGGTAAGGAGCCAGTCGTCCAGGTAGGGGAAGACCTGCACCCCTGAAGCCTCAGGTGGGCGCTACCACTGCTAATACTTTGGTGAACACCCTGGGGCTGTGGTGAGACCAAAGGGAAGGACCCGGAACTGGTAGTGACTGGCTCCCAGCCGGAAGCGGAGGAACCTCCTGGAGCGCCTGTCCATTAGGATGTGGTAGTACGCATCTTTGAGGTCTATGGAACACATCCAGTGATTTTCTCCCAGAAGGGGGAGAATAGATTGCAGACTGACCATTCGGAATTTTTCCTTGGGAACTGCCAGGTTCAAGACAGAAAGGTCTAAAATTGGTCTTAGATCCCCGTCTTTTTGGCACTAAAAGAACCTGGAGTAGAACCCTGATCCGATCTGGTCTGGGGGCGGGCTGGATGGCTCTTTTCTTTAGCAGATGGCCAATTTCTGCCAAAGCGGCCTCCCGTTGACCGGGTGGAACGTCTGGGAGGGACTTCAATTTTGGTAACTGACGAAAAGGGATGCGGTATCCTCTGGATATGATCTGGAGAACCCAGTGGTCTGATGTTATGGACTCCCATGCCGCTAGGTGCCAGCGTCCCGACTGCCTCCAGAGTGGAGCAGCCGGGCAACCCCTCAGGGTTGCTGCGCGGGCCGTTCAGAGAAGGGTTCTCTGGACCCGAAGTTCCTGGGAGCCCCTCTGCCTCTAGGGCGGCATCCTCCCTGTCCTCCTCTGCCACGGAAGGACTGGTTGTCCGGAGCAGGCTGGGATTGCTGCGACCTCCGGAACCACATCTTCTTCTGGCCCTTTTGGTTCCTAGAATAGGGCCTCTGGGGTGCAGAGAAGCGGATTCCGACGGCAAACAGCGTCTTCCCGTCCTTCTCGCTCTGGGTCAAAGTGTCGCGAACGGTTTTGCCAAAGATTGCAGAACCATCAAAGGGGGCGTTCGCAAATGACGCTTTGAAGGGCTCAGAGAAATCGCAATGACGGAGCCAGGCCTGACATCTAGTGACTAGACCTGCCCCTGCGGCTCTAGCGGCGCCTTCCGTAGCATGGGAGAGTAGCCGCATAGAGGTATTGGTAACTGATCTAAGAGTGGCCCTGCGGGTGGAGTGCAGCACTTTGTCCTCCTCCGACATGGACTCTGGGGGAGATGCAGTGTATTCTTTAATGAGATCTCGCTGCATCCTAATAACGTGTGCCAGATAGTTCAGCGCCCTTACCGAGAAGGTCGCTGAACTAAACATCCACTTCCCCAAGCGGTCCATCATCCGAGACTCCTTGCTCGGGGGATGGACTGAGGGACTCTCCTGAGCAAGTTCCCTCTTGGTGGCCGCCGCCGTCAACATGGCATCTACTGGAGGCCCCTTACTCCAATGGGCACGGTCAGACGGTGGGCTGAGGATCCTGTCGGGCCTCTTAGGGATTGGCTCCACGGTGTCCGGTTCCTTCCACGCCCTGGTGGTAATGAGGTCCACCAGGGGTCGGCAGGAGGACACCCAAGAGGTAGACGGGCCCGCTTCAAATGCCTCCAAGAACACGGACTCGTCCGAGGAAGACTTGGGGCAGACCACCTTATACGGAGCATTTCCATGATGTCTCCAAATGAGACATCCTCGGGGTGACCGTGGGAGCCTTCCCTTCCTCCAAATCCGTGTCTTCCGTGAGAGACTCGGGGAGTCAATGTGCCTCCTCTTGCGTATGCTGCGAGGAACATCCTCTGGGGGCTGTCAGAGGACTCCTCAAGCAGCAACCTGTTCCAGGGAACAGCTTGGGGCACAGAAGCGGGCTGTCCCAAGGGCCAGATGGTGGAAGCCTGACCCAGTGCAGAGGGAGCGGGGCGGAGCCGAACAAGTGCCGGGGTCCGGAGACCCTCAACAGGGCCCTCTCCACTACATCAAAGGCCGAGGAGCCGACCTCGACCAAAGGATCCGACAATCGTCTCCCCTCAGATCCGAAGAGTGGATCGAGCCGGCGCGGCGCCGGATCCGAAGCGACAGTGCGCTCCGACAGACGGCACCGAAGGAGCACTGATCCCCGGATCCGAGGCTCGGATCCAGGCTCCGAGGTCGGATCCGATGCACTCGAGGGCAGGGTCGGATCCGGTACCAAGTACTATCGGCGCCGACCTACCCCGGCTCGGCTGCTCGGCTCCAACTGCTCCGAACCCGGTGGCGGGTCGGAGAAGGAGCAATTGGCTTGAAAAGGGTCGAGCTCCCCGAGGGGAGGCAGGAGCACTCCCATCTGCATCTGGGCCTGGATGAACCTTTTCATCATCCGGTCCAGATCAGCATCGATAGGCTGTACATTGATCTCGACGAGGCTACCGAGGTAGGCCTTGAGTGCCTCCTCGATAGCCTCGACGGAGATCGGGTCTCCTCCTCCTCAGGTCCCGGTGAAAACACACTGGGGACGGAGCGAGAGGAGGAGATCCAGCCGACAAGGAGCCGGGAGAAGCCGCTTGGCTGGCAGGGCCGAAACAGAGGTCTCGGCCCGCTTATGGTGCTTCTCCCTCCGGTCCTTTTTCTAGCATCCCTCTCCTCCCGAGCCAGAAGCGGGAGGTTGAGTCCCAGGAGGAGGAGGGAGCGGAGAGGAATAACCGTGGTGACGGTTACCCCGAAGGCGGAGAGGTCGAGCGAGTCCGGCGGCAAAGGCCCGCCAAAACAAGCTTGGACCTCCGCTCCTTCAATGCCCTGGGGTTGAACCCTGCACAAATGGAACATCCAGATGTGAGGTGTTCAACCCCCAGGCATCTAACACACCGAGTGTGGCCATCAGCTGGGGAAAGCTTATGGCCACACTCTGAGCATTTAGAAAATAGCCTTGGGCTGCTCAGACATCCCAAGCTAACAATAAAAGTTACAATAACTAAAGTAAAGTAACTAAACAAAAATCACTCACAGGCCCAACACACACACTACGCTACCAGCGAGGGGAGGGATATAAATTTTAGATTAAACTCTAAAAAAAAAAGTAATAATACAAGAGGGAAACCTACACTTTCACACAAATTAACCAAAAATTTTACTAAATTTTACAATATTAACACTGAATCTATCACTTAGCTGGAGAGCTGGAAAAACAATCTGGTCACCATGCGCGGCAAACGAGATCTGGGGTCATGAGGGTAGAGCAGGGCATTATGGGTGAGGGGAGGAGCTGAGAGCTTGGATCCATAGCTGGTAAACCATGCCGGTTCGGAACCGATATCGGATCCATAACCCACAGGTTGCAGACAAATGAATCTCCTACTTCAGATCAAGCATTATAATCATCCCTACCTTGGCATAGTGCCCATTACTACTGGCACTTTTCATTGGGTGGTTTACTGTATGAAAGAGTTAAGATAATACAGTCAGCAAACCATTTTGAGGGGTGTGTGTGGCTACTAGAAAGTCTTCTCTGTCTGGAGCAAACAAGATGAGCAGTTGTTTTGTCTTCTGGAATTAATGCATTCATTTCAAACAGAACCGCATATGGCAGTATAGCTCTAGTCTGTTACAGCTCTTTGTTTCCCTTATAAGTGCAGAAACTAGAGAAGAAAGACAGATAGGCCAATTTATGGGCAATTCTGTCACCAACTTCAGGAGAAAATTTCTGTTTGTGCTAAGATATGCCTAAGTCTCCTGAAAGACCAGACATGGTTCCAACAAACAAGGCTTAAAGTAAAGCTCTGAGATCACGTAGACATAGGTGATGGTCGTAAGGAAAACTACCTTCCAAGAAATGAACAAACAGCATTGAGCCTGCAGTCTGGCTTAAGAGACAGGCAAGCTTGTAAGTAATGAAATTTCAAGTCTCAAGGATGCAAAGGGTCCCTCATAGGAGGATAAAGATGCAAAACACAAACTACATGACCAAGCAACTCTGTGTTACATTTCTGTCCTCTCCCAGGTAACAGTAAGAGAAATAGCCAACACATGCATCATGACTGCTTGTAAAACTGAGACCGAAATCATACTGGTGCCTGAGACACAAACAAAATATGCATACTGATGGACTGGAGTGAGATAAGCTATTTCTCCTCCCATAACAATTTCTTCCACATGTCACTGCATATCTATCTTTTAAAAGGCTTCTTAGCAGCTTTAAACACTTTTATCATCCCAGAAATGCAGTTCAGGGGGTTCAAGGGATCAAAATATAGACCCACTCCATGAAATAATGCGGTGATGCCATCTGCTATCCGAGCCAAGAGAGAGGGGGATTTCTTGGCTTGTACTGAGAAGGCTTCCTGTATTACCAGGGACCGGACAGCCTGAAACCAAACACATCACTGTTAACATTACAGGGGTGATTAGGTTGAGCTTTAGTCTTTCTTCTCTGAATTTAAACTGGGGCATGGAATGACAGGCAATCGTAGGAAGCTACACAGGAATCTACCCTAATATATGACAGACTATCTGTCTCATCATCTCCTCAATTATCTTGCAACTCAGTGCAGAACACTAGAATTATATTCTCTCACATGGCAAACAGGCTAAGCCGACCAAGCAAAGGTCTTGAGTGCTCACCTCTTGGAGAAGTAGTTGTGAGACTCCCTCTGCACATTCACTTCTCCCATGAGTTTAATGGCTGAAATGCTTGACGTCAATGCCTTTGGCCCAGTGCCAGATTTGCATCACCTCTCTGCAAAAGGAATACAATCCCATGCTCCCCTGCATGTTTATGTAATACACAAAACGAATAGTGGTGTAAAATGTTACCATAACCATAGATGTTTTTCTCTTCCATGTTGCAGTATTCTTGGTGTGGGATTCGGCTCCTATACAAAAGCTTCAGCGTGGTTGTTGTAGTTGTGTGGGATGTCAGACACAGGGCCATAAACCAGGGACCTAACATGTGATGTCTGCACGTACAGACCTCAGAACTTGAAAGCCCAGATGGAGTGGAGTAGCAAGTGATGTCAGTAATAGGGTCAAGGAGACATTATGTGGTTAAATTGGTCACAGGGTAGGGTATAACCCCCAAAGAGACCTAAGACAGATCAGTAATGAGTGAGAGAAATGATAAGGGGGTTAATCTGGGTGGGAAGGAATACTGCAACATGGAAGAGAAGAACATCTATGGTTATGGTAAGATTGTACACAACTATTCTTTGTCCTTCTACTCTTATGTTGCAGTATTCTTGGTGTGGGAGAGTACCACAGCTTAGTTGGAAGGAAAGGAGGAGGTAGAAGAGGTTGATTTCACAAAGCCCTGCAGGATTGCTCTGGCAAATCCTGCACATGCTCTGGAGACACTGTCTAACTTGTAGTGTTTGGTGAAAGTGTGAATGGTGGACTATGTGGCTGTTTCTAGTATGGAAGCAGTGTCCAGGCCTTTTAAGAAGGCACTGGAGGCTGCCACTGCCCTGGTGGAGTGAGCTTTAACTCCTTGTGCGAGTTTTTTTGCCATGGTGTGAATAACATAGGCAAATAGCTTTTCTAATCCAACATGCAATGGTTTGTTTGGAGACTGCCTTGCCCAGGGCCCTGGGGTGGAAGGAAACAAATAGCTGATTGGATTTTCTTATGGATTTTGTTTTGTCTAGGAAAACTCTTAGCGGTCTGTGCACATCCAGGGAGTGGAGTATTCTCTCACTTTCACTGGTAGGAGAGGGGGTAGAAGGTGGGTAGATGAATAAATAGATTGGTTTAAGGACAGATCATTGACCACCTTTGGCAAAAAGGAAGGGTTAGCTTTTTTTGTTACCCTGTCCTTGTGGAAGGTTGTGTATGGAGGCCAGGCCATTAGGGCCTGTAATTCAGACACCCTTCTGGCTAAAGATATGGCCACTAGCAAGACTGTCTTCCATGTGTACATTTGCAGAGTAGCTGTACTAGCAGGTTCAAATGGAGATTGGGTTAGTTTTTCCAGGATGAAGTTCAGGTCCCAAGGTGGTGGGATGGGTTTTCTTGATGGTCTGATGTGCAAGACCCCTTTTAAGAACAGCTTCAAACTGAGCCTGGCAAGTAGTGGAGGGTCTAGTGGCAGGCAGGCTGAGATTGCTGAAAGGTGGACTTTCACTGAACAGCAAGAGAGCTCCCCCTTTACTAGTTGACACACACAGGCAAGAACTCGGGGGGGATCTGTGATGTATGGATCCCTGCCCTTGCCCAGACACCATTTTGAAAATATCTCCCATTTACCCAAGTAAGGTTTTCTTGTAGTAGGCTTCCTGGCAGTAGCGGTGCCTGAAGGGAATTAGAAGTTTATCACCCACAGTGTCAGTGACCACATCTGCCAGTGTGGGTGGATGAGGGTTCCCTTTTGCTGTCAGAAGGTCCACCTTGTGAGGTAACTTGTGGTGATTGCCCTTGCCTAGATTGAGAAGCAGGGGAACCAGTGCTGCCTTGGCCAGCAGGGGTTCAGCAAGAAGATTTTTGTTTTGTCTCTCCAGATTTTCAGGGGGACTTTTTGAATGAATGGGAAGGGAGGAAAGGCATATAGGAACCTTCCCTTCCAAGAAATGGTGAATGTGTCTACTCTCCAAGCTAGTGGGGACTGGGACTTGGAGCAGAAGGTCTGCAGTTGCCTGCCCTTGGGGAAGGCAAACAAGTCTACTTGAGGCCAATTTCTAGTAAGACATTCCTGTCCAGCACCCATTCGTGATGTGGACAGCATGCCCTGCTGAGGTCTGCTTCTTTGTTGTCCTGCGAGAGGATGTAGGATACCTGTAGGGACAACTTGTGTTGTGAGGCTAGATCCCATATTAGTAAGGTTAGTCTGCAAAGGTGGTACGCTTTTGACCCTCCCTGCTTGTTGAGGTACCACAACTGTGGTGTTGTCTATTACTTGGAGAACACCTGGTTGCAGGAGTGGAAGGAAGGCTTTCAGTGCCAGAAGGACTGCTGTCATTTCCCCTCAAGTTGATGTCTTTGTACTTTAAGGAAGGGTGGCACATTGCTTGAACCCTGTAGTTTGCCATTGTGGCTCCCCCATCCTAAGTCTGAAGCATCTGTATATGCATGAACTGGTTTGGGAGAGGTAGCTGCAGCTGAAGGCCCAGATTCAGATGAACTTGCTGAATCCACCGTTTTACTTTTGACTGTAGGCAGGGCAGGATAGCGATTTCTTGCTCTAGAGGACGCTGGTGCTGTGACCAAACATTTTTTAGATACCACTGTAGCTTTCGCATGTGCGTTCTGGCTAGTGGTAACATGCGGATATTGGCTGCCATTAGGCCCAGGGTCCTTAGGAACTGCCTTGCAGTTATTTGCCGAGTTTGCAGCAGGGCTTTGAAGTGGGAGGTCAGGGAGCTGACCTTGTCCTGGGGAAGAAAGGCTTTCATTATGTCCATTTTGATCCTGCAACCCAGAAATATTTTGTCTTGTTCTGGGGTCAAGGAAGATTTTGGGAGGTTGAGGGTAAACCCCAGTCTTTGTAGCAGGCACATGGTGAACTCTAGATGGATTAACAGGGTTTCCTTGCAGTCTGCTAGGATCAGGATGTCATCCAGGTAGGGATAAATCTGAATCCCTTGTGTTCTGCAATAGGCTATGGCAGGTGCTAGGCATTTTATGAATACTCTGGGGGCAGTGGACAAACCAAAGGGCAATGGTGTAAACTGAAAGTGAGAGGAGGGTCCAGAAAAGTGCAACAATTTTCTGTGCGAGGGTAGAATGGGTATGTGCAGATGGGCTTCTTTCAGGTCTAGTGTGGCCATGAAAGCCTGGGCTAGTATGAGAGGGAGTAAATTTGGTAGGGACAACATTCTGAAGGTGGGCACTTTTAAGAATAGGTTTTAGAAGAAAAGGTCTAAAATCGGTCTCCATGGTCCATCTTTTTTGGGGACCAGAAATAGTCTTCAATAGAAGCCCTGTCCTTCCTGTCCTGAAGGGACAGGATCTATGCTGCCCAAGTTCAGAAAGTCTGTCAGAACCTGTGGGAAGAGGTGTCTCTGACTTTTTGCGGGAAGGGGACACCCTTTAAGTGTGGCCTTTCTTTCCAGGAGAGGAAGTATCCTTTTTGAATAATAGCCAGAACCCATAATCTGTGGTGATGGTTTTCCAAAAGGGGAAGGAGGGCAAGGCAGTCACGCATCGTTGGGGCCTCCTCCGTCTTGAAAGGGCTATCTAGAGGGAGGTGGAAAGACAGCTGGTCTGGAGGGGGGTTGTCTTCTGGCCCCTCTTCTGTGTCTCAAGAGGTAGGTCCAGCTGGGGCAGGGTTTCGTCTGATAAAGGTGGCTTTGGCAGGGGAATTCCTGTAATATTTAAGAATAAGGGACACCAGAAGATGCTTGATGTCTTGCAATTCCTTACTTTTTTCCTGCAGATTTTTGAATAGGTCTGCCGTTTGCCAAAAAGGAAATTAGGGTCCAGAGGGGCATCTAAGACTTTAGGCTTGAAATCTTCTGGCAAGTGTTGCAGACGAAACCAGGAATATCTCCTGAGTACAGTGAAAGATGCTGCAGAGGCCTCTGCAGCATCATAATTGCATCTATTGGAGTGTCTTGGCTATTTGGGCAGCCAGAGATAGTTTGGAAGACATGTCAGATTTAGTGGGGCAGTCTGGAGTAGCAGCCAGCAGCGTAGCAGCTTGAGAGACCAAAGCATATTTGGTCATATGGGTTCGATAGTTGATGGCTCTAAAGGAAAAGGTGGAAGAGGTGTAAACCTTATTTCCAATTCTATCCATTGTTTTGCTGTCTTTGTTCGTAGGTAAGAAAGGCAGACGGAATAAGTCTGGATTGTTTATCTGATGAAATGGCAGTCACAGCAGGATCTGCCAGGGGAGGTTTAACCAGAAACTTCTGGTCATCAGGCACCTTGTAGAAGCGGTCTGGCCTCTTGGGGGCAAGGTGGCTCAGAATCTGGTGTCTTTGATGCTGAGGAAAAGGCATCTAAATAGGGAGGAATGACAGATGGAATGGCCGAAGGGAAGGGAGATTCCACTTGTAATAGTTCAAAATACCTTTTTTGCGCATCAGACATTTGTGAGGTGTTCCATTTGAAGTTATCCTTCATTTTGGTTATGGTTTCACCAAAGGTGATATCCTCTGGAGGGGAGCCCTCTTCAATGGGGAACCATCACCAGGCTCACAAAATAATATACAACTCTGATAACACCCCAGCCTTACAAAATCTTCTTCTGCCCTATATAACTACCAGGCCCTTAAGATCTAGCACACAAAACCTCCTCAAAGTAACCAAATATAACAATGAGGCTGGTAAGTCTACCTATAGCCATTATACATCATAGACCTGGAATTCCCTTCCTGCTCAAATAACTGACTGCAACTCCCCCACCCCGTTCAAGAAACTAGTCAAAACTCACTTCATGCTCCTGTATCCCCCCCTGGCTAACATTACATGTGTGAAAGTACACACACCTTAATTATGACTTTTAAACTAACCATTTTAGAACATTGTATCCACTTAAGACTGCTAATTGCACACCCTGTCTCTCTCGGGGTTATTGTAAACTATCCCAGGATTGCTGTGCTTCCTCTATTTTCTAATGTTGACACCATATAGTACCAGGAATAGGAATCATAACTTTTAAGACATATTGTATATAAATTCTCTGTCCTTTAAGTCTATACCCAAAATTAATTGCTCTCAAATAGCCTTTCTTCTTCTCTCTCTTCTTTCCTTCAACAATAAACTATTGCAGCAATGTCTTTAATTGTAAAAGTTTCTAAAATTAATGCTATTTAACAGCAAATGAATGTTTCCTACCTTCCAAGAAATAGTGTAAACTATTCCAGGAATGTCAAGCTTTGCAATAGCTTTTAATGTTAATACTATGTAATGAATGTACCTATCTTCTAAAAAATATTGTATGTCAATGTCTTGTCCTTACTTTTTGTCTGTAATACATTGTTCTCTTGGAGCTTTTCTCCCCGGGCCTCCACTGAAAATGGACTTGTATCCAGTTGGACTTTCCCAGTCAACAAATGTAAAACAAATAAGTAAATAAATGGATTCTTCATCTGGGGAATAATACTATTGAGGAGAGGCTATTTGGGAAGTATAAGATATAGATTCATCTGAAGATGAATAATAGGTCTCTTGCTCTTCTTCCATGTCTTGCGAGGTAGGTGGTGGAAGAGAAGAGGCAGAGGCAGGCCAAGGGCTGAAGAGAGGAAGAGTAGATAGAGAAGAGGCTGATGGCCTAAGGGCCATAAAGGCCTGCATCAAAGATGAGGTGAAGGACTGCCAGTCAAGTAGGCCTTCGGCGGCTGAAGCCAGATGTTTGTTTTTTTGTCTCTCTGACTGGGGTAAACTTAGGCATAGGCCTGGAATCGGATGCCTGGCTAAGGGTAGCTGTGTTAGGAGTAGGAATCCCAGTCAGAGGCCTGGCAGTGTCTGGTTTCTCCTCAACCTTGACAGTAGCCAATGTCGGAGTTATCTCTGGGGACGTGCTTGTCAACTGTGAAGTGGCTTCCTTAAAGGTCGCTGTAGAAGTTGACGGATCTGTCAGACATCCCTCAACTCCTAAATCGGTAGCTGGTGGGGCATCTGCAAGCGGAGTGGCAGTGGAAGAGGCCCTAGGAATCTTGGCCTTCTTTCACGGAGGTACAGTCGGGGCCTCCAAGACGGGACCCATCCTGAGTGCTAATTTTTTAAGTCGTTGGTTTTCTAGATAGAGATTATGTGCAGCTAGATGGCTGCGGAGGGTCTTAGGAACGAAAGATTGGCAGATAGAACAAGTGCTGTGATCATGCTCCTGGCCTAAGCAAAAAACACAGTGGTCATGTGTGTCTTTATGGGGTATCTAGCACCTACACTGGCATTTGCCCTTTTTTTACTACAACAAACCAAGCTTTAGACAGACTTTAAAGAAGAAAACACCAATGAGGTACTTAGCTTTAAGGCGAATGAGCAAAGCACACAATGTGTCAGTCTGTGGCTGAAAAGTTCAGAGGTCTGTGCGTGCAGATATCACATTTAAGGTCCCTGGTTTATGGCCCTACATGTGACATCCAACGCAACTACAAAGTACAGTTGTGTACATTTACCATAAATGTAGATGTTCGAGTGTATTCACTGTTGCAGTCATTACATTTGGGTAATCTGCTGGCAGGTTGCCCTCAGTCTGCCTGATAAGTCTAGGGTCCTGCGTCGGTTGCTGTCCCTTCTTCCATGACGAGGTCGTCAGGGGTATAAAACATGCAGCCAACGCCATTACATGAGTTTTTCTTGCCCCAGATGTCAGGTGCCCCCCAAATGGGGAGCAATATATACATAAATGTATATAATTTAAACCACAAAAAATATACCTCCAAACAAAAGCAAATACACCAAAAAGGCTTTTAAGCATAGTAGAAGAAAGGAGAGGTACAGCAAGAGAAAAACAGGGGGCTGGAGGGTGGGTAACCAGGACTGCAACAGTGAATACACTCGAACATCTATATTTATGGTAAGTGTACACAACTGTACTATGTTCTTCGTGTTTCACTGTTGCAGTCATTACATTTGGGTAGAATCCCAAAGTTATGGTTGGGAGGACGAACTTATACAGCATTAGGAGCAGCTATAAGGCCCTGCAGGACAGCAGTGGCAAAGCCAGCTCTGAATTTAGAGAAAATAGGCAAATGGCAATGTTTGGTGAACATATGAACTGAGCTCCAAGGTAGCAGCTTCTAGAATGTCTCTGGTAGGAACCCCTCTGAGAAAGGCTGCAGAAGTAGATGCAGCACTGGTGGAATAAGATCTAATCCCCTTGGGGATAGGTTTACCATGGTGCATACAGCAGAAACAAATAGAATGGCTTATCCATTTGGAAATAGTCTGCTTTGAAATGGACCTTCCCTCTGCCCCTGCAGCAAATGCCACCAATAGTTGCTCAGATTTTCTTAGAGGTTTTGTCCTGTTTAAGTAGAATCTAAGTTGTCTGTGTACATCCAATGAATGCAGAATCTGCTCACCCTTGTTCTGTGGATTGGGAAAGAAAGTTGGCAGGTGAATGGTCTGATTAAGAGCTACACTGGATACCACCTTAGACATAAAGGATGGATTGGTCCTGAGAGCCACCCTGTCCGGATGAAAAATAATGAAAGGCTCCACTGCCATAAGAGCCTGTAATTCTGAAATCCTTCTAGCTGAAGTGACTGCTAAAAGGAAAGCTGTTTTCCAGGAGGGAAATTTTAGATCTGTAGTAGCAGCTGGCTCAAAAGGAGGGAGAGTGAGTTTTTCCAAAACAAAATTGAGGTCCCATGCAGGAGTTGGCACTCTCCTGGGAGGTCTTATTTTTTGGCCTCTGAGATACTGCTTTAGCAGAGGATGAGAGAAGAGGGGAGGGTCTGTTCTGTAATGAGCTGAAATGGCAGAGGCATGGATTTTTATGAAAGAAAAAGATAGGCCCTTGTAAAGCATCTCAGTTAAGTATTGCAGAATCTGAGGAATATTGGGCATTGCTGTGCTTATTCCTTGTGACTGGTTCCAGGCACATAATCTTTTCCATTTGTCAGCATAAGATTTTCTTGTACTAGGCCTTCTAGCCTCCAAAACATCCATCACAGGTTTGCTGACAGATGTCAAGGGTGTAATTAGTTGATTAGCCACACTGCAAGATTCAAAGTTTGGAGCTGAGTGTGCAGAATTTGGTAGTTCTGCTGAGACAGTAGGTAAGGTGTCTGAGGCAGCTGCCATGGAGGAAGGTGTGACACATTGAGCAGGAGTGGGTACCAGTGTTGGCGAGGCCAGTCTGGAGCAACAGAATCATTTTTAGTTTGTCTTGTCTGACTTAGTAGGACTTTGGAAAGCAGAGGCAAAGGGGGAAAAGCGTAGACTGAGGTTTTTCCAGCTGAATGATAGAGCATCCACTTTCCAAGCTTTTTTGTGATGAATTCTTGTGCAGAATTTGTCCAACTGATAGTTCTGGGGTGAGGCAACAAAAAGATCTATGTCTGGGCTCCACCATTTATGTGTCAACATGTTGAAAACTTCTGGTTCCAATTTCCATTCGTGTGGGTCCATAAGATTTCTGCTTAGTTCGTCTGCCAGAGTATTTAGCTTTACTGGCAGGAATTGAGCTTGTAGCTGTACTTGATAAGTCAAGGCCGTGTTCGACAATGCCATGGCTAGTCTGCAAAGGGGGTAGGAATGTGTACCCCTCTGCTTGTTTATGTACCACATGACTGTGGTGTTGACTGTCTATCATTAGTTGTCCTGGATAAAGGTAGTCCTTGAAGGCTATCAGAGCATTCTGTACAGCTAGCATTTCTTTCCAACTGATATGTAGGTGCATTTGGGCTCATTTGCCCTGAATGCACTTCCCTGCCAAATGAGCGCCCCCCCCCCCCCCCCAAGCATAGTCTGATGCGTCTGTAGTTAGGGTTTGGGCGGCAGGGAGTGGAGTGAATGACAGTCCCTTGTTTTGGTGGCAGGCTTCTGCCCACCATAGGAACTCATGTTGCAGGCAAGGTATAACAGGAATCATTGTTTTAAGGCTGTGACAATGTTGACTCCATAAACTTTTTAAGTACCACTGAAGTTTCCTCATATGTAGTCTTGCAGATGGAATTAGAAGAATGCAGGAGGCCATGAACCCCAAGGCTTGCAGGATTTGCCTTGCAGATAGCAGGGTTTTTGTGGCCACCTGTTTGAAGTAAGTCACCAATTGAATTTGCTTTTCTAGCGTAAGGTAAGTCATCTGGGCAGTTGTGTTCAAGCTTGCACCCAGGAATGTAATTTTTTGAGAGGGTACCAGTTGTGATTTCTTTTTGTTTCTGGTGTACCCTAGACAAGTTAGAAACCTTTTTACAAATGCCAGATGCTTTAGAAGAATGTCCTTGTTTTCTGCCTGAATTAGACAATCGTCCAGGTATGGATATATTTGAACATGGCTTTGCCTGCAAAATGCGATTACTGAAGACCCTGGGTGCAGTAGGTAAGCCAAAGGGCAGTGTGGAGAACTGGTAATGCAAGTGGCCTGCTTTGAAGCAGAGGTATCTTCTGCAAGATCCCCTGATTGGGATATGCAGGTAAGCCTCTTAAGTCTAGAGTTACCAACCAGGCATCTTTGCCTAGCATAGGTAGTACCTGTTGAAGAGTCAGCATTTTGAATTTTGGTATGTCCAGAAATGTATTTAGAGTGGGTAAGTCCAGAATTGGATGCCATGATTTGTCTTTTCTGGGCACCAGGAAAAGTCTTGAATAGAAACCTTGTCCCTTTTCCTCTTCTGGTACTGGTTGAATAGCCCCCATATTCATGAGGGACACAACTTGTTTCTGGGCCTCTGCCCACCGATTTGGAGCAGATCTGACCATCCATTTGGGATTGGCAATGTGTGGAAATGAAATCTGTATCCCTGGGATACTATATTTAAAACCCATTTGTCCTGGGTAATCAGTTGCCAATTTTGTACATGAAGTGCCAGTTTTCCCCCCAAAGGGACGGCTAAAAGGTAAGTGCTTGGCGACTGTAGAGGAAAGTCATTGGGACTGTTTACCATAGGGAGGAGGTGGAGGCACCCCATTGTTTTGTTCTAAAAGTTCCTTGTGACTGAAACCTGGAGCCTTTAAAATGTCTGGATTTGACTTCAGCGGCTCTCGAGGGAACTGGAAAGGACCAGTTCTTAGTAGGCCAGTGCCTACTAAATTTGGGAGGCTGCACTTGTAAGAAATCTTTCACAGTTTGCATAGATTTAGCTTTATCTTCCATCTTTTTTAAAACTTCTTCAGCCTTATTACCAAAGAGACTGTCCTGTTGCAAAGGAGCATCCACCAATTTTGCTTTAACATGGTCATGTAGATTTTGCTCTTTGAGCCAAGCATGCCTTCTTATCACAGATCCAGTTACAGCAGCCCTGCAAGAGTCTTCCAAAAAATCAAAACCACATTGTAAAGTATGTTTTCCAACTTGTTCAGCTGAATGTAATAAATCCTGCAACTCTATTTTCCACACAGTCAGAGTTCAATATCATTTTCTGTTTAAGTAGTCCCATGACATGCTGTTGATATTTAAACATATGAAATTGACAGTTTAAAGCCCTGATTGCCAAAGTTGCAGACGTGTAAATCTTCTTACCCCATCTATCCAGTGCCCTGGAATCTATCAGAAGGGGTAGGATTTTTAGCAGTAGAGGCCTTAACGGCCTTGGGACGCTGAGAAATGGTTTCAGGATCAAAAGTAGGGTTTTTGAAAAGGAATTTGTGGGAGTCAGGAACCCTGAAGTATCTGTCTGGTTTACTAGGAGCCGGAGGCAGATAATCAGGAGTCCTACTAGATTCTGAAAAAACATCATCAACAATGTCTAGAACAGGAGGTATAGCCAAAGGCCTATGCTGAGGAAGAAGAAGAAAATCCCCAAGTCTCTTTTTAGATTCAGAGAAATCCTGACTTTCCCAGTGGAAATGTTCCCTTAAGGTATGTAAAGTTTCTCCAAAAGACAAATCCTCAGGGGGAGAAGCAGAAGGGATGGAATCTTCTGCATCAGAGTCCTCATAAGTAGGTATAGATAAATCCTGTTCAGTAAAAGAATCGGAAGAAATAGAATCCTTCTCTGAAGATTCATAGTCAGTGCCTTGCCTAGGCCTCTTAGCAGGAGGGGGTTGGCTACCCCTGATCAAGGTAATTAAATCTTCAGCCATTTTGATCATTTGTTTTTTAGGCACTGGGGCCTGCACACGTGGCCCAAGCATCGTTTTTTTAGACATAGAAGTAGATTTTGGCCTTAGTTTTGAAGATGGCATCGGTTTAATATACAAATCTTTAGGTCTGAAAACACCCTCAGAAGCCGGTGCCTGCACAGCGGATCCGGACCCATCTAAGGTAGAGACATCTGCGGGTTCAATACTTAAAGCATCTCGCGGCATACCGAGCTCCGAATGGGTCTCAGTAGAGGCCTGCGAATCAAAAGTAGCGGGTATCAGGGGCTGTGAAAGTGCCTCACTGAGTACCGGCAAACTAGCGACTGGCTTAGGAGAAGCATCGTCATCAGTTTTGGACCTCGACGGTCTGTCTCTTTTTCTTTGCGTTTTTTAGGTATTCCAGTAGTTGGATTGCTAACAGACATTATTTCTGGATAGTTAAATCGTAAACCAAAATATTTAGTAGCAAAAATATACCGACGTTTAATAGTGCATTGATTAAATCCAGCACAAAACTGACAGCAAGGTACGTTATGATCAGGACCTAGGCAAGGAATACAGTACAAATGAAAGTCCTTATGAGGTATTTGCTTCCCACAAGTAATGCAATTATTAACTTTTACTGACATCGGTAAGGAGCAAGAAAAAGTTTCCCCAATGGGGTACTTCGCTTTTAGTTGCAGACTTCAGTACTGAAACTTGAAAACGAAAATTTCAGAGGTTGACCGACCTGCACTTGCGAACTGCTTCTGCTTCGGGCACCGTGCGGCAAGAAAGACTGATGTAATGACTTCGGCTGCATGTTTTATACCCCTGATGACCTGACGTCATGGAAGAAGGGACAGCAACTGACGCAGGACCCAAGACTTTGTTAATCAGGCCGACTGAGGGCAACCCTGCCAGCAGATTACCCAAATGTAATGACTGCAACAGTGAAACACGAAGAACATCAGCCAAGCTGAGGCTTTTGTACAGGAGCCAACGTACGGGTCGCCTGAGGCGGAAAATCCCACACCAAGAATAATGCAACATAGGAATAGAAGGACATCAAAGATTCTTGGACCAAATCAAATGAGGCATTGGTTTCTCAGAGGACTGCTCACATGTCCAGATGGTTTATGTGATACTTCCTCTCCTTTGTACAACAAACAGACCCCAGAGTTAATGGTGACTGGTTTTCATGATTGAAACCTTTGTTTGTCAAGACACAGTGGGTTATGGCTGCAGAAAGGGAAGATTCACACAAACTGATGGGAACTGTCCATCACTCCAGGGCTTAGCGACAGAGGTCAAACACCAAAAGCTGATGCATAAGCACAATGGAACTCTGCAACCACTGATGCACCATAATCCACTGCAACATATAAATTCTGAAGACTATGAAAAGCACCATAAAGATCATATATGTCACCTAACTCAAGACTGTATGTGTTAGTACTGAAGTCATAAAAAGTAGGGGACCAGTGGACCAAAATCAGAACCAGGACACTGACAGCACATCTCCAAGTGTGGTCTTAGACATTCACAAACTGGTGCATAAAATATAGGAAAACTGTATATATGAATGTATTTAGTTTTTTTTCTTTATTTACACAGACAGTAACTTGTCTTCTCCTGCATTATAGATGTGCATAAAAACTACCACTTAATTTACATACAGCTGTAAGCTGGAAAACGTTAGTGATCACCATAACCTGCTACTGCCATCACTGCTTTAAAGTTTGCTAAAATTGTGTAAATGTGGTTTGCTTTTTGCACAGTACAATTTAAACATTAATTAATTTAAAGATATCTGCACGATAAACAACATCATCATAAAACATCAATTATTTTATAGATACAGTCTTGCTAGAGAACTTTACACCTTCCACCTCATTATACATTACAATAAAGCAAATGCATTTTTTTTTTTTTATTTTATTTCTAGTTGTTCTCCCAGTCAACCATCAATCCTTCTCTATTGGACTTCACCACACTTGTGGATGTGTGGAATCCTCAAGTATTCCAGGGTGAGAGCCATCAGGAAAGGTTATCATCATTAGGGAAGTTTGCACTCTTGCCTGCATGCTACCAATGACAACATTGGCTGAGTTGTAATATAAATGAAGGGGAAACTGCATAGAGAATATCCAAATTGGAGTTCAAAGTTCAGAAAGGCTATATTGGTCCGTGAACTTCTTTTTATTCACTCATTAATTTGTGTATTAGATTTTTTTTTAATGTATTTACTTTTGCTTCTCTCCCGTGATATTGCCCATTGACTCCCCTACCTCCATTTAACTAGCCCATTTGATCCAACAGAAAAAAAGACAGGTATTCCCAAGCTAGTCATGATCCCAACTGGTCTTTCTTTTTCTGATTGTTGCATGGTAGGGAGTGGGGTGCCTACTGTCTATCCTTAAGAGCAACCTCTCACCTCTTCAGTGACTCCTCCGGGCCTGCAATCACTGCACCCAAGGGGAAGCCTACCTTCCAAATATTAGTTTCCTCTTGGTTAAACGGTGCCAATCCACTAATGGCAGTGTGGCCTCAGACAGCATAGAATTCGAACAGGTGAACACCTAATGCTCCTGCTAGGTCTCACCCATGAGGAGTGCAAGCATCACCTCCCTCCTGCTCACTACCATCATTCCTGGCCAGCTCCTTTAAGCACATGAGCCACTAATCGCCCTTGGGTTGCCTACAGGTTTATCAGGGGGTTTATCTCTATACCAGTATATGCCACACTGTTACCGCTCAGGATGAATGCTGACCTTTTCTATTTAATGATAATTATTGCAGTGCCATTTTCTTTTTTTCATTTTTTAAATATATTTTTTAGCACCCACACCTGCCAACCATCATGTCTTCTTATTGTTTAACTGCTGTATTATGTCAACTCTGGGGCGTTTCTCCCCGGGCCTCCGATGAAAAAGGGCACATGCCCAAAAAGACACACCTGGTCAACAAATGTCAAATAAATAAATAAGTAAATAAATAAATGGATTCATCTCATTCATTCCCATTAAAGTACAAAGTGCAAGCTATCCAGAAGGGGCCATCATTCAGTCGGTCATGGAGGTTGTTTGTGCACACACACTGGAATCCCAGCAATGTAGGCATCTGTATTAGCTTTAGCCCCACCCTCTGGGGACTGACATGAGCATTTGTGCCAGAACAGGGACCTCCTATGCCCCACTAATGACACAGTGTTCACAAAGGCTGTCATCGCCGGCTTAGCAGTGCCAAGCTCTTGTCCTTCTTGGCCATGACTAACAAATCATGCAAGCCTTTGCTTGCAATGGAGCAGTTTTAGCCAACAGAGAACCTCCTCACCCCAAGATGGGTGAGCCAGCACAAGCTGTTCATTCCCATCCTTCCTTACTAGGCTCTTCTAACACTTGAGCTGTTACTCAGAGTTGGATTGCCTGGATAGCAGTCAGGGCTTTATACCTTTGCCCCCCAGGGCCACATAGTCCGATTAAAAGAGTAAGGATATTCCCATACATTAGAAAACATAACCCACATGTAACATGCTTACAAAAAAATCACTCTGAGAAGTGCAACTGATTAAGATGAGTTCCAGCTCATGATGGAAGAAATGATGTTACAGAAGGATTTAACAGCAATGACAGCAGACTTACGATATAGTTTCAAAGATGAATGAAGTTCAGAGAACACAGAGGGTGTATAATATATCAAGCAAACAGCAACTATTTAAAAATATTGTAGACTCATAGGCTTTGCAAATTTAATGGGGTTTTGAACAATACTTTGCAGGGGCTTATACTTAACCACTCTCCAAGGTTTAAATTCTTATTTCAGACCAATAAAGGAATGATGATGGAGGAATATGCATACCTGATAAAGAATATGGTAACAATGTCTATTTCTTTGTCAGACACTGAGGCGCAGATTTCTAATTTTTAGAAGGGGGAATCCCTTGTGAGACACAGAAAATGTCTTTCATATTATCTTAATGGAGCAACGTTTCAGGTTTAATTCAAGAACACCCTGCCTAGAAGTTTCAAGAGAAAATAGAAAAACAAAAAGACTGGTAAGACGCTATGAGATCTACCAATGAAGTAACAAAACACTATTCAGTGAAGTCAAAGGAACAAATACCTTCACGTCACATGACAAGCTGTCTGCCCTGCAGAATAAGCTGGATCAAGAGTCTGAGGAAACTTTTTGTAAAACACACAGGGTTAATGCAAGTTCCAGCATTTACTGGATAAGAAAGCAGCGGAATTGCAACTAAAATACTGGTGTGGTGTTACAAGGATTCCAAGCATACTATTAGCAATTGTATAGTACAGTAAACTCTCTGGTAACCGGAACTCAAGCATCCAGCACCCTCAAGCAACTGGCAAAAAAATATTGAAAAACTACAGTACAATTTTCATGTGTTGCACTTTGTTTTCCCCAACAGAAACATGCTTTATGTTTTTAGAGTTTTAAAAAGGAAAATAGAAATAAATTGCCTATCTCCCCAACCTGAGAACAAGTCAAGCTAAAGAAATAGTATAGGGTACAGTATGTCACTCCTATTTTTATTAGTAACACTAAAGCAACCAGAAAAGTACAGTTGTGTACACTTACCATAAATGTAGATGTTCGAGTGTATTCACTGTTGCAGTCATTACATTTGGGTTATCTGCTTGCAGGTAGCCCTCAGTCGGCCTGATTAACAAAGTCTTGGGTCCTGCGTTGGTTTGGTGTCCCTTCTTCCATGACGTCAGGTCGTCAGTGGTATAAAACATGCAGCTGACACCATTACATCAGTTTTTCTTGCCCCAGATGTCAGGTGCCCCCCTAATGGGAAGCAATTAAATATGAAAATACAATGGTATACCTCCAACAAAAAAAGCAAATACACCAAAAAGCTTTTAAGCATAGTAAAGGAAAGTAGTGGTATAGCCAAAAGAAGTTAGGGGGCTGGAGGGAGGGTAACCAGGATTGCAACAGTGAATACACTCGAACATCTACATTTATGGCAAGTGTACACATCTGTACTATGTTCTTCGTGTTTCACTGTTGCGGTCATTACATTTGGGTAGATTGCCAAAGCTATGGTTGGGAAGAGGAATTTAGATAGCATTAGGACCAGCTTTACGGCCCTGCAAGACTGCAGTGACGAAGCCAGCTCTGGATTTAGAGAAAATTGGCAAATGATAATATGCTTGGTGAAAGTATGTACAGAACTCCAAGTAGCAGCTTCTAGGATGTCCCTGGTAGGGACGCCTCTGAGAAAGGCTGTAGAGGTAGATGCAGCCCTGGTGGAGTGAGGTCTGATCCCCTGTGGGATAGGTTTTCCGTTGTGCTTATAGCAGAAATGAATGCAAAGGCCTATTCATTTAGAAATGGTTTGCCACTGCAGCAAATGCCACCAGCAGTTGTTCAGATTTCCTTTGAGGTTTAGTCCTGTCCAAGTAGAATCTAAGTTGTCTGTGCACATCCAAGGAATGCAGTATCCGTTCCCCTTTGTTCTGTGGATTGGGAAAGAAGGTTGGCAAATTAATGGACTGTTTAAGAGCCACACTGGATACCCACCTTGGGCATGAAGAATGGATTGGTTCTGAGGGACACCCTGTCTACATGAAAGATAATGAAAGGCTCCACTGCCATAAGGGCCTGTAATTCAGATACCCTTCTTGCTGAAGTGATTGCTAAAAGGAAAGTCGTTTTCCAAGAAATAAATTTTAACTCTGCAGTAACGGCTGGTTCAAAAGGAGGGAGAGTGAGTTTCTCCAAAACAAAGTTAAGGTCCCAGGCTGGGGTTGGAGCTCTCCTGGGTGGTCTCAAAATGTTGGCCCCTCTGAGGAACTGCTTAAGCAGTGGATGAGAGAAGAGAGGAGGGTTCTGTGTTATAATGAGCTGAAATGGCTGAGGTGTGAATTTTGATGGAGGAAAAAGACAGGCCCTTGTGAAGCATCTCAGTTAAGTATTGTAAAATCTGAGGAAAATTGGGCGCTGCTGTGCTCATCCCTTGAAATTATTTCCAGGCACAGAATCTTTTCCATTTTTCAGCATAAGATTTTCTACGACTAGGCCTCCTTGCCTCTAAAATGATATCCATCACAAGTTTACTAAGGGGTGGAAAAGAAGAGATTAGGTAATTAGCCAGGCTGCTTGGTTCAGTGTTAGAAGCTGAGGGTGCAGAATCGGGTTCTCCTGCTGAGACAACAGGGAAGGAGTCTGAGGCAGGTGCCATGGGGATAACCGTGACACACTGCACAGGAGGGGAGGTACCAGTGTTGGCATGGCCAGTCTGGTGCAATCCAAATCATGGTTTGTCCTGTTTGATTTTTAGTAGTACTTTGGAGAGCAGAGGCAGAGGGGGGAAAGGCATAGACTGATGGGCTTTTCCAGCTGAAGGACAGAGCATCCACTTTCCAGGCTTGTTTGTGGGAGTCCTTCTGCAAAGTTTGTCCAATTGGTAGTTATTGGCAGAGGCAAACAGGTCTATATCTGGGCTCCCCATTTGCTTGTCAACATGTTGAAAATCCTTGGTTCCAGTTTCCACTCGTGTGGCTCCACGAGATATCTGCTTAGTCCGTCTGTCAGTGTATTTAATTTTCCTGGCAGGAAGTGAGCTTGTAGGTGCACTTGGTAGCTCAAGGCTGTGTTCCACAATGCCATGGCTAGTCTGCAGAGGGGGTAAGAATGTGTACCCCTCTGCTTGTTTATGTACCACATAACAGTGGTGTTGTCCGTCTTTACCATTAGTTGTCCTGGAAGAATGTGGTCCTTGAAGGCTGTCAGAGCATTCTGTACAGCTAACATTTCTTTCTGATTGATACGCAGGTGCATTTGACTTGGGTTCCATTTGCCGTGAATGCACTTCCCTGCCAGGTGAGCCCCCCATGCACAGTCTGCTGCGTCTGTTAGGGTTTGGGCGGCAGGGGGTGGTGAGAAAGGTAGTCCTTTGTTTTGGTGGCAGGCCTCTGCCCACCAACGGAACTCCAGACGTAGGCAAGGTATGATAGGAATCATTGCTTCTAGATCCTGAGAATGTTGACACCATAGGCTTTTTAGATACCACTGTAGTTTCCTCATATGCAGTCTTGCACATGGAATTAGAAGAATGTAGGACGCCATGAACCCCAAGGTTTGCAGTATTTGTCTTGCAGATAGCAGGGTTTTTGTGGCCACTTGTTTGAAGTAGGTTGTTAAATGAATTTGTTTCTCTGACGTGAGGAAAGCTATCTGGGAAGTTGTATTCAAGCTTGCTCCCAGGAATATAATTTGTTGAAAGCATACCAGGTGTGACTTCTTTTCATTTATGGTGTACCCCAGACAAGTTAGAACAAGGCCAGATGCTTCAAAAGTATGTCCTGGCTTTCTGCCTGAATTAGACAATTGCCCAGGTATGAGTATATCTGAATATTTCTTTGCCTGCAAAATGCAATAACTGGAGCTAGGCACTTTGTGAATACCCTGGGCGCAGTAGATAAGCCAAAGGGCAGTGCAGAGAACTGATAGTGCGTGTAGCCTGCTTTGAATTGTAGGTATCTTCTGCAAGATTCCCTGATTGGGATGTGCAGGTATGCTTCTTTTAAATCTAGTGTTGCCAACCAGGCATCTTTGCCTAGCATAGGAAGCAAGTGGTGAAGAGTCTGCATTCTGAATTTTGGAATCTCCAAAAAAGTGTTTAGAGTAGACAGGTCCAGGATAGAACGCCATTAATTGTCTTTTCTGGGTACCAGGAAAAGTCTAGAGTAGAAACCTTGTCCTTTTTCCTCTTCTGGTACCAACTGAACAGCCCCCATGCTTAAGAGAGAAATTATTTGTTTTTGGGCCTCTGCCCACTAATTTGGGGGTAGGTCTGGCCACCCGCTTGGTATTGGCAATGTGTGGAAGTGAAATCTGTATCCCTAGGACACCATATTTAAAACCCATTTGTCCTGGGTAATGAGTTCCTAGTTCTTTGCATAAAGAGCAATCTTTCCCCCCAAAGGGGCAGTCAGTTGATAAGTGCTTGGAAATTTTAAAAGGAAGTCATTGAGACAGTTTACCATGGGGGGGGGGGGGGGTCTTAGTACTCCCAGATTTGGAAGTGGAGGCCCCTCACTGCTTAGTCCTGTGCATACCCTGGGACTGTGGCCTGGGAGCACTGCTGGATCTGGGTTTGGACTGAGAAGGTCTGGAAGAGGCAGGAAAGGACCAATTCTTAGAAGGCCAATGCCTACTAAATCTTGGAGGTTGTACTTGTAAAAAAAATCTTTAACAGTTTGCATAGATTTAGCCTTTTCTTCCATCTTTTTAAGAACTTCTTCTGCCTTGTTGCCAAACAGGCAGTCCTGGTTTAGGGAAGCATCCAGTAATTTTGCTTTAACATGATCTGATAGGGATTGCTCCTTAAGCCAAGCATGCCTTCTAAGTACAGACCAGTTACAGCAGCCCTGTAAGATGCCTCTAGAGAGTCAAAACCACATTGCAAAGTATTTTTTCCAACCTGTTCAGCTGAAAGCAATAAATCCTGTAAATCCTAATTTTCAGCACAATCGGGAAACAACATAATTTTCTGTTTAAGTAATCCAATAATATGCTGCTGATACTTCAACATATGAAACTGGCAATTTAAGGCCTTAATGGCCAAAGTTGCAGAAGTATATACATTCTTATCCCATCTATCCAGCGTCCTGGAGTCTCTATCAAAGGGGGTAGGATTTTTGGCAGTAGTAGCTTTAATGCCCTTGGACTCCTGTGAAATGGTCTCAGGATCCACAGTAGGATTTTTGAAAAGGAACTTGTGAGAGTCAGGGACCCTGTAATATCTATCAGGTTTCCTGGGAGCAGGAGGTAAAGAGTCAGGGGCCAAGCCAGACTCTGTAAATGCATCATCAACAATGTCTAGTACAGGAGGTATGGCTAAAGGCCTGTGCTGGGACAGGAGTAAGAAATCCCTAAGCCTCTTTTTAGAATCAGAGAAATCCTGACTTTCCCAATGAAAATGCTCCCTAAGAGTATGCAGGGTTTCATCAACAGAGAAATCCTCGGGGGGGCTAGGGGCAGAGGGAATGGAGTCCTCAGCATCTGAATCCTCATAGGTAGATATGGGTAAATCCTGGTCATCAGAGGAAATTTCAGAATCCTGGTCAGAAGTATAATAAACAAACTCAGTCCTAGGTCTCAGAGTGGGAAGGCTGGCTTCCCCTTATTAGAGTAATAAGGTCTTCAGCCATTCTTATCATCTGTTTTTTAGGCATAGAGGCCTGATCGTGAGGTCTGGGTGTCAGTTTTTAGGCATGGTTCGAGATTTAGGCCTTGAAGAAGAAGATGGCGTCAGTTTAATAAGCAAGTCAGTAGGCCTGAATACACCCTCAGAAGCCGGTGCGCCTGCACAGCGGCTCCGGACACATCCAAGGTAGAGACATAGGCAGGTTCCACAGTTGAAGCATCTCGCGGCATAACGGACACCGAATGGGTCTCAGTAGAGGCCTGCAAACCAGAAGTAGCGGGTATCAGGGGCTGCGAAAGCGCCTCACTGAGTACCGGCGAACTGGTGACTGGCATAGGAGAAGCGTCGTCGGCAGCTTTGGACCTATGCGGCCTCTGCCTTTATCTTTGCGTTTTTTCGGAATGTCGGTAGTCAGAAGGCTGACTGAAGACATATCAGGATAATTGAACCAAGCACCAAAATACTTAGAAGCATAAATATACAGACGATGGATAGTTCGTGGTTTAAATAAGGCACAAAACCGACAGCAAGATACGTGGTGGTCAGGGCCTAGTTAAGGAATACAGTACGAATGAAAATCTTTATGAGGTATTTGCTTTCCACAAGTAATGCAATTATTTACTTTTACTGACATCGGTTAAGAGCAAGAAAAAGTTTCCCCAACGGGGTATTTAGTTTTTAGTTGAAGACTTCGGTTCTGAAACTCGAAAACGAAAATTTCAGGAGTCGGCCGACCGGCACTTGCGAACTGCTTCTGCTTCGGGCACCGCATGGCAAGAAAGACTGATGTAATGGAGCCGGCTGCATGTTTTATACCCCAGACGACCTGACGTCATGGAAGAAGGGACAGCAACCGACGCAGGACCCAAGACTTTGTTAATCAGGCCGACTGAGGGCTACCTACAAGCAGATAACCCAAATGTAATGACTGCAACAGTGAAACACTAAGAACATCTACAGTTATCTGGCATCTACTAGTCCCCATGGGTGCCAGTTAACTGATAGTTTACTGTAGCAACATTACATCAGACAGTGAAATCATGGCAACATTTGTCGGCTATTGAGCAATGGAATCAACCTTACCAATTAATATACAGAAGACTGAAGTCTAAACAGAAAATGTCTGACGCATTAGCTACCTAGATTTTATGTCATACAAATCCTGGAATGTCACATGAGGCAGTATGTATGAGCACAAGGAGTTTCACATGTTCAAGTGGTACCAAGACACATACCCAGTACACAACATTCTCTTCACGACTGATGCTTTACTCCGGCCATTATACTGAAGAATGGAACACAACTGACAATCACCACCTGGTGGATAACTGGCAATGCCAGTGGCAGTAACACACTACAGAAGCCTAAATGAACATAGGGCCTCCTTGGGAATGTTTCTGTGGTGTAGTTTCAGGTGCATTTCTATGACTACTAACACAGTAAAATAAAGTGACAGCCATCCATGCAGACTATTTACTTTGCTACTAATGCTTGCACTATGCACAAATTTGGCTACAACCATAAATGGTCGCTCAGGTGTGTCAAGACAGAATTAGGTACTGTTCACTATCCCCTGATCTCAGAACTAGACAACTGTTTATTACTTTGTCATGTTAACTGCACACCATAACTTTTACCTCTCTGAAAATTAAACTGGTTTGCAAGTTCTGACTTAACCCTCAGCAATGACAGATGTGCCCACAACGGTTTCTAGTATTATAAAACTTACACTACCTGTTTCACACATCTATGCAATGTGATAAGCTTTTGCTGGACCGTGAGCTTCAGTACTGAATAACCTATATAATATACAGCACTAACGGGTGAGAACACAATGCAGTACATAGGTAAAAGGATTAGTATAATAAGTTTCCAGTGGTCTCCCTCAACAACCTCCTAGGTTCTATCTGGCCATCTTTTACACTGTGCCTCCAAAAGCACTGCAGAATGCATCTGTTTCTTTACCAAAACGATTCTATAAATGAAACCTGCACTTTTTTCTTAATGATACATCATACAAGATGGGCTGTGAACTGTAAAGGTGTTAATAGCAGGTTATATTAACAAAACATGAAAGCCTAGAACAAGTAAGAGCTCCCTCGATTTGAACCTGCTATTCTCCTGAAATCCAAGATTAAACTACATAATGTGTTACAAAGTAAACTCCTTCACAATAAAGCCTTGAGTTGTTGCATTTGGATTTAGTATAGTTCAGTGAAAGGCAGAAGCAACAGGGCAGAGACTTTGTACAATTACATTCATACAGTGTATTATTTGGTACTGTATAAAGTTGAAGGACAGACTTTGTGAAGGCAAAAAAAGAAATGTTTTCAAAAGTCAAAGACTATACAACTGTCTACAAAAAGTACAAGACAGCTTAGCTAACTCAGAGCCTAGGATTCAAGTAGCATGTATTTTTTCCCCATCAAGTCCCTTTCATCTATCTTCTGCCTCTTTACTTACTGCCTGAGAACATTTAGCTGCTGCCACCAACTGAATCCTGGGATGAGATCTGTATGTTAAATGGACCTCTATCTACACAGCTATGAAGGATGGATACTTTTTACCCCAGGCCTCCATTGTGGTCCCCAGGGCAGTGAATTCCCACAGTGCAACCTTGACTGTGCATAGATGGTTAGGTGTATTAGCTTAAGTGTAGAAACTGTGCTATACAAACTTTGGTGGAGAACGTTTTGGCTTGTTACTCTCCGTCTGTCTCTCGCTCTCCTTCTCCTTAGTCAACTATGTTGGGCTGCTTCTCTTCCCTAAGGACTATAAAGGCGATGTCAACTCCCTTACTCCCATTCTCCCTATTCAACACCTCCAGTATCCAGGCTGCTAATGGAACCACACTCATCTGAGATCATGGCTTCATCCTTCTGCATCAGACAGCCAAACAATTCAGCTAACATCCTTAACAAATGAATACATTTGCAATTGTGGTAAACTGAGCAACTATTGTTAATAATTGCTAAATAAGAAGAAATGCCAATACAGACAAGTACTTTACTGTGACTCGTACTCTACAACCTCTTTTTGAATTGTTAAACTAATTATACAAGTGCCTGCAGCTGCAGCCCGAATCATGCCTGAAAAGGATCCACAGGCCAAGTCCACTTTGCTGGTAAACATAAACATCATCCAAGTAAAGTCAGTATTTGGCCTGTTACTCTAGAAATATTACAACTGTAAAGGACAAAACAAAAGAATCCTAGGTGTTTTCTAAGAAAACAATCCCAAGTAACTCTTAGTCTGGAAACAGAGGGCTCTGAGACCTACCAAAGCAGCTTTACCAGCCATCCTCTAAATGGTCAACACACTTAATGACGAATATTCTATTAACCATACACCCTCTAGCCATTCGTGGTCATGTTACACACTGAACAAAGTTTGTAAAATAAGGGATGAAAGCTACCATGGAAAAGACTTTACATTCTCCTAGGTCATTTCAAATATCCTTCGCCTCAGTACCATATAGTATTATGGAAGTACAAAAATGATATGTACTCTCCATGTCATACTTCTAACTATGCTCACCTCGGCAATAGTTTTCTCTCATATTACCATGCTCAAAAGTGCAGCTTCTTGTCGGCACAGAAAATGGTCACTCTAGGATACTCACTGCATTATAAAAATTCAAAATAAGTGGGTCAAGCACGTGTGTTATTCAATTTAATTGCAGCCACAAAATCTGCAACAAAGAAAAAATCATGCAAAAACATACAATTATACATCTGCATGACACAATCAGTCTTGCATCAAACTCCATCCTCAGCAGCTAAACACTCAGTCCCGTACAGATAAACAGGGAAAGCAGAAAGGTAAAAAGTAACCCCTGGAGAAGGTCCCCACACAGAGCAACTGGATTCCACAACTAAATGTAGTGCTCGGTGTGTGTTCAGATCAGGACTATGCTGAACAGAGACATTACTTCCTTGCTTTTAGAGTCTCTCCACCTTCGGATAAACTGTGTTTACATTTTCCTGGTACAACCCCCCACTCTCTACTGGTAGCCCAGCCAAGGTACAATACACACCCCAAGGTCATTTCACAGGTCTGCTGCCATCAGTTAAATGCCCCACTGAGTTGATTCTTCATACTAGTGTAATGAACCACAATTACTATCCTTCTGCCAAGTAAGGCAGCCTTTCAAAATGCTTCTACAGATGCCCCTCCTTCAAATATTGCTGTACCTACTTTATGACATCTGTAAAGAAGCAATCTTACTTTCTCCTTCCTCACATATTTAAAAATGAGCTCACTGAAGAATACTGAACCAATGATCAGCATTAACCCCTGCATTAGTCTACTGGTCATATCCCGTCCCATGGCAATGAACCTTTAAGAACAACTATATGCATTTTCCCCTCCAACCACACTGTAGTTTATATTGTTAAGTCTCAATCCCCACCAAACCTGTGCAGTATTTTTGTATGTTTTTTGGCATGGTCTTGCAGACTACCAAAACTCTTACCAACTCAGTTGTGCTGTAATCCAGGCAGCAACACAGATCCTTTCTGCGCTCACTAACATCCTGGCTCTAGGTTTTTCTTTTCTTTCTTTCAAGTCATATCTCTCCCTCTTGGATCAGGAATGTGCGACTCAAATCACTGCAGAAGCTATTAGACCTTCTCATGTACATGCATGTTTCCATGCATCTGCTGAGGGAGATTATGTCCATGTTTGGTGAGCCAAATGCACAACCCAGGACTCCCCCAAAATGTGTGCCCATCCCCTGAGGGACGGAGATACAAGAGGGCCCTATTCCACCTTTTCCCTTTTTAAGGATAGGCACACACATGCTTCCTGCTAGCTCCAGCATGGTCCATTTCTGTGTTTCCCCAGAAATGAGGCTTGAGGATTATGCATTGCAATCATGACACCTCATCATAAAAGTAGACCCCTTGAGGAATTATCACGAATTATCAAACGTCTTCCAATGACAGTAAAATCAACCAAGATGATATTGCCATGTAAGTAATGAATCTTAATTGCCTTTTTTTCCTTGTTCACATCCTCCTAAGTCTAAGCAGACCCAGACCCCACAGCAGAATACATCATAATGCAGTGGTGGGACAGAAACACCTTGGGAGGGCAAGTACAATGGTGGACATCTGTAAAGCACGGAGATAGCTACATTAGGTGTATAACTAAATAATAACCTGCATGATGACACCAGGATCAAGATCAAGCACTGTGGGGAAAAAAGAAGTTATGCACTCACCATAACATTCCATGTGTGTTGTCCATCTCTGCCTTTATTCTCACTGATGGGCTTTGCGCCCATAAATAACTAATTTCTGACAGGGTTTTAAAGCAGATTTTGTGTTGTTTATTATAATACCTACCCTTGAACAGGTTTGTAATGTAGTCTCTCTGGCATGTAGCAAAATATGCCTGGTCGGGGCAGTTCATAGGTTGGTACTAGGCTATCGGCCCTGGAGCCTACATAAGCCTAGTCAAAACAGTTCCCTGGTTTTCGCCACCCAAGAAAGTTATTTTCCTGCGCCCCTGTCTAACAGAGCCACAGAAGTGATCCCTGGGGTGGATTTCCTATTTCCCATCCAATTGTCGAGATTTTTCTTAAAGAGGGCTAATGAGGAGCTTTGCTTTAACATGAACAGGTAATCTGTTCCACAGCATGGGAAGTCTCTGGGACAGGAATCTATCCCTCCAGCATGTCTGTTTATTGTGGTGGCAAGGTTTAGGTCCCTGGAGCATGTGGCTCAGAGGGATTGGGGTTTAAGTGTAGCATGTCCAACAGATCTGGGTTTGACATGGCTTTGTATGTTAGACAGAGGTCGCCTCTGAGTAGGCGATAAACAATTGAGTACAGCTGGAGTTTTTTGAGATGGTCTGCTTATGGCATCTGTTAGAGGCTGGTAATCCTCTTATTGAGGTATTTCTGAGGTCTTCCCAGTTGTTGTACATGTCTTGCGAGGTACATGTCAAATGGGGCATTGTATGGGTCTGATGAGGGATGAGTAGAGAGGAACAATGACCTCTTTTTTTCTGGACGTGAACCCCTTTGTGATGAGGTGTGCTATGTAGAAGGATTTCCCGACTACTGTGGCAATGTGATTATTAAAGGAGAGACTACTGTCCACCTGTGTCCCAAGGTCTCTCATCATACTTTTGGTGTTTAGTAGGCTACCGCCTACGTGGTAGTTCATGGGTACAGTGTTTTTCCCCAAAGGGGATGACAATGCACTTCTTGGCAGTGAGCTTGAGGCCATGACTTTGACACCAAGCATCAGTCCCAGTGAGGCCCCTTTGTAGAATGTCCACATCATTAGGCGATTCTATTATGGCACCTAGTTTGCAGTAGTCTGTGAACTTTGTTAGCCAAAGACCTGCTGTATTAGCCTGGACTTCTGAGAAGTAGATGCCAAACAGGAGAGGACCCAGGACTGAGCCCTGTGGTACTCCACTTGTCACTGGGCTGAAGTTGGATTTGGAGTCGGCTACTTTCACTCTGTGGGTTCGGTCAGTGAACCAGTGGGCCACCCATCTTGTGACACAGGGATTTATGCCAGCCTAGTGAGTTTATAATTCCAGAGTGGGGAATGGTGTCGAAAGCCTTGGCAAGATCAAGATAGGCTATGTGCATCACCTTACCCTCATCCACGGCTTTGGAGACTGCTTCAAATAAGTCAATCAGGTTTAGGAGACATGACCTACCTTTTACAAACCCAAACTGAGTGGGGTCCAGAGTTTAGAGGTTACCTATGTCCTTGTTTATAAGCTCCAAGATGATACGCTCCACTGTCATGCAGACCAGGCTCGTCAGGCTAATTGGGCGGTAGTTCCCGGGGTCTGTGGTGGTGTCCTCTTTGTGGAGTGGGATAACCATCGCTGTGCGCCATTCAGTAGGCACAAAGCCTGAAGTGAGGCTATGACTAAACATAGTACTTAGGTGGGGTGCCAGTTTGTTCTGTAATTCGTGTAGAACACAGCCTGGGATGATGTCAGGTCCCATGAATGCTGTGTTCCTGGCTTTGGAGAGTGCGGTCTTCACTTGTGCAGCCGTGATTACAGGGGCTTTGCATTCTTCTGGTAAAGTAAGAGGCCCTTTGGGGGGTGAGGTTTGCACTGAAATTTTTATTTTTATTATTATTATTTATTAAAGTATTATATTGTTTTGCTGCGGAACTCTGCAACTCCTTTTTCTTTGAGATTTATGACTGAACATGGTACTTTGGTGGGGTGCCAGTTTGTTCTGTAATTTGTGTAGAATGCAGCCTGGGATGTTGTCAGGTCCCATGAATGCTGTGTTCTTGACTTTGGAGAGTGCAGTCTTCACTTGTAAAGCCGTGATCACAGGGGCTTTGCATTCTTCCGGTATAGTAATGGGCCCTTTGGGGATGAAGTTTGCACTGAAAGTATCTGCCAGGATGTGGCAATATCAGTTGGTTCTCTACATCTAGTGCCACTGCACTGTAGCTCAGAGCAGATCTGAGTGTAGCCACTGAGATTCTTGACATTGCTGTAAAATGCTTTGTGGTTGTCCTTAGAATCAGTGGTGATTTTATTTTCATAACTAGCTTTGAAGGATTTTATAAGGGATCTCAGCTTATTACTGAGGCTGACCAAGGAGATCCTGCAATCGGGATTTTACTCTTTTGCAACAACTTCTTTCTTGTTTATGGCAGGGGACCACCAAATTAGCTTCCTTTTTTTGAAGGACAACGTCTTTGTTCTGCTGGGGATGGCACGATCCACACACCCATGTATGTGCTTATACTGTGCAATTGTACAGGATTCAGCAGTCGTACCTCTATTTTCCATCTGTATGGGTGTTGTGCAGCTTGTCACTTCTGTCTTAAGCAGCATGAAGTTGACTTTGGAGAATTTTTTTATGGTGGTTTCCTTAATGGGGGTGGGGGGGGGTGGGCGTGGGATACTGATGGCTAGGGTGATTAGCTTGCGATCGGATCTGACCAGCAAGGAGTTGACCTCTGGCATGGAACATCAGTTACCCATATTAGTAATGACCAGGTCCAGGATACTGCTGCCCCTGGTGGGGGTATGGACAATCTGATCCAGGGCGTTGGAATTTATGAATCCCAAAAAGCATTGAGCAAATGAGTTAGTATAGGAGTAGTTTTCCCAGTTGATTGTGGGGTAGTTGAAATCATCCATTATTAGGGTACTGGGCTGTACAGTACAGTTTTGTACCTACCATAAATGTAGATGTTAGAGTGTCTTCACTGCTGCAGTCATTACACTTGTGTTAGCCTGCCGCCAGTTGGGCCCGCAGTCGGCCTGAGTTCTAAAGTCTTGGTCCGGCGTCGGTTGCTGTCGCCTCTTTCCTGACGTCAGTGCGCCAGTGGTATACAAGAAGCAGCCAACGCCATTTTCTTCAGTTTTTCTTGCCCCAGATGTCAGGTGCCCCAAAAAATGGTAGGCAATACATATTGCTAATAAAACATACAAAAAAGGTAAAAATAAAACCTTCAGTAACTAGCAAATACACCACACAGGTAGTATAGGTTAGTCCCAGATAAGAAAGAGGGGCTGGCGGGTGGGTAACCTGGACTGCAGCAGTGAAGACACTCTAACATCTACATTTATGGTAAGTACAAAACTGTACTATGTTCATCGTGTTTCACTGCTGCAGTCATTACACTTGGGTAGAATCCCAAAGCTGAGTTCTGGGTGGCTGGCTCTATAGAGGATTTGGTTTGGCTATGAGGCCCTGCAGCACTGCAGTAGCAAAGCCGGCTATGGATCTAGAATAAAGAGGCAAATGGTAATGCTTGGTAAAGGTGTGCACTGAACTCCAAGTTGCAGCTTCCAAGATATCTTTGGTAGGAACTCCTCTAAGGTAGGCAGTAGAAGTGGCAGTTGCCCTGGTGGAATGTGGTCGATTACTACTAGGTGCAGTTTTCCCATGTTGTGTGTAGCACAACCGAACACAGTGTCCTATCCACTTTGAAATGGTCTGCTTTGAAATAGCCTTTCCCTGTGATCCTGCAGCATATGATACAAACAATTGTTCAGATTTTCTGAAAGCTTTTGTTTTGTCCAAGTAGAAGCGCAATTGCCTGTGTATGTCCAAGGAATGTAGAAGTCTCTCCCCTTTATTCTGGGGACTTGGATAAAAAGTTGGCACGTGAATAGTTTGGTTAAGAGCCACACTGGATACCACCTTAGGCATAAAGGTAGGGTTTATTCTTAAAGAAACCCTGTCTTGGTGGAAAATGATAAAAGGCTCCACTGCCATTAGTGCCTGCAGTTCTGTGACTCTTCGTGCTGAGGTTATTGCCAGAAGCAGAGCAGTTTTCCATGATATATATTTTAACTCTGCTGAATTGGCTGGTTCAAAAGGAGGTAAAGTGAGCTTTTCCAAAACGAAATCGAGATCCCAAGTTGGTGTTGGTGCTCTCCGGGGCGGTCTTATGTTTTTAGCCCCTCTGAGGTACTGCTTTAGCAATGGGCGAGAGAAAATAGGAGGATCTGTGTTGTAATGAGCTGAGATGGCAGAAGCATGAATCTTAATGGATGAGAAGGATAGTCCTTTGTCCAGCATCTCAGTCAAGTATTGTAGTATCTGAGGAATGTTAGGGACCAGAGGATCAAGGTATTGAGCCTGGTTCCAGGCACAGTATCTCTTCCACTTTTCTGAATAAGATTTCATGGTGCTAGGCCTCCTGGCCTCCAAAATGACATCTATAACAGCTTTAGAGAGAGAAGTTGTCTGTTTGGCTAATGAAACTGCCATGCAGCCAGGTTTAAGGTTTTGAGCTGACTGTAAAGGAGCTGATTGTTTTGCTGAGTCAGAAGGTGTGGAATTTGAGGCAAAATCCAAGGTGGGCCTTGAGCTAAGTTCTTTAAGATTGGGTACCAACGCTGGCGTGGCCAGTCTGGAGCAATCAGAATCATCTGTGTTTTTTTGTCTGGCTTTTAGGAGTAACTTTGTAAGGAGAGGCAGAGGTGGGAAGGCATAAACATTTAGGCTTTTCCAGCTGAACGAAAGAGCATCCACTTTCCATGCTTGTGTGTGATAAGTCCTTGTGCAGAATTTTTGTAGTTGGCAATTCAGTGGTGAGGCAAAAAGATCTATATCCGGAAACCCCCATTTTTGTATTATCATGCTGAAGACTTGTGGATTTAATTTCCACTCGTGAGGATCCATGATGTTTCTGCTTAAGTTGTCTGCCAGAGTGTTTTTCTTTCCTGGCAGGAATTGTGCTTGCAGATGAACTTGATAGGTTAGAGCTGTGTTCCACAAGGTCATGGCTTGTCTGCATAGGGGGTAAGAATGAGTGCCCCCTTCTTTGTTTATGTACCACATTACAGTGGTGTTGTCTGTCTTTAATAGTAATTGTCCTGGATGTAGAAGATCCTTGAAAGCTATAAGGGCATTTTGTACAGCCAACATCTCTTTTTGACTGATGTGAAGATGCATTTGGTCTGTGGTCCATTTGCCCTGAATACATTTTCCTGCCATGTGTACTCCCCAGGCGTAATCCGAGGCATCTGTTGTTAAAGTCTGCCTGGCTGTGGGAAGAGTGAAAGGCTGACCGTTGTTGAGGTGACATGCCTGTGCCCACCATCAAAACTCCTGTTGTAGGCAGGGAATTAGTGGTATTACTGTCTCCAAGCTGTGAGAATGTTGAGACCAAACACTTTTTAGGTACCATTGTAATTTCCTCATATGCAGTCTTGTATATGGAATTAGTAATATGCAGGATGCCATGAATCCCAAGGCCTGCACAATTTTTCTTGCAGGGAGTTGGGACTTTGTTGCCAACAATTGAAAATACTGAGTCAGTTGTCCTTGTTTGGCGTGAGATAAGCCAGCTGGGCCGTTGTATTCAAGCTGGCACCCAGGAATATCATCTCTTGTGAGGGCACTAATTTTGATTTCTTTTCGTTCACTGTGTACCCTAGGCAACTTAATCTTTTTACATACGCCAGATGCTGTAGAAGAATGTTCTTGCTCTCTGCTTGAATCAGGCAGTCGTCCAAGTATGGACATATTTGAATTCCTTTTTGTCTGCAAAATGCAATTACTGGTGCCAGGCATTTTGTGAAGACCCTGGGCGCAGTAGATAAGCCAAAGGGCAGTGCAGAGAATTGGTAGTTCATTGAGCCAACTATGAATCTGAGGTATCTTCTGCTATTTTGTCTGATAGGGACATGCAGGTATGCCTCTTTGAGGTCCAAAGTAACAAGTCAAGCTTTCTTGCCCAACATGGGAAGGAGCTGTTGTAGAGTCAACATTTTGAATTTCGGAACATCCAGGGAAGTATTTAGAGTGGAAAGGTCCAGAATGGGTCTTCCAGGCTTTGTCCTTTCTGGGTACCAGGAAGAGTCTTGAGTAAAATCCTTGTCCTTTTTCCTGCTGTGGTACTTTTTGAATAGCTCTCATGTCCATGAGAGCTGTAATTTGTTTTTGTGCCTCTGCCCATTGATTTTGTGGCAGGTCTGGCATTCCTTTTAGCCTTGGAAAAGTGTGAAAGTGGAACCTGTAACCTTGAGACACAATATTCAGCACCCATTTGTCTTGGGTGATTGCTTGCCAGTTTTGAGAAAAAGGTGCTAGTTTCCCCCCTAAGGGAGCTTCCAAAAGGAAAGAGTTTGGCATTGGAAGGGGGAAGTCATTGGGACCGCTTCTTGTAAGGTTGTGACTTGTCCTCAACCTCCTTTTGGGTTTGTAGCACCCCACAGTTGTGGTCTGCAAGAACCTTGTGGCAGAGATCTGCCTCTTGGGCGTCTGTATCTGCCTCTTTGTGGCCTGTCTGACACTGGAAAGGACCAATTTTTTGTAGGCCAATTTCTGCTAAATCGTGGTGGCTGTACCTGTAAGAAATCCTTCACTGTTTGCATAGATTTTGCCTTATCCTCCATTTTCTTTAATACCTCTTCTGCCTTAATATCAAACAAATTATCTTGCTGCAAAGGAGCATCCAATAATTTTGCCTTAACATGACCTGGTAAACTTTGTTCTTTTAACCAAGCATGCCTTCAAATCACAGATCCTGTAAAGTACAGTTTTGTACCTACCATAAATGTAGATGTCCGATAGACATGCAACTGCAGTCATAACATGTGGGTTGTCCTGCCTCAGGCAGCCCTCGGTCGGCCGGATTCCAAAGTCTGGGTCCGGCGGCTGATGTCGCATTTCTCTCCGACGTCAGAGCGGCTGGAGTACATAAGCATCAGCCGACGCCATTTTCTTCAGTGTTTCTTGCCCCAGATGCCAGGTGCCCTCCAAGGAAGGCTGTAATCAAATTGGAAGACAAAAACAGATTCCAAACAAATAAATGAGCAATAAAACAAATACACCATAACAGATATCCCCAGCTAAGAATAACAGGGATAGGAGTGGACCCTAGGCATAGAGGGGTATGGAGGGAGGGAAAATCCGACTGCAGTTGCATGTCTATCGGACATCTACATTTATGGTAGGTACAAAACTGTACTATGTCCTTCAAGAATGCAACTGCAGTCATAACATGTGGGTAGAATACCATAGCTTAGCTGGGGGAGGAGGTATGCTCTAGGAAAGAGATGGTGTGGCAATCAAACCCTGCAGGACTGCTGAAGCAAAGCCTGCTCTGGATCTGGAATATAGAGGGAGATTGTAGTGTTTGGAGAATGTATGCACGGAGCTCCATGTAGCAGCATCTAGAATGTCCTTGGTAGGCACCTCTTAAGAATGCTGTAGAGGTGGCTGTAGCTCTGGTGGAATGTGGTCTGACATTGTCTGGAACAGTCTTTCCATGAAAGGAATAACAGAATCTGATGCAATGTCCAATCCATTTAGAAATAGTCCGTTTTGAAATTGCTTTTCCTTGGACTGCAGGGGCATAAGCTACAAAAAGTTGTTCAGACTTCCTACTGGCCTTGGTTCTGTCCAGGTAGTATCGAAGTTGTCTGTGAATGTCCAAGGTATGCAAAAGTCTTTCCCCCCTATTGTCAGGATTGGGGAAGAAAGCAGGCAGATGAATGGCTTGATTTAGAGAAACCCTAGATACCACCTTTGGCATAAAAGTAGGGTTGGTCCTTAATGAAACCCTGTCTCTGTAGAAAATAATAAAGGGTGGTATTGCCATTAGGGCCTGTAGCTCCGAAACCCTTCTTGCTGAGGTAATTGCCAACAGGAAAGCTGTCTTCCATGACAGAAATTCCAAGTCAACTGAAGCTGCTGGCTCAAAAGGAGGTAGAGTCAGTTTTTCTAAGACAAAATTGAGGTCCCAGGCTGGCACTGGGGCCTTTCTTGGTGGCTTAATGTTCTTGATTCCCCTGAGGAATTGTCTTAGTAAGGGGTGAGAGAAAACAGGAGGATCAGTGTTGTATCTAGCTGAAATAGCAGATGCATGTATCTTTATGGAAGAATATGAGAGGCCATTCTTTAACATATCTGCCAAATATTCCAAGATGAGTGGGATGTTCAACAATGATGCATCATGTCCCTTGCTGGTATTCCAATTGCTGAATCTTTTCCACTTTGCTAAGTAAACCTTTCTGGTGGATGGTCTTCGAGCCTCTGTTAGTATCCGCTGGACTTCCTTGGAGAGATAAGCTGAAGTTATTTATGGGATCTCCCAGGCTGTTAGCTGCAGTGTCTGTAGATTTGGATGCAGTGTTTCGAAATTGTGTTGAGTCAAAAGTAGAGGCCACTGAGGGAGGGCCCGCCTCCTGGTGTGACATATGCTCCGTAGTAGTGGGTACCAGTGTTGTCTTGGCCAATCCGGAGCTATTATGATTCCCTTGGGCTTCTCTGCTTTGATCTTTAGTAATACTGAGGTCATCAGTGGCAGAGGTGGGAATGCATAGATTGCTAGGGAGCTCCAGTTGAATGAGAGTGCATCTATTTTCCAAGCTTTTGGATGGTATGTCCTTGTGCAAAATTTTGGTAGAAGATGGTTGAGGTGGGAGGCAAATAGGTCCACTTCTGGCTTGCCCCATGTCGAAGTGAGTTGTCTGAAGGCCTTTGGATGTAACCTCCACTCGTGTGGATCTGTGAAATTCCTGCTTAAGACTGTCCGCCAACACATTGTCTTTTCCTGGAACAAACTGGGATTATAACTGGATGTTTAGGCTCAGTGATTTCTCCCAAAGCTGCATTGTCAGTCTGCAAAGGGGGTAAGAGTGTGTGCCTCCCTGCTTGTTTATGTACCACATTACAGTGGTGTTGTCTGTCCGTATCATTAAATGGCCTTGCTGGAGTTGGTGTTGAAAAGCTCGATGGCATGCATTACTGCCAGCATTTCCTTTTGGTTTATATGCAGATGTGTTTCCTTTGGAGACCATTGTCCTTGTATACACCTGCCTTCCATGTGCGCCCCCCATCCAAGGTCTGAGGCGTCTGTAGTCATGGTCTGTGTTATCTGTGGGTTTTTGAATGACATACCTGTGTTTTCCTGGCTCACCGAGGCCCACCATAGGAATTCCTTTTGTAGGCATGGAATGAGTGGTATGATTGTCTCCAAGTTGTTGCTGTGTTGAGACCAAATGCTTTTTAGGTACCATTGAAGCTTTCTCATGTGGAGTTTTGCTAATGGAACCAGAAGGATGCAGGATGCCATGTAACCCAGGGCCTGTAGGAATCTCCTTGCAGTCATCTGGGTGAGTTTTGCTAAACCTTTGAAGTAATGAGTTAACTTCTCTTGCTTGTCTTCTGTCAGGTAAGCCATCTGAGAGGCTGTGTCTAGTTTGGCTCCTAAGAAGATTATTTGCTGGGATGGTTGCAGTCTTGACTTTTGGAAGTTGACTGTGTATCCCAGAGCTTGAAGTAATCGTATGACATAATCCAGGTTTTTTGTCAACATCAATTTGTCGTCCGCTTGTATGAGGCAGTCGTCCAGATGCGGGTAAATTTGTATTCCCTGGAGCCTGCAATGAGCAATCACTGAAGCCAGGCATTTTGTAAATACTCTGGGCAGTAGATAAGCCAAATGGCAATGCTGAGAATTGACAATGCTCTGGCCCTGCAAGAAATCTGAGGTATCTTCTGCAGCTGTGTCTGATAGGGACATGCAGGTATGCCTCCTTGAGGTCCAGAGTAATCAGCCACGATTCCTTGCCCAGCATGGGAAGGAGTTGCTGTAGAGTCAGCATTTTGAACTTTGGTACTATGAGAAAGGTGTTTAATGCGGACAAGTCCAGTATTGGTCTCCATTGAGATTCTTTTCTTGGAACAAGGAACAGTCTTGAGTAAAACCCTGGTCTTGTTCTTGTTGTGGAACTCTTTCTATTGCTTTCATTCGAGTCAGCAGAGTGATTTGCTTGATAGCCTCTGCCCTCTGATTTTGTGGTAGGTTTGGCATGCCTTGTTTTCTTGGTAAGGTATGAAAATGAAACCTGTACCCTCGGTCTATAATGTCCAAAATCCATTTGTCCTTTGTCAGTCTGTGCCAGTTTTCTGCAAACAGAGATAATTTCCCACCCAAGGGAGCTTCTAGTTGTTCCCTGGTAGGCGGTAGTAGAGGAAAGTCATTGAGTCTGTGGTTGTTGGGCAGGTGAAACCCCTGCATCACTTCTTTGGTTTCCTAGCTGCCATTGTTGTCCCCTGTAAGGGCCTCTGTATTGGCCTCTTCCTCGGCCACGTCTGTTCTTACCCCTTTGAAACTTTTCAGGATTAGGAAAGGACCAGTTTTTTGAAGGCCAATTCCTACTAAACCTGGGGGGTTGAACCTGGAGGAAATCTTTCACAGTCTGAACTGATTTAGCTTTTTCTTCAATGGTCTTTAACACATCCTTAGCATTTGCACCAAAAAGCTTGTTCTTTTCCAAAGGTGCATCCAGAAGCTTTGCTTTTACATGATCTGGTAGAGGTTGATCTTTTAACCAAGCATGTCTACGCATCACTGCCCCTGTCATAGCTGCCCTACATGAAGCTTCCAGTGCATCATATCCACACTGCAGGAAGTGATTGCTTACTTGCTGAGTATTATGTACAGCTTCCTGCAAATTCTTCCTGTCTAAAGGATCAGGAGAAGCTAATGTTTTTTGTAAATCTTCTAAGAGATAATCCTGATATTGTAACATATGAAAAAGGCAATTTAAAGCTCTCATAGATAAGGTAGTGGATGTGTAAACCTTTTTGCCCTATCTCTCTAATGACCTCGCTTCCCTGTTGGAGGGCAAAGGATTTTTTGAGGTGGAGGCTGAAACTCCTTTAGGCCCCTGTGAAATAGTTTCCAAATCAGCAGTATGGGCCCTGAATAAATGGGAATGAGTTTCTGGGACCCTGTAATACCTGTCTGGCTTGGCTGGAGCAGGAGGAAGAGAATCAGGGTAGCACTAGAGTCAGAATACAAATCATCCAGAACATCAAGTACAGGAGGAATAGCTAAGGGCCTGTGCTGAGGCTTCTTAAGGAAAGTCCTAAGCTTCCTAGAATCAGAATATTCCTGTCCTTGCCACTTGAAATGTTCCCTCATGGTGTGCAGAACTTCCCCAAAAGAAATATCCTCAGGAGGGAGGCCAAGGATGGAATCTTCTGCATTCGAGTCCTCATAGGTCTGGAAGAGCTCTTCCTGGCTATCAGAGTGGACAGAGCCCTCAGAGTCTTCATCTGAAGGAGTAAGGTCAGAGGGTTCAACCCGGGGCCTTTTATCAGGAGGAGGCTGGGATGCTCTCTCAGGATGGGCCTGTGAACCTCTAATCATGGAAATTAAATCAGCAGCCATGGACATAATTTGTGTCTCCGGAGTTGGCTGAGGTAAGGATTTAGAAGTAATATGCTTTGTTTTGCTGGCTGCCTTAGCCCTAGTGTAGGCCTTAATAGACATGGCCATAGGAGACCTGGCAGCTCCACGTGCAGGAGTGACCTTGTCTACAGCAATGGTCTCTGGCATTTCCTCCGTTTCGGTATCCGGAGGAAAATCTATAACTGGTGTCGGAGTAATGTCTGGAATCGGAGTAGTCGGTAATGCGGTGTCTTTGGTTCGGAGCGGTGGGGAGACCGTCTCAGAGGGAACCAGAGCACTCGCGCTAGGTTTTGGCGTGGAGTCGGTGGTAGACGCGGGCCGAGGATGTCGGTCCCGGTCTTTTCGCTTTTTGGGAGTTTGCGATGTCGGAAGATCCGACGGCATGGTGTAAGCAAATTTATCGCCGAAAAAATCTTCAGCGAACTCCACCCGGCGCCTGAGAGTGCGCTTGTTGAAGTGAGCACAGGCTACACAGGCCGAGACATCGTGGTCTGGGCCCAGGCAAGGGAGGCAGTAAGAGTGGAAATCCTTATGAGGTATTTGTTTACCACAAAAAAGACAATTGTTAACTTTTTCAGTAATTTCTGACATCGGCTGAGGCAAGAAAAGGTCCCCAACGGGTACTTAGCTTTTGATGACTTCGTATCGTAGAATACAGGAGCTGACCGACCGGCACTTGCGAACTGCTTCTGCTTCGGGCACCGCGCGGCAAGAAAGACTGAAGAAAATGGCGTCGGCTGATGCTTATGTACTCCAGCCGTTCTGACGTCTGAGAGAAATGCGACATCAGCCGACGTCGGACCCAGACTTTGGAATCCGGCCGACCGAGGGCTGCCTGAGGCAGGACAACCCACATGTTATGACTGCAGTTGCATTCTTGAAGGACATCTGCTGCTCTACAAGAAGCTTCCAATGAATCAAAACTACATTGCAAAGTATGCTTTCCCACTTGTTCAGCTGCATGCAATAAATCCTGCATTTCCTTATAATCAGGCTGTTCTGCATTTGTACTCATTTTCTGTTTTAATTGAGACAATAAGAATTGTTGATATTTAAGCATGTGAAACTGGCAGTTTAGAGCCCTCACTGCTAAAGTTGCAGAGGTGTAGACTTTCTTTCCCAATCTGTCTAATGCTCTAAAGTCCCTATCCGAAGGAACTAGATTCTTAGCCGTGGAAGCCTTAACCCCTTTGGGACCCTGGGAAATAGTTTCTGGGTCAGCAACAGGGTTTTTATAAAGACATTTGTGAGAGTCAGGGACTCTGTAGTACCTGTCTGGCTTGACTGGAGCTGGGGGTAAAGAATCAAGATTTAAGCTAGATTCAGAGAACACATCATCCACAATGTCCAACACTGGTGGAATAGCAAGGAGCCTGTGCTGAGGCAGTAAAAGAAAGTCTCTGAGCCTTTTCTTGGATTCTGAGTAATCCTGGCCCTCCCAATGGAAATGCTCCCTCATGGTATGTAAAGTTTCCCCAAAAGAGTAATCCTCAGGAGGAGAGGCTGAAGGAATTGATTCTTCAGCATCAGAATCCTTATAGGGGGGGGTAAGGAATATCCGTGGTCTGAAGAGGAATCAGAATATATAGAAACCTGGTCAGAGGAATCATAGTCTGTATCCTGCCTAGGCCTTTAATCAGGGGGGGAATGGGAACCCCTGATCAGAGTTATCAAGTCTTCAGCCATCTTGAGCATCTGTTTTTTTTAGCCATGGAGGCCTGTCCAGGTGAATGATGTACTTGCTTCTTTGTCTTTAATGCAGGCTTAGTCTTGGCTGTAGTTGCAATGGTAAGTTGAGGTAGGCCTGAAAACGCCCTCAGAAGCAGGTGCCTGCTCAACGGCTCCGGACCCATCTGAAGGGTTAATCTCTGTTGGCCCAACACTGAGTGTATCCACAGGCCTAGGCACCTCCACGTGGGAGTTGGTCGCAGCCTATGGTTCTGAGCTAGCGGGTGTCAGGGGCTGCGAAAGCACCTCACTGAAAACCGGCGAACCAGTAACTGGCCTAGAAGAGGCTTCGTGTCTTCAGTTTTGGGCCTCGGAAGCCTTTCCTTATCTTTATCTTTGTGTTTTTGTGCATTCTGGTCGTCGGTTGTTCCGACGGCATTGTATAATTAAACCTTCGCCCAAAGTAATAGCGAGCAAAATCAAACCAACGTTTTATAGTGCGTTTGTTAAATCTAGCAAAAACCGACAACTAGTGACGTTGTGATCTGGGCCTAGGCATGGAATACAGTAAGAATGAAAATCCTTATGAGGTATTTGCTTCCCACAAGAAATACAATTATTAACTTTTACTGACATCGGTCTGAGGAAAGAAAAAGTTTCCCCATTGAAGATTTCGGTTCTGAAATAGAATTTGAAATCTCAGGAGTTGGCTGACCGGCACTTGCGAACTGCTTTTGCTTCGGGCACCGTGTGGCAAGAAAGACTGAAGAAAATGGCGTCGGCTGCTTCTTATATACCCATGGTGCACTGACGTCAGGGAAGAGGCGACAGCAACCGACGCTGGACCAAGACTTTGAAACTCAGGCCGACTGCGGGCCTGCCCGATGGCAGGATAACCCAAGTGTAATGACTGCAGCAGTGAAACACGATGAACATCTTAATATTACCTACCCAGTATAGCAAGGAATATGGAGTGGGCATCCTGGTACATGGCAGGGGATCCGTAACAAGCTACAACCTGGATTGCAGTCTTGCCCAGTGTTAGCTGCACTTGGATAATTTTGGATGCACTATGTTGAGCAACTAGTCTGGAGGTGTGGATATCCTTAATGAATACTGACACACTTCCGCCTTTAGTGTTTCGGTCCAGGTTAGGTGGCTGAAAGGTGTGGTATGAGTTATAGCCTGGTAATGCATGGGTGGTCTCTGGAGCCTTGAACCAGGTCACAGTCACTGCACAGATGCTGATTTTCTCCATTTTAGGGAGTGCCTCAAGTGAGTGCATTCTAAGGTTTAGACTTCTAGCATTCAGTAGCATTACCCTCAGATTTGCTTGCTTATACCTGCTACAGTGGTGAGTTTGTCATTTGAACCTTGCCTAAAGAAGGCACTACTGCGCTGGAAAGAGACTTAGCCAATATCTGGAATCCCAGGGGTGACAGGTGCAGGGTATCTCTGGCAAAGCAGCATGGTCTGTCGATCATGTCGCCCCAGACAGACAGACAGACAGACACTGGATCCCCTTAGAATGACACCAGAAACTTAGACAATTGTTGAAGTAAATCATTTTGTCCTTGTATTGTGGTATCATTCTGGGCGATGGCAGGATGTTACTCAGGGCTAGGGTCATACCTGCCTGGGCTACATGATCCGATAGCTCCTCCATGTCTATTTTCATGTAGTCCAAGGAGGTACGTCTCAGGTCATTCACACCAACCTGGACAATGACAGAGTCATATTTGTACTTGTGGTGGAGTGACCGGAGTGCTTGCATTATGTAGCGGATCCTGGCACCCGACAGGCAGCTGACAGTGACTTTCTTCTTGTTTAGCCTGGTGAGTGGGACATCAGTGTGCCTGACTATAAAGTCACCTATGACTAGTGTGTTGGGTACGTTATTTAGCCTTACGGGCTGAGGATGAGTGGCACACTGATTTTGTGGACTATGTGTCATCTGGGTAGTGTTGGGGCGGGGGGAGGTTGCTTGCATTTCAGCTTTGGAGGTCTCTGTAGTTTGGGCAGATTTTTAATGACCGCCTCCGCGAATGTAGCTGTGTATTTTGTGATACTATGTGTGGGTTTAGGTGATGTAGGTTTTGATGGACTATGTGTTGAGTGTGGTGTGGTGTAGGTGTTTACCTTCTCCTCTTGACTGTCCAGTACAGTCTTGGCTGGAGAGAGTTTGGCTTCCAGTTTGGCTATAAAAGTGCATTTCTTACAGGTTGTAGTGTTGGGTGGTAAGAGGAGAGGGTTGTCAGTGTACATGAGGCAACTGCTACATTGCCCCAAGATGCCCAGATTCATCAGGTGGACAGGGGAAAATACCGGGAGCTGACCCTTAGACATGTCTGGATAGGTGCTTATTAATTTAAGTACTAAAAACTGTTTTCCTCCTAACAAGTGTGGAAAGTTGAGTGGTGCAGTAATTTTGGACCATTTAGTGCTTGCAATGAGTTTTGAACAAGTGCTGACCACAAGGAAACAGTTTTGAGTGCTAAAACTAGAAAACGGATGAGTTCTAAGGGAAAATTAGAAGAGCAGACTTTCTGGTACCAGGAATAGTTTAACCCTAGTTAAACAGAGCTGTGTGATGCGCAAAACCACGCTAACATGGATTTTTAAACAGAAAGATGAAAGGGATAGAAATAGCCCAAAGTGGCCAATAAAACTACAGATTCTGAGCTGAAAAGTACAGTTTTGTACCTACCATAAATGTAGATGTTCGAGGATCCACATTGCTGCAGTCCTAACTATTGGGTAGTCCGCTGTCCAGTCGGCCCGAATACCAAAGTATATGGCTGACGTCGGTCAGGGCGCATTAGACTGACGTCAGTACGTCAGGATACTAATGCGCATGACCGACGTCATATCCTCAGTCTTTTCTTGCCCCAGATGTCAGAAGACCCTAAAAAGACAAGGCCTAATATACCTACACCCAAAAACATGTATAATATATACAAAATCATCAGCATATAACCTCACCTACACAACCACCCCTAAACACAGAGGGGAAGGAGGGAGGTAAATTGGACTGCAGCAATGTGGATCCTCGAACATCTACATTTATGGTAGGTACAAAACTGTACTATGTTCTTCGTTCCACATTGCTGCAGTCCTAACTATTGGGTAGAATCCCAAAGCAGAGGTAAGGGAGGCTGGCAAATCATAAAGAAGCAGGAGCTGACAACATGCCTTGCAAAATAGCTGTGGCAAAACCAGCCCTAGACTTAGAGTAGAGAGGAAGGTGATAATGCTTAGAGAAAGTATGCACTGAACTCCAAGTAGCTGCTTCCAAAATATCCTTAGTTGCCACCCCTTAGAAATGCTGTTGAAGTGGCAGTAGCCCTAGTGGAATGAGGCCTAATCCCAGCTGGAATCTCCTTGCCATGATGAGAATAACAAAATGCAATGCAAAACCCAATCCACCTAGAAATAGTTTGTTTTGACACAGGCTTGCCCTGCGAACTCAAAGCAAAAGAAACAAACAACTGCTGAGACTGCCTAAAATCCTTAGTCCTGCTCAAATAATAACGCATTGCCTGTGCACATCTAAAGTGTGCAAAATCTTTTCCCCTTTATTTTGGGGATCTGCATAAAAAGTAGGCAAATGAATAGTTTGGTTTAAAGCCACACTAGAAACCACCTTAGGCATAAAAGAAGGATTAGTACGTAATGATACCCTATCCTTATGAAAAATCAAAAAAGGCTCAACCGCCATAACGGCCTGTAACTCAGAAACCCTTCTTGCAGAAGTAATAGCCAACAAAAAAGCAGTCTTCCATGACAAGTATTTCAGTTCAGCAGTAGCTGCAGGCTCAAAAGGTTGTAGAGTAAGTTTCTCCAACACAAAATTGAGATCCCAAGCAGGAGTAGGAGCTCTACGTGGGGGTCTTATATTCTTTGCCCCTCTAAGAAATTGCTTGAACAAAGGATGTGAAAACAATGGTGGGTCACAATCATAGTGAGCTGAAATTGCTGCAGCATGAATCTTAATGGAAGAGAAAGACAAACCTTTGTCCAATAACTCAGTAAGATATTGAAGAGCCACACTCAAATTAGGCTCTGAAATCTCCAAATTCTTTGCTGCAGTCCAAAATAAAAATCTCTTCCATTTTTCTGCGTACACTTTCCTTGTACTAGGTCTTCTGGCTTCCATAATCACATTTAAAACTTGTTGAGGAAGTTGAGACCTGCTGTCTTTCAAAACAGAATATGCCAGGCTGTTAGATGAAGAGAGTGAAGCTTGACATTGAGCAGACGACCGTCCTTCTGAGACAACAGATGTGGAATCAAGGGTAAAGGCCATGGAGGCTTCTTTACCAGACTCCTCAGTAATGGGTACCAGTGCTGCCGAGGCCAATCTGGAGCTATTAAAATCATCCTTGGCTTGTCTTGTCTGACCTTTAGAAGCACCTTTGGAAGAAGAGGCAGAGGTGGAAACGCATACACATGAAGATTTTTCCAACTGAAAGAAAGAGCATCCACTTTCCAAGCTGTGTGATGAAACCTCTTTGTGCAAAACTTTGGCAGCTGGTGGTTCAGTGGAGAAGCAAACAGATCTATGTCTGGAGTTCCCCAGGACACTGTCAACTTTTGAAATACATGAAGATCCAGTTTCCACTCGTGGGGATCCATGATTTGTCTGCTTAACACATCTGCTAAGGAGTTCTGTGCTCCCGGCAGAAACCTTGCCTGAAGAGTTAGTTGCAAGCTGGCAGTCTCCCATAAAATCATTGCTTGCCTGCACAATGGGTAAGAATGTGTTCCCCTTGTTTGTTGATGTACCACATGACAGTTGTGTTGTCTGTTAGAATCAACACCTGCCCTGGAAGAAGCAACTCCTTGAAAGCCATTAATGCAAACTGAACTGCTAACATCTCCTTCATGTTGATATGTAGATGCAGTAGTCTGGCAGGCCACTTGTCTTGTATCCACTTTCCTTTTAGATGAGCTCCCCAAGCAATGTCCGAGGCATCTGTCGTTAAAATCTGACTCGCCTCTGGCCGGGTCACAGAGAGTCCCTTGTTTAGGTGACATTCCTGAGCCCACCACAAAAATTCTTTTGAAGGCAAGGTATTATTTGAATGACAGTGTCCAAATCCTGGCAGTGCTGTGTCCATACATTTTGAGATACCATTGTAGCTTCCTCATATGCAGTTTGGCATTGGGAAGCACCAGAATACAAGATGCCATGAACCCTAATGCTTGAAGGACTGTCCTTGCAGTCAGCACGGACTGATGAGATAGTTGATGGAAGTAAAGTGATAGACTCTGTTGTTTGTCCGGGGTTAAAAAGGCCATCTGGGCTGCTGTATTCAGTCTCACACCCAGAAAGCACATGTCTTGAGAGGGTACTAGACTGGACTTTATTTCGTTCACAGAATACCCTAGGCATCTTAGCACTGCTATAACATATTCCAGATGCTGTAGATCATCTTCCTTTTCTTGAGCCAGAATCAGGCAGTCGTCCAAGTAAGGATAGATTTGAATTCCTTGTAGCCTGAAGTAAGCTATCACTGGAGCCAGAACCTTTGTGAATACTCTGGGCGCAGTAGATAAGCCAAAGGGCAATGCAGAGAACTGATAATGAGAATTTCCAGCTCGAAAACGCAGATACTTCCTGCAACTTAGTCTTATAGGCACATGAAGGTAAGCTTCCTTGAGATCTAAAGTTACCATCCAGTGATCTTTGCCCAGCAGAGGTAAAAGCTGTTGTAACGTCAACATCTTGAACTTGGGAATGTCCAGATAAGTGTTGAGGATAGATAAATCCAAAATTGGTCTCCACGTGTTCCCCTTCTTTGGTACTAGGAACAGGCGAGAATAAAATCCTAGGCCCCTTTGTGATACAGGGACTGGCTGAATGGCCCCCATTTGGAGTAACTGAGAAATTTGCTTGTGAGCCTCTTTCCTTTGTGGAGGAGGAACGTCTGGCATGCCTTTGAAAGGGGGCAATGTATGGAAATAAAACCTGTAACCGTGGTGAATGATATCCAACACCCATCTGTCTTGAGTAATTAAATCCCAATTTTCTTTGAAAAGAGACAGTCTTCCTCCCAAAGGAGCTGCCAGGCGAGAATCTACTGGCAGCTGAAAAGGCAGGTCATTGGGTCTGTTTACGAAAGGACTGACCCCTGCCCTCACCAGAAGTCTGAGCAGGTGAACTCCCTGTTCTAGGCCTAAAAGAACCTTGAGCTCTGCCCCTACCACGTCTAGACCTACCCCTAGACTGGGAATCATAAGCAGGATATGTCCAACCCTTAGTAGGCCAATTTCTACTAAACTTGGTGGCTGCACCTGCAAAAATCTTTAACAGTTTGCATAGACTTAGCTTTGTCCTCCATTTTCTTTAAAACTGCTTCCACAGGCTAACCAAACAACACATCAGACTGTAAAGGAGCATCCAAAATCCTTGTCTTAACATGCTCAGCTAAATTCTGATCCCTCAACCAGGCATGCCTGCGAAGAACAGAACTAGTGGCAGCCACCCTCGAGGAGGCCTGTACAGCATCAAAACCACATTGCAAAGAATGCTTACCCACTTGTTCAGACACATGAACTAAATCCAGCAACTCTTTACACTCAATACCTTCCGCCAAAGCATCCACCTTAGATTTCAATTGTGAAAGGAGATAATTTTGATATTTTAGCATGTGAAACTGACAATTCAACGCCCTCATGGCTAAAGTGGAAGAAGTATACACTTTTTCCCCATCTATCCAAAGCCCTTGCCTCTTTATCAGTGGGAACAGGGTTTTTAACAACAGAGGCCTTAACACCTTTAGGTCCCTGAGAAACAGTCTCGGGTCTGCCCTAGGACTCTTAAAAGATACTTATGAGCTTCAGGCACCCTATAGTACCTATCAGGTTTAACAGGAGCAGGAGGCAAGGAATCAGGGTTCAAGGAAGCCTCTGCAAAAACATCTTCTACCACATTCAACACAGGAGGTATAGCTAAGGGCCTATGCTGGGGTAAAACAAGAATTCCCTAAGCCTTTTCCTAGAATCAGAGTAATCTTGGCCTTCCCATTTAAAGTGCTCCCTCATGGAATGCAGAGTCTCTGAAAATGAGAAATCCTCAGGAGGAGAAGCTGTAGGAGTGGAATCATCCACATCAGAATCAGAATAAGGAGGATACTCCTGCAAGTCTTCCAGAAGACTCCGAAGCCTCTGAACACTGTTCCAAACTCTCAAACTCAGGTTCCACCCTAGGCCTCTTATCAGGAGGGGGCATAGAACCTCTAATCATAGTAATCAAATCTTCTGCCATTTTAAGCATATGTTTCTTCGGCACAGAACCTGAAGTGCTAGGAGAAGCCCCCACTGAAGCTAAACTTGGCCTACCTCTCAAAGAAGTTTTGGAAACAGAAGGAGAGGCTCTAACTACCTTGGGAAGAGAGGGAAGAACAGTTACCTGAGAGGCCTCCTCAGCCTGGCCTACCTCCTGAGAGGGCACATCCTGTAACAGTAAAGTCTCTGCCTGAGACTCCAAAGAAACTCCTGGCAAAACCTCTGACTCCACTGAGCCTTCTAAAGAACCGGCGTCCGGGACTGCCGGTTCATCAACCCTAGGCTTTGCAGTTTTATCCTTGCGCTTCTTGGATGAAGCGGGCGCCGGAGCATCCGACGGCATTTTATAATTACAACGCTGCCCAGACACTAACCTGGCACAGTCTAACCTTCGCTTAATAGTGCGTTTGTTAAATCTAGCACAAGAGGCATCCAACAACGCCGTGCTCAGGCCCTAAACAAGGTATACACAAAGTATGGTAATCCCTATGAGGTATCTGTTTCCCACAAGAAATACAGTTATTCACTTTTTCTGACATCCGGTTAAATACTGAGGCAAGAAAACCAAAACGCGTTCTAACGGGTACTTAGCCAACTTTGATTCGGTCTGAAACTCCGACTTCAGAAAATTTCAGAACGCCAACCTGCACTCGCAAAACTGCTTCTGCATCGGACCACGCGGCAAAAAAGACTGAGGATATGACGTCGGTCACGCGCATTAGTATCCTGACGTACTGACGTCAGTCTAATGCGCCCTGACCGACGTCAGCCATATACTTTGGTATTCGGGCCGACTGGACAGCGGACTACCCAATAGTTAGGACTGCAGCAATGTGGAACGAAGAACATCCACTCCTCCAGCGACAGATAGGCTGTTCAAAGCTCACCACTCTCGCTGATGAACAGAGAAGCTTCCTTCTATCTTGGTAAGGTCTGGGCAACACAGAAACTACAAAACAGCCCAGAATTCAGCAATATCTGAAAACTGGACTCTACTGGTTATAGAAAGGCAGGAAACGAGTAGAGAGATAGGATTTTTTTTTTTTCAAAAATTAAAACAGATACAGTAAAACAAACACTTTTAAAGCAGAAAAATGGCTACCGCACTTGAGTATGTAGCCCTCAACAGTTGAAAAACACTTAGAAATGATCAGTTAAAATGCAGACAAGACAGTGCCAGAATTAAAAAAAAAAAAAAACAGTTCAAAATAAGTTGCAAAGTTAATAAAAATTTCTCTGAGCCAGTCATCTAGATATGGAAACACCCACAAACTTGTCTTAGGTGAGCTGCCACTAATGCCATGCATTTGGTGAACACTCTGGGGGCTGTAGTGAGACCACAAAGCAGAGCTCAAAACTGGTAATGACTGGCTCCTAGCCAGAAGCGCAAATGCCTCCTGGACCTTCCGTTTATTTTTATATGGAAGTAAGCATCATGGAGGTCTATAGAGCACATCCAACTGTCTTTTTACCGAAAAGGAAGTATCAACTGCAGTGTAACCATCCGGAACTTGCTGTTCTTTACTGATTTGTTTAATTTGCTGATTTCCAAGACTGGTCTCCAATCAACAGTTTTCTTTGGAACTAAAAAGGATCTTCTTGGATGACTCCCTTGTTCAGCAAGTTTGAAATTTCTAAGGTTGACTGTTCCAGTTGACTGGGTGGAACGTCTGGAACTCTTGTGTTTTCTGGGACTGGAAGGGAAAAGGGGATAATGTAACCTCTGGACATTATTCTCTGCACCCATTTGTTACATCTAGCCAGGCTTGAGGTTGCACAGATAATCACCCCCCCCCCCCAATTGCCACCAGAGGTGGACAATTGGGCCTCCCTACAGGAGCACCTAAATTCTGCAGGCCTCCGCTGCCATGTGGTCAGCATCTTTCATTGTTATTCTCCTCTATGCCTCTGGGGAACTTTCACCCTGTGTGTCTGGAAAACACCTTTGAGATCGCCTGAACCACATCTTTCCACTATCTCTCTCTGTCCTTTGGGAAAGGGTTTAGTAGGAGTGGAAAAGCATACTCCAAAGGCCGATAAAGTCTTTCCCTCTTGTACAGACCTGGTGAGTTTCTTTTTCCCCTTGGGCCCAAACAAAGAAGAGCCATCAAAAGGGGCATTAATGAAGAAAGACTTGAAAGGCTCCATGAAATTGCAATGGCGCATCCAGGCAGAGGATGGACAGAGGAACTTGTTTCAGAGAGTTCCTTTTTAGTGGCTGCCACCACGACCATGGCATCCACAGCTACACCCTTGGACAGAAATGTTTTATCTTGCGAGGAAGTAATGTACTTATTTGGCCTCCTAGGAGTGGGCTCTATGGTATCTTGGGTCTCCCACACCTTCTAAGAAATTAAATCAATAAGTTTATCGGAAGGCAGACACACCCAAGAGGCAGAAGGTCAAGACCCAAAAGCCTTCAGATAGGGAGTTGGACTGCCAGCCGCCTCTCTGTTTTAACATCTGCAAGATGTCTCCAAAGGACACATCTTTAGGAGGTGACTGGGGGACCCTTCTGCCTCATCAAGGTCAGTGTCTGAAGTGACCAACTCCTCTGGTGAATCCAAGTGCTTCCTCTTGCAACTTCTCTTCCGAGGTACTTCTTCACAGGGGTAACCTGTGGGAATGTTGGAAGAGGGGCAAGTCCACTATGGGACATCCTGGGGCCTTGAGTCTCTGCGTCCCTGTGGATGGGTAATGTGAGCAAATTAAGCCACTGGCTGAGAGGAGGAAGTTCCGGAGTAGCCTGTGTTTGTGTCTTGGAGACAATACGCTCCTCATATTCTCAAAGCCCCCTCCTTGCCCTTGATTCAAAGAAATCCCTGAAACCAATGAAAAAGATGTTGGAGCCAATGGAGCCCCCAGACCAGAAGACAGTTGACCCGAGATCAAGGAAGGAGCCAAAATCATCTGCCCCGAAGCCCTGAGAGGTAAGATCGGATCCAAAGATGACTGATCCGATCCTGCTCTCCGGCTCTGATGAGGGAGTGTTGTCACCTAGAATCCTCCTGTTCTGAAAGAGCGGAGGGACTCAGAGCCGATATCTGATCCGAAGAGCCTTTGGATTTTTGATCCAACCCTGACACTAGCAAAACTTCAGAATCTTCTGGTTCTGATGCACGCATTCAGATTGGAGGAGGAGCAGGCGCTGAGGATAGGGATGTTGTTGGATGAAATACCTTTGGGTTTGGATCTAATAAAAGCTTGGCCAAGGCCGGTGTCCTCAAGAGTCTCTGCACCACCCAATCCACATCCTCACTGGAGTGGCTCTTAGCTGACTGGGTTGAAGGAGTTGGAGACTTTGCTAAAATAGGTGAATGGAGTTGAGGAGACACTGGATCCAAAGTTGGGGATCGGCTCCATATTGAAGACTCCGCCGGAACCAAAAAGGTCGGAGTCGAAAGACTTAACTGTTCTGGGACCTTCTTGGACCTGATCTATGTCAGCTCTGAAGAAGAAGTAAGGGAAACAGCTTTGGTATTTTCTCTGTTGGCTCTGAAATAGATTTCGGACCAGAGGAAGCTCTTTTAGCAGACTTGTCCGATTTGCTAGACTTGTCAGAATGGCCAGATTTTGAGGACTGCGGTCTTTTAGATATGACTTCTGTAAAGGAGGGTTTTAATAACCCTTTCAGAATTAGCTAATTTTTACGCTCCAGTAGTGCCTTTTGTTTAAACCCACTGCATATGGAGCACGAATCTTGAAGATGCAATGACCCTAAACAATACACACACAGCGTGCATGCATTGCTTAGGGGCATCTTTTTTCCACAGTCTTCGCATTTTTTGAAGCTTAACCACTTATTCGATTCTAACTAAAATGGGCTTGAAACAGGAAGAGATATCAACAATTAAGAAAGAAACAGAAAAATTACAACTTAAACTTATAAGATTTCCAATAAGTGAAGTACTTGGCCCAGAGCTACTGAAAAGCGTTGATCTCTGTGAGCGGCAAAAGTACAGTTTTGTACCTACCATAAATGTAGATGTTCGAGGATTCCATTGCTGCAGTCCTGACTATTGGGTATAGTCCGCGTCCCAGTCGGCCCGAATACCAGAGTATAAGGCTGACGTCGGTCATGGCGCCTTAGACTGACGTCAGTACGTCAGGGTACTAATGCGCATGACCGACGTCATTTCCTCAGTCTTTTCTTGCCCCAGATGTCAGAAGACCCAAAAGACAAGTCCCAAAAACCTGCACCAAAAACATGTACAATATATACAACAATATATACAAAAAATATAAGCATGTAAACTCACCTACAGAGCCACCCCTAAACACAGAGGGAAGGAGGGAGGTAGATTGGACTGCAGCAATGGAATCCTCGAACATCTACATTTATGGTAGGTACAAAACTGTACTATGTTCTTAGTCTTCGCCTTCCATTGCTGCAGTCCTGACTATTGGGTAGAATCCCAAAGCAGAGGAAAGGGAGGCTGGCAAATTATAAGGAAGTAGGAGCTGATAACATGCCTTGCAAAACAGCAGTGGCAAAACCAGCCCTAGACTTAGAGTAGATAGGAAGATGATAATGCTTAGAGAAAGTATGCACTGAACTCCAAGTAGCTGCTTCCAAAATATCCTTAGTTGCCACCCCTTAGAAATGCTGTAGAAGTGGCAGTAGCCCTAGTGGAATGAGGCCTAATCCCAGCTGGAATCTCCTTGCCATGATGGGAATAACAAAATGCAATGCAAAAGCCAATCCACGGGAAATAGTTTGTTTTGACACAGGCTTGCCCTGTGAACTCAAAACAAAAGAAACAAACAACTGCTGAGACTGCCTAAAATCCTTAGTCCTGCTTAAATAATATCTCAATTGCCTGTGTACATCTAAAGTGTGCAAAATCTTTTCCCTTTATTTTGGGGATCTGCATAAAAAGTAGGCAAATGAATAGTTTGGTTTAAAGCCACACTAGAAACCACCTTAGGCATAAAGGAAGGATTAGTGCATTGATACCCTATCCTTATGGAAAATCAAAAAGGCTCTACTGCCATAAGGGCCTGCAACTCAGACACCCTTCTTGCAGAAGTAATGGCCAACAGAAAAGCAGTCTTCCATGACAAGTATTTCAACTCAGCAGTAGCCGCAGGCTCAAAAGGTTGTAGAGTAAGTTTTTCCAACACAAAATTGAGATCCCAAGCAGGAGTAGGAGCTCTTGGGGGTCTTATATTCTTTGCCCCTCTAAGAAACTGCTTGAACAAAGGATGCGAAAACAAAGGTGGGTCAGAATCATAATGAGCTGAAATTGCTGCAGCATGAATCTTAATGGAAGAGAAGGACAAACCTTTGTCCAATAACTCAGTAAGATATTGAAGAGCCACACTCAAATTAGGCTCAGAAATCTCCAAATTCTTTGCTGTACTCCAAAATAAAAATCTCTTCCATTTGTCTCGTACACCTTCCTTGTACTAGGTCTTCTAGCTTCCATAATCACATTTAAAACTTGCTGAGGAAGTTGAGACCTGCTGTGCTTCAAGAGAGAATATGCCAGGCTGTTAGATGAAGAGAGTGAAGCTTGACATTGAGCAGATGACCATCCTTCTGAGATAACAGATGAGGAATCAGAGGTAAAGGCCATGGAGGCTTCCTTACCAGACTCCGTAGTAGTGGATACCAGTGTTGCGAGGCCAATCGAGCTATCAAAATCATCCTTGGCCTGTCTTGTCTGACCTTTAATAATACCTTTGGAAGAAGAGGCAGAGGTGGAAAGGCATAGACATGAAGGTTTTTCCAACTGAAAGACAGAGCATCCACTTTCCAAGCTGTGTGATGAAACCCCTTTGTGCAATACTTTGGCAGCTGGTGGTTTAGTGGAGAAGCGAACAGATCTATGTCTGGAGTTCCCCATGACACTGTCAATTTCTGAAATACATGAAGATCCAGTTTCCACTGTGGGGATCCATGATTTGTCTGCTTAACACATCTGCTAGGGAGTTCTGTGCTCCTGGCAGAAACCTTGCCTGAAGAGTTAGTTGCAGGCTTAACGCAGTCTCCCATAAAATCATTGCTTGCCTGCATAGAGGATAAGAATGTGTTCCCCTTGCTTGTTGATGTACCACATGACAGTTGTGTTGTCTGTTAGAATCAACACCTGTCCTGGAAGAAGTAACTCCTTGAAAGCCATCAATGCAAACTGGACTGCTAACATCTCCTTCATGTTGATATGTAGATGCTGTAGTCTGGCAGGCCACTTGTCTTGTATCCACTTTCCATTCAGATGAGCTCCCCAAGCAGTGTCCGAGGCATCTGTCGTTAAAATCTGACTCGCCTCTGGCCGGGTCACAGAGAGTCCTTTGTTTAGGTGACATTCCTGAGCTCACCACAAAATTCCTTTTGAAGGCAAGGTATTATTTGAATGACAGTGTCCAAATCCTGGCAGTGCTGTGTCCATACATTTTGAGATACCATTGCAGCTTCCTCATATGCAGTTTGGCATTGGGAAGCACCAGAATACAAGATGCCATGAACCCTAATGCTTGAAGGACTGTCCTTGCAGTCAGCACGGACTGATGAGATAGTTGATGGAAGTAAAGTGACAGACTCTTTTGTTTGTCCGGGGTTAAAAAGGCCATCTGGGCTGCTGTATTCAGTCTCACACCCAGAAAGCACATGTCTTGAGAGGGTACTAGACTGGACTTTATTTCGTTCACAGAATACCCCAGGCATCTTAGCACTGCTATGACATATTCTAGATGCTGTAGAAGGTCTTCCTTTTCTTGAGCCAGAATCAGGCAGTCGTCCAAGTAAGGATAGATTTGAATGCCTTGAAGCCTGAAGCTACCACTGGAGCCAGAACCTTTGTGAATACTCTGGGCGCAGTAGATAAGCCAAAGGGCAATGCAGAGAACTGATAATGAAAATCTCCAGTTGAACCGCAGATACTTTCTGCAACCTAGCCTTATAGGCACATGAAGGTAAGCTTCCTTGAGATCTAAAGTTACCATCCAGTGATCTTTTGCCCAGCAGAGGTAACAGTTGTTGTAACGTCAACATCTTGAACTTGGGAATGTCCAGATAAGTGTTGAGGATAGATAAATCCAAAATTGGTCTCCACGTGTTCCCCTTCTTTGGTACTAGGAACAGGCGAGAATAAAATCGAAGCCCCTTTCTGATACAGGGACTGGCTGAATAGCCCCTATCTGGAGTAAATGAGAAACTTGATTGTGAGCCTCTTTTCTTTGTGGAGGAACATCTGGCATGCCTTTGAAAGGGGGCATTGTGTGGAAATAAAATCTGTAACCGTGATGAATGATATCCAGCACCCATCTGTCTTGAGTGATTAAATCCCAATTTTCTTTGTAAAGAGACAGTCTTCCTCCCAAAGGAGCTGCCAGTCGAGAATCCACTGGCAGCTGAAAAGGCAGGTCATTGGGTCTGCTTACGAAAGGACTGACCCCTGCCCTCACCAGAAGTCTGAGCAGGTGAACTCTCTGATCTAGGCCTAACGAACCTTGAGACCTGCCCTACCACGTCTAGACCTACCCCTAGACTGGGAACCATAAGCAGGATATGTCGACCCCTTAGCAGGCCAATTTCTACTAAACTTGGGAGGCTGCACCTGCAAAAAATCTTTAACAGTCTGCATAGACTTAGCTTTGTCCTCCATTTTCTTTAAAACTGCTTCCACAGGCGGTCCAAACAACACATCAGACTGTAAAGGAGCATCCAAAATCCTGGTCTTAACATGCTCGGCTAAATTCTGATCCTTCAACCAGGCATGTCTGCGAAGAACAGAACTAGTAGCAGCCACCCTCGAGGAGGCCTGAACAGCATCAAAACCACACTGCAAAGAATGCTTACCCACTTGTTCAGACACATGAACCAAATCCAGCAATTCTTTACACTCAATACCTTCCCCGAAAGCATCCACCTTAGATTTCAATTGTGAAAGGAGATAAATCTGATATTTTAGCATATGAAACTGACAATTCAACGCCCTCATGGCTAGAGTGGAAGAAGTATATACTTTCTTACCCCACCTATCCAAAGCCCTAGCCTCTTTATCAGAGGGTACAGGATTTTTAACCACAGAAGCTTTAACACCTTTAGGCCCCTGAGAAACAGTTTCTGGGTCCGCCCTAGGACTCTTAAACAAATACTTATGAGCTTCGGGCACCCTATAATACCTATCAGGCTTAACAGGAGCAGGAGGCAAGGAGTCAGGGTTCAGGGAGCCTCTGCAAAACATCCTCCACCACATTCAACACAGGAGGAATAGCTAAGGGCCTATGCTGGGGTAAAAACAAGAATTCCCTAAGCCTTTTCCTGGAATCAGAGTAATCCTGGCCTTCCCATTTAAAGTGCTCCCTCATGAGGTGAAGAGTCTCTGAAAATGAAAAATCCTCAGGAGGAGAAGCTGTAGGAGTGGAATCATCCACATCAGAATCAGAATAAGTAGGAAACTCTTGTAAGTCTTCCACAGAAGACTCTGAAGCCTGTGAACACTGTTCAAAACTATCAAACTCCTGTTCCACCCTAGGCCTCTTATCAGGCGGGGCATAGAACCTCAGATCAGGGTAAACAAAACGTCTGCCATTTTAAGCAGATGTTTCTTAGGGACAGAGCCGGAGATGCTAGGCGAAGCCCCCACAGAAGCTGAACTTGGCCTACCTCTAAAAGAAGCTTTGGCAACAGAAGGAGGCCCTAACTACCTTGGGAAGAGAGGGAAGAACAGTTACCTGAGAAGCCCCTCAGCCTGGCCTACCTCCTGAGAGGGCACATCCTGTAACAGTAAAGTATCTGCCTGAGACTCCATAGAGACCCCTGGCAAAACCTCTGGCTCCCCTGAGCCTTCTAAAGAACCGGCGTCGGGACTGCGGTTCCTCACCCCTAGGCTTCACTGTTTTGTCCTTGCGCTTCTTGGATGAAGCGGGCGCCGGAGCCGCGGCATATTATAATTGCAACGCTTCCCAAACACTAACCTAGCACAATCTAGCCTCCTCTTAATAGTGCGCTTGTTAAATCTAGCACAAGAGCGGCAACCAACAACGTCGTGCTCAGGCCCTAAACAAGGTATACACAATGTATGATAATCCCTATGCGGTATCTGCTTCCCACAAGAAATACAGTTATTCACTTTTTCTGAGATCGGTTAAATACTGAGGCAAGAAAAAACCAAAATGTTGACTAACGGGGTACTTAGCCAACTCTGTTTCGGTCTGAAACTCCGGTTTCGGAAAATCTCAGAACGCCAACCTGCACTCGCAAAATTGCTTCTGCATCGGACCATGCGGCAAAAAAGACTGAGGAAATGACGTCGGTCATGCGCATTAGTACCCTGGCGTACTGGCGTCAGTCTAAGGCGCCATGATGACCGGCAGCCTTATACTCTGGTATTCGGGCCGACTGGGACGCGGACTATACCCAATAGTCAGGACTGCAGCAATGGAAGACGAAGAACATCGAGATCTGAAGTAGTTGTGAGGTGCATTCTGGGATAAGGAGAGTGCCCAGAAGCTTGTTGAAGGCCTTGAGCTTTGGTAAAAAGCCGACACGGACCCGATGGATCGGATCCAACCCCATCACTGAGAATAAAGGCGAGATTGGACAACATCACATCTTAAGCTTCTTTTACTAAGATCTCTGGAAGAAAAACTTGACAGACCTTTAGGGCTTGTATTACAATTGACCGCCAATGGGACCAGCTTTAACAAAACAAAGACGAACAAAACGTCTCATAAGGATTTCTGAAATTCAATAAATATTCTTTAACTAAAGGAAATAAAGACAAGGTCTGCAGAACCAGCAAGATGTTGGCTGGAGGTCTTTCTGCCTGACAAGGGAAATAAGGCATAGTCAAAACCAGGTTGAACAGTTATATCACTCTTAATGCAACTCTGGGTCAGCTTCTCAGCTGAGATCCTAAGATATTAGGCATGAGAGATGTCACTGTTCTGAAAAAAAGAAACACAACATGTTGTTCTTTGATGTATTTAAATGTTGTTTTCAAACATCAAATCAGTACCATCACCTTCTTTCAAATTTTATATGGGGTTTAGGTGTCGCATAAACTGTTGCCACATATGTTGGTCTGGATGACTACAAGAATGATGGCAAACTTACCCAGGAGTGTCTACCTATCTGTTAATCTCTCATAGTATTTTATGATGTGGCTGAATCTCGCAATGGTCTTCTGCGGCCATAAGCTTTGTACAAGCCTATGAACCTAAAAACGAGTGCTACTCTCTTTCAGTTATGCCTACCTGCCACACAGTTTCTCCCACCAATCCATCCATCTCATGGCTGAACATTCCCATCTCTTGTGGCCTTCTTTTTGTGTCTCCCAAATCTGATCTACCAAATTATCTTTAGCACTCTTGCACATATGACTGAACCACCTCAATCTGTTCTTTCTGATTTGATTTTCTCTGCAACTGAGGCTACTTTGCCTTCAGCTCTGATGTCTTCATTTTATCAACTATCCCACAAGTGTGCACTCTACTTTCTGTCTCAGACACTTCATTTTCATCATCTCAAGCCTTCCCTCTTTTGCTTTGTCTTCAGTGTCTGCAATTTTGTGTCATACAGAAACACTGGATGCACTATTTTATAGACCTTACTTTCCAGCTTCTCTGGTACTCTTCTGTCACACACTGCATGTGACACTTTGTGCCAGCTGGCCGCAACATTTCCGATTTAGCTACAACTTCCTTATTCCGATTTCTCTTCTCCTCAATCATGCCTTACAGATGCACAAATGTCTTAACCTGTTAGTCTATCTTCCACTCTCAGTTTTCAGGTGCTTCTGATTCTCACAAATTGCTGCCATGACCAGAGTTTTAGCTGCACTCATTTTCATCTCCTCTATATGCACTTTTCCATTCCTCACCTACCATTTGATGAAATTCAGTAGTGCAATGTCATCTGCATACAGTAACTTTGTTGATCTACTCCATCTGAGCAGTTTGCTGATTTTTGCCTTCATTAATATAAGGTGTGGGCCAACAGCTGACCCATAATGTGAACTATGGCACAAATAATCTCAATGAAGTAAACTGTCAAAAATGACAAAGATACATCCCAACAATGAGTATGTAAGAAGCTGCAAATATTTTTCTGGAGCCTCACTGACTTTCAGAAAGACATGCACTCAAGGTAATGGGTATGCACAAGCAAAGACACTAATAACATAAAAAATGGAAAGACAATGAAGAAAGTGTTGAATAGCAAATCATAAATAAAACAGAAGGAAGAGGGCAAACTAAATTAATAACTTTTGCAGAGATATGAGCACACATGCAGCCTTTCAATGAGTAGTCAATACTGAGTGTTCACAAGCTCTCACAAACAATTCTGTAGTTTGGCTTTCTAACACACACTGAGGCAAACAACCTAATGGTCCCACCACTTACTCACTGATGAAAAATATTTTCAAATGAGTCTTCAGTGTCCATCTCCTTTAATATCTGAACAAGACTCCCTCTGCCCTGTCTTTCTTCCATGGTTAATACCCTCCTATCAGTGTTCTCAGTACTATAAGTGTCCAGCTTATGCCCCTCCCTCGGAGTTTGTACCATCTGTTCCCACTCAATTCTCCTCTTTAACCCTAAGACATGCACTGCTCCTTACAATCCTATGATTATCTGTATTCCTCTATTAGCAAAAATTATCAAATGTGGACAGTGTTCCAGGGATGAACTATCAGGTACTATTTGTACAACTTCAGAACCACCTCCCCTAAACCCAGCATTTTACATATGCCCTCCAAAACTCTTCTAGATGGCTCAACAAGGGTTAGCTTTGGTGAAATTATAGTTTTACATTCTTCTGTCAAACCCTTCCTTGTAATATGTCCACTAATTTGTATTATTTCCTTGCTCACCCCCCAAAACATCATCTTTCATATCTTAGTACTATAATAAAGCTGCATTTTACTGTCTAGGTCTCTAGCAAGCTATCTTCTTTTTCTTCTCCTTTCATCTTTGATGACCCAATCTTTATGTGAGCAATCATATCAGTACAGTCAACTATGGGAAATAAATGATAATGGTCCGCAGCCATGAAAGGAGTGCCAATAACAACAGCAATATTGTTAAAGCACAGCAATTTAATCAGAGAGCATTTGGCAGACATATTAGAAACACTTCGAGTAACATGTTCAGATATAAATATGCAATATCTTACTAGAATACAGTGATACTTGCCTTTTCTAGGCCTTCCCACCTTTCGCCGGATGACATGTTTTTCTAGAACTAAAGAAAATCCACATTAACCAAGTGCTTACTGAAATTTTATACCTGATTGATGCCTTATCCACACATTAACTTACCTTTTCTGGGTCTTCCAATTTTCTTGATCAGTGGTGTCTCTGAATTACAACAGAAATGAAAAACATTGTTAACTGCCTATGCTAGGTCACAATATTAAGCGTTAGACAGGGAGAGACACTGTGATAACTGACTATATGATTCAAATCCTTTTTCTCCTGAAAAAATGACAGACACTACAGCAGCATATTATGCAACTACCAAACATATATTAGCAATAATAATAACAATCATAAAGACAATCAACAACTGTTTTTAATACACAAATCTTTCATGAAACTTTTTTTTACTTAGCAATAATGACTGTCTAACAAATGTACAGTCTGAGAATGCATTTTATTTCTTTTAATCAAGGTGAAAATTTCTGCATGCTTGAAAAAAAACACTGCATCCACAAATAAGACATACAGCTGCTTCTTGCAAATACTCAATACTTCAGCCATGGTAACAGTACTATGACTGCCCTTTTGCTCCTTATGAACACAATAGTGACCAACTTGAACAGCAGGCTGACTGGAACCATGTTTATTTATTTAAGAAAAACTTCTGAAATGGTCATATGTAAGATTCTCCTCCCAGTACCCCTGCAACATGGCTTTGGTGAAAGGTCTGTTGCTTGGTTTGCCAGCTATCAAGATTTAAACAGTTAAACTGGGAAACTACTACTACTCTTGTTTCCAATAAAATGGGAATATACAGGGATCTGTCTAGTAACATGACACTTTCTTACCGTATCAATTAATATGCAACAAGAACTTCCTTGCAAAATTTATGCCTGTGATAGCCTTTCCTATGCTCAGAATTTGGCTATTTTTTTCTGGAAGATGCGCATACCCTCTTCTACACGTCATGGTGTTAGACTTCAGACTAGATTAGTATGCAAAGCTCTTGACTGCCTTCATAAATTCATGCCCATCTGCTGAACAAGCACACATCCCATAAATCAGATGAATATTTGTACCCCAGACCCTTGGCACATAGGTATAAATAAAGCCCTGACTGCTTCCCAGATTACCCATGTTCAATTAGTAGGATGAATGGGTCAGGGGAGGATGAGAGTGAGCAGCCAATGCCAGCTCGCTCATCCTTGGGAAAGGTACCCTGGCTTTCCACAACAGTGACATGAAGAGCATGGTAAGCAGCATGCTGCTTGATCAGGAGGTTGCACATCTGTGGAAGAAAATAAAGAATACAAGAAAACAGCAGACCTGCAAAGAATACTACAAAACTGATAAAGTCTACTATTAAGGCCTGTAGCTCATGATGCATTCTAAGAGCTGGTTCTACTGCAGACAGCATCACAAAGCAAGATTTTGTTATTCTAGAAATGTAAACTGGATAATGTTCAAAGGAAGACCACAACAATCGTGTATGGCCTACACCAGAAGCCATAGAAACTGGGACAGGAACAGCTTAATATGTACAGTTTTCAAAAAAGAAGAAAAAGTAGAACATAACAGGAGTTATTTAGTACCTCAAAGGTATCAAAAGAATACAAGTGGTAAACTTCATAATGCTTGCTGAGTGAAGGTATCACCTTCAGCAGCTCCAAGATAGAGTGCTATTTTAACAATTATATCTAATAATTTTCATATAGTGAGTAAACTTTGCTTCACTGTAAAGTGAAGTTACATAAAGGTGCTGCCACTGGTAGACCTCAACTACGCGTTTTTAACAGTGAAACATTTATCTGAAAGTTTATTATGTAAGAATGGTGGCAAGAGTGCTGCAAGGGATGAAGAAGAAAAAAAGGAAATTTATAATTTCACCTCAGCAGCAGTGGTACTATTATTGGAGGCTATTTTATTTTCTTGGCGTTATGAAAACTGAACAATATTTAAGATATTTGGTGAAAATGGATACATCTGACGTTCATGAGGATTACTTTGATCTGTGATTAAGCAAAAGCCACTTTTGTCATTACAGAGAATATCAAGATACAAAAACAGCAAGTTGCAAAGTCTTAAGAGAAACTGACAATGTTTACTACAAAAGTAATTTAAACCAGGTGAAAAGAGGGAATCTGGCTGTGCTATATGCTTCATATGAAAGACAATACAGTGGAATGATCAGATTAGTCCACTAAACAATATTACACTATTCAGCATACATGGCTCCTTTGCATGTGCTAGAGCAGCTGTGTACTAAGTAAACAGCCATGTCACTAATTTATAGAAAAGTGGCAAAGTATGTCAAAAGTAGGTAGTGAGAGAGAGAGTTTTTATTAATGACTATTAAAACCAAACAACTAGACGGGAAACAAAATTTGCAGGGGTGATGCATGCAAGAAAATAAAAAAAGGATTGAAATTCAAATTGATTTACCTACCTGATTTTAAATGTTTTTTTTTTTTCTGATGGAGTAGTCACTTTTGTTGATGGACAGGATCTGGCAGTATGTGGTTTTAAAAGAATATGACAGACTCCAAGATCAAAGTGGTTAAACTTGGCAGATTCCGAGAAGGAGGAGGTCTGGTCTGAGTACTAGCTAGAATGTAGGGGCATTTCTGAAATACATGTTTTTGCTTAATGTGGTATGGCTAATAACAGATTATAAAAAGTACAGCTAAAGTTAATAGCTTTTTAGCATTTGGAGTTTTTGAAGGATGTTCAGTGTTCAATATATTGCTAAGTCACAAAAATTTAATTTTACAAGGTAAAAGTTTTTTTGGAAAGGCTCACCCAGACTGCTACACTTTGCTGTGAGGGAAAGGTTGGTTTGCTTTTTATTTGTTGCATTTTGTATTAGTTTATTGCCTTTTTATATTTTGAGTGCTATGATTTCTTTTCTTTACCTTGTGCTTTGCTTGTGTTCTGCTTTTAACTACATATTAAAACTTCAAAAGACACCACAGCTCTGTCTCTTGTGAGTCGGACAGAAATTAAAACAGATCAATTAAGGAAACCTTAAACCAATTAAGGAAGCCATACAAAAACTTTACAACAAAGGGAAGAAACGTTTGCAGGAAAGAGGAAAATCCCAGGATGCAAAAAACTCCCTTACCAGCCTCAGTAAGAAGCTGAGATCCCTCATAAAATCCTCCTAAGCTAGTTACGAAAATAAAATTGCCAAAGATTCCAAAGACAACCACAAGGCATTCTATAACTATGTCAAGAACCTAAATGGCAATGCTCAGATCTGCACTGATCCCAAGGATATTGCCAATAACCTGGCAGATCAATTTAGTGCCAACTTCACCCCCCTCTCACCCCCTAAATGGCCCATCTCAATCCTGGAAGACTGCTAAATTCCGGTAATAATGGCCACAAAGGTAAAAAACACACTCTCCAAAGCTAAGAATACAGCATCATCCATGGGACCAGATGACATCCAGGGATATGTACTACATGAACTACAAAATGAACTGGCACCTCACCTAAGTGTCATGTTTAATTACACCCTCACCTCAGGCTTCATGCCCACTGAATGGCGCACAGCTACAGTTATCCCACTCCACAAGGGGGGATCCACCTTGGATCCTGGGAGCTACTGCCCCCTCAGTCTGACGAGCCCGATCTGCAAGGCCATGGAACGTATTATCATGGAACTTATAAACGAAGACATATGGCAACTTTAAAACACTGGACCCCACCCAGTCTGGGTTTGTGAAGGGCCTATCTTGTCTCCTGAACCTGACAGACTTCTTTGAATCAGTCTCCAGAGCCGTGGATGAGGGTAAGGCAGTCCACACAGCCTACCTGAACCTCGGCAAGGCCTTTGACACCATCCCCCACTCTGGAATCATAGATAAACTTACTAGGCTGGGCATTAATCCCTACCTCACTCGATGGGTTGCCAACTGGCTTACTGACAGAACCCACATTGTAAAAGTAGCTGACTCCAAATCCAGCTCCAGACAAGTGACAAGTGGAGTATCTCACGGTTCAGTCCTGGGATCTCTCTTGTTTGGCATCTACTTCTCTGAAGTACAGGCCAACACTAAGGGACTCTGGCTAACAAAGTTCGCAGATGACTGCAAACTAGGAGCCATTAGTGAATCCCCAAATTATGTCGATACTCTACAAAAGGGCCTTACAGAAACAGATGCTTGGTGCCAGAGCCATGGGCTCAAGCTCAATGCCAAGAAATGTATAGTTGTCCCCTTTGGGAAAAAACATGTACCCGTGAATCATCACATAGGTGGCAGTACACTAAATACTGAAAGTGTGATAACAGACTTAGGGACACAGGTGAACAGTGGTCTCGCCTTCAATAACCACATTGTCACAAGTGTCAGGAAATCCTTCTATGTGACGCACCTCATCACTAAGGGCTTTTCATCCAGAAAAAAGGAGGTCATTGTCCCACTGTACTCATCCCCTCATTAGACCCATTACAGAATACAATGCCCCATTTGGCATGTACCTCTCAAGACATATGCAACAACTGGAAAGGCCGCAAAAATACCTCACTAAAAGAATCACAGGACTAAAGCAGATGCCCTATGCTGACCGTCTTAAACTCCAGCTATACTCTGTCGCATATAGTCTACTCTGAGGCGATCTCGGCTTAACATACAAGGCCATGTAAAACCCAGAGCTGTTGGACATGCTACACTTAAAGAAATCCCAATCCCTCAGAGTATCACGTCCAGGGATCTAAACTTTGTCATCACAATAAACAAAACATGCTGAAAGGATAGGTTCCTGACCCAGAGACTCCTGAGACTCTTGAATAGATTGCCCATACATGTCAAGCAGAGCGCCTTTTTGGCCATCTTCAAAAGGAACTTTGATGATTGGATGGGAGAAAGGAATCTCACCCCGGGGATCACGTCAGTCGCCCTGCTAGACAGGGGTCCAGGGAAGTAAATAGTGTGGGAAGAAATAGCCAGGGAATTGTTATGGCTAGGCTTCTATAGGCCCTGGGGCCGATAGCCTAGTACCAACCTATGAACCTATAAAATATGTCACTCAATGTTACCTACTGTAACTGTCAAAGTTATCTACTGTTTACCTACTAGTAAGTAGCTAATTACCTGAAAAAGCTCTGCATCGAGAAGAAGAAGCTCGAGATCACCTAATACCACACACACATACCAAAAATTTACCTAATGATAGGATCATCTATATACATATATATATATATACATATATATATATATATATATATATATATATATACATATATATAAGGACATAACTTCTATATGTGAGAGTGTTCAATCTTAGCTCCATGATCCTGAGGAACTCACGGAACCAAAGGTTGCCCTATCCCTAGAAACCCTGTCCACTTTGTAATGAGAGATAAATGTATGTGGTTTAGCCTAAGTATGTAGACACTGATCAGAATGTCCTTTAGGTTTGACCGATAATGTTTGATTAGAAGCGCTACACCTTTCTGCTGTCAGCAAAGGCTACAAACAGTTGATCAGATTTCCTGTGATCTTTTGTTCTATCCAAATAAAATCTGAGTTGTCTATGGACATCCAATTTGTGCAACATATACTCTAATTTATTAGAGTGATTTTTGAAAGAAGGTGGGTAATTCAATGGACTGATTAATATTATTAGTAGAGCAAACTTTGGGTAGAAAGGATGGATTAATACTCTGTCAGAGTGGAAAATTAAATAAGGGTGCTAATAGAGTTTTCCACGATAAAAATTTCAATGGGCAGATTGAGGCTGGTTCAAAGGGGCAACATCAATTTAGAAAGTAAGAGGTTCAAATCCACGGTGATGTAGGAACTCTAACTGGTGGTCTGATATGAAAAGATCCTTTTAAAAGGTTTACAAAGTCTATGAGCCATAATAGGCACCACATTCTTCCACATGATAGTTAGAAATGGCAGCCAACTGCACTCTTAAAGTAGCAGGAGAAGCTCCTTCATGAAACAATTCTGTCAAAAACTCCAAGATCTTGTTCAACGGAGCTATAACAGGGTCCAAATGATGATTTACTGGTGTGAGTCTTTGTAGTGGAGCTTTATGAGAAGCCACTAAAATATTCCTGAACCCGGTTGTAAGGGAATCAGACCTGGCTAGAAAAGCTGCTAGATGGAGTGATTCGAGAGATGGGTGAGTGAGTCAGTAGATCTGGCTCTGGGTCCAGCATCCAAGGTAGAATGGGGCAATGAGGATTATCGCCCTTGAAGGTTGCTGGCTTTTTGCAGAAATGCAGAAAATCAGAAAAAAAGGAAACAGGAGAAAAGCATACAGGAGACCAAATCGTGCACCAGCCCCCCTGGGGACCTGGAGGGTGGAGGGTAAAAAAAAGCTCCTGCATTTGCATGGCGTTCATTGACGCGCAAACAGATCGCAGGAAGGCTGGCCCATCATGTCCAACTGACTGTTTGAGAGGACCACTCGTGAGGCAACAGTATTGCTCTGCTCAGCCTGTCGGCTATGGCGTTGGATGACCCAAATTCTCATGGCCTCTCTGCATAGTTGATACTTGTTTATGTACCAGACTACGGACATGTTGTCTGTCTGAACTGCAATAGTCCCTAGAGGAAGAAGGGGAGCAAAGTAAAACAAGCCCCCAACCTCAGAACAGAACACTGCAGCAGATTGTACTCCAGATTGGTCCATTCGCTTTGACTGTCTGTCCCTGAAAGATGCCCCCATCCTATCAGAAATGGTCTTCCGCTGGAAAGGTTGCAAGTCTGAAGCCACCAAGTTAGGTGTGATTTGCATGTGTTTGTTATCAGAATTTCGTGTGTCAGAGGTAGCTGTTGGAATGACCATTGTGCAAACAGCAGCCATTGTAGAACTCTCATGTGCAGTCTTCCCAATGGTATCGCAATGAGAGAAGCTAAGACCTTCAGAACCAGCTTTGCGGGTTTTTTTTTTTTGACAGAAGAGAGAAATGTGTGTTTGAAAGTCGACTATCCTTTCTGTAGGAAGCCTTAGAACCAAATGATATGAATAAGATATGCTGTGATGGCTGTAGTAAAGATTTCGAAATTTACGGAAATTCCGAGGTGAATACAAAGTTGTAGGGTGTAATCCCTGGCCTGTATCAGATGACGCCTGGTGGTGGCAGATAGGAGCCAGTCGTCCAGATATGGAAACACCGCTACCACTGCCATGCATTTGGTGAAAACCTGGGGGCTGAGGTCAGACAAATGATCCTGGACACCCTGGCCATTTTGATGTGGTAGTATGAGTCCTTCAGATCTATTGAGCACATCCATTCTGTAGGAATGGAAGGATCGACAAAGGTGTTGAGGTTGTTTAGGTCCAGAATCGCCCAGTCCCCCCTCTTCTTTGGAACTAAAAAGAACCTTGACTAAGTCCCGGATCCTGTCTGGTACGCTGGGACTGCTTGGATGACTCTTTTTTCTACCAGCTTTGAAATTTCTATAGCTGTGGTACATCTGGAAGTTTTTCTTTGGAATGGGGGTGGATAGGAATGGTATTTTGTAACCTCTGGTAACAACGCTTTTACCCAGTTGTCTGTAGTAATGTTTTGCCAGGCCTGAGGGCCTCCAGAGCAGGACAGTGGGCCTCCCTCAGGAGTGCTGGAAAGGTTTACCAGGAGGTATCCCTGTCACCTTGGTTTTGCAGACCCCTCTGCATCACCCTGTGTGCCTGGGAAAGATCCTTGTGGTTTTCCTGTTCACTTACTTTAGGGCAAAAAGTGTGGCACCATCAAATGTAGTAAAGGAAGACTTGAAGGCTAATGAACATAGATCCTTCGACGCGTATGATATCAGCCTCATGGATGAGTTAACAATGGATGTAAGGGTATTTAGATGTGCGACTTTCTCTGAGACCGTAGCATCTCTGTAGTACCCTGGAGGGTATCTCCCAACTCTTTGACTAGATCCTCTGCAAGCGGTGTAAATGAGTCAAATAGTTCAGGGTCCATAGTCCTAGAATCTCTGTTAGGCGGATGGACAGATGAGGAAAGACGACATCTCTCCCTTTTGGTGGCCGCTGCTTGTCTTGGGGTGCAGTGATGTACTTATTAGGCTTCCTCATCCTCAGAAGGGGAGGGACTGCCAATCACCTCTCTGCTTCAGGATCTCCAAGATGTCAGAAAAGGAGACATCTTCTGAAGGTGACTTTGGGGACCCTTCTGACTCATCCAAGTCAGTATCGGATGTTAAAGATTCTTGTGGAGAATCTAAGTGTCTCGGGGAGCATCCGAAGAAGCCTCCGAGGAAGAGGGGCACCTCCAGGGTGGCCGAGATACGTTGGTGCAGAGGAAGATAACGGTCCTTTATGGGGAGGAGAGGCTGCTTCTACTGATGTGGTTGTCTGGGTAGACAACACCTTCCTCGTGAATCGAAGGCCCCGGTTCAAGAAATGGGAAGAATCCTGAAACAGGCACGGACAGATGCCGCTGACTCTGGTGGGTACGATCCGACGGAGTCGAGGTGAAAGCAAGACCCGAAAAAGAAACGGGTTCCTGGCCCGGGGCTCCACAATCAGTAGATCAACCTTCCAGCTCCAAAGACTGGACAGGTCTCGGAGGAGGAATGGATGGAGATAATGGGAGGCCTTCAAGTTTCGACACCAACTGGGTGGAAACGAATGTTCCAATAACTTCTGCACCACGGTCCACATCGATATCGGAGAGCTTAGAAGACCGACCTCAATAGTGTCGGGAGGGCTCCATCACCAGTTCCAAGACTAACTGACAACAGTTGAACACTCAGCCAAGTCTGTGGAACCGGTGATCTAACTTTAGTGGAAGAGCTCCCGGCTGACTGGGCTCCGACATCTTAGATTCCTTCGAGGACTTGGATGCCTGGTCAGAAGCATCCAGAGCCTCCTGAAAGGAAGGTTTTAATAAACCTCTGTCCATTAATTTCCTGCGCCTATCTGTCATGACCCTCCCACTGAAAGAATGACAAATAGAGCAGTCTTCTTGCAGATGGAGAGGGCCAAGACAGTAGACACAGGAACTATGGTTGTCAGTTACTGACATTTTTTGCCCACATTGGCAACGCTTGAACCCTGATTTGGCCTTTTCAGACATGTCAAAGTAAGTAGAAAGATAGTCAAATCCAGAAAAAGAGTCAAGTCCGGTAAAATTGTCAAATCCAGTAGTGAAGTCAATCCGGTTGTCAAATCCAATAAGGGGTGGTAGGCCCCGAAGAGAACTCTGACTAAGTTTTATAACTTTAATGGAACCGAGATTCCCTTATACCTTACCACACTCACACAAATTATTATTAAACAGCTTCTAATACTAAAGTACCAGAGAAAACAAGAATAAAATTCTAAATCTTATCTGAGTGATGCAAACTAGATCTGAGGTAAAGGCAGAGGATTGTGGGTATTAGGTGATCTCGAGCTTCTTCTTCTCGATGCAGAGCTTGTCGCCAACCCATGTGTAAGAACAAAGGCGAGATAGAACACTCTCACATCTGAACTTTGTGAGCTAATACACCTGTGAAGATTGTGCGATACTTTAATGGAAAGACAAGTTTGACTGGGGTTCATCGATTTACATAATGAAAGAGGTCAGTAATACAAAGTATGACTTAATAGGGGCTCCTAGTGGAGTTAATACAAGTTTTATGGTTGTTCTGTACAGACACAAGGGAGTGCTTAACATGAGTTTGGTTTGGGGTGCGCACTTGATGAGAAAGTACAGTGGACAGTGTTGCAGCTAGGACATATTTTGTCTCATTTTTGTAAATACCTTTATTGAGTTATTAGCTGTGACGAAGGCAAACAAGAAATTATGTACTCACCATAAAGTTCGATGTATGTCGTCCATCTCGCCTTATATTTTTACCCGTGAGTTCGGAGCCGAACCTTGGCTCTGACTCGGCCATATTCTAGCTCGAAGTCTTCAACTGGCTCGTGGCTAAGAGGTATCCCATCATGCAACAGGTCTATTCCCCAGATCTTGTTTGCTGCAAGCTCACACACATACACACTGAGAAGAACAACCCCCTCAACAGAAAGGACTACTCATACCTAGAGACAATACCTCCAGGAGGGGGAAGGAGGGAGGGTTAAGAAAGAATATAAGGCGAGATGGACTACATACATCGAACGTTATGGTGAGTACATAACTTCTTGATGTTATGTAGTCCAATCTCGCCTTCATTCTTACCCATGGGACAGTGTCCCTAGAACCTTGACCTTGGGTGGCTCAGTGAAAACTACTCTTGAGCACCGTGAAACCAAAGGAAGATTTACCTCTAGAGACCAGATCCAATTTGTAGTGACTAATAAAGTTAGGAGGCAAAGCCCATGTTGCTGCAGTACAAATATCATCCATAGGCATCCTAGCCTGAAACGCAGTTGAGGTAGCCACAGAACGTGCAGAATAAGTCTTCACTTTAAAGGGTAATTCCTTGCCAATGGAAGCATAAATAAATGATACACAATCTGAGATCCAGCGAGATAAGTTCTAGTTGTCTGAAAACGAGACAACATTTGATCTGATTTCCTGAAATCTGTTGTCCTATGTAAATAGAAATGCAATTGTCTGTGAACATCCAGTTGATGAAACTTAAATTCTGCCTTGTTGTAGAATTCAGGAAAAAACACAGGCAACTCAATGGATTGGTTGCTATTGACAACAGAGGCAACCCTTTGGAACAAAGGAAGGGTTGGTTCTTAAGGAGACCCTAGCTTTGTGGAACACCAAATAAGGTGGCCTAATTGATAATGCTTGGAGTTCAGGCTACCTGAAGTTATGGCTACCAAGAATACTGTTTTCCATGCTAAGAATTTAATGTCACACATAGCTGCGGGCTCAAAGGGAGTTGAGGTGAGCTTCTGTAGTACAAAATTGAGGTCCCATGGCATCACTGGATCAAAGAATGGAGGTCAGAGTAACAACGTCCCACTCATAAAAGCCCTACAAAGCCTATGAGCCATAAGGTTGGGCTCATTGGCAACGTGAAAGGTAGAAATTGCTGACAATTGCACTTTAATGGTTGCCGCAGCTGAACCCTGACTAAACAGTTGAGAACGAAATTCCAATATTGCCGATATAGGCACTGTACAAGGATCAATATGTCTCTCACGGCACCAAATAGAAAATCTCTTCTATTTACTGGAATAAATCTTCCTGGTAGAAGGCTTGTGGGAAGATGATAGAATATGGACCACTTCTGGGGAAAAATCATGAAGCCTGACCAAGGATGGAACTGGAGCAGCCAGGCTGTCAACCTGAGGGTCTGGATGGAGGGATGGAACTGTCCTGACATATGAGTCAGCAGATCTGGAACTGGGTCCAGAATCTAGGCTTCTCCATTAGATGGGGTTGAAAGAAGGGAAACCAAATCTGACGAGGCCAGTGTGGGGCAATGAGGATCATTTTGCTCCCCAAAGACTGTGCTTTCTGAATGAACTTTGATATCAGAGGGAAAGGTGTAGAGAAGACCGGAGGGCCAATTGTGAGCCAGAGCATCCCTGGGTGTCTCCCCTACTGGGGGGTATAAGGGTGAAGTAGCTGCTGCATTTGGCATTGAGGGGGCTGGCAAACAGATCGCAGCAAGGCTGACCCCATCTGTGGAATATCTCTTACGCAACATAATTGTTCAGGGACCACTCTTGAGGCATTAGGATAGCTCTGCTCAGCCTGTCGGCAATCACAGACTTCCCCGGTATATGCGTTGCAACTAGAAAGCGTTGGGAAGACACCACCCACTGCCAAACTCGAAGTGCCTCTCCGCAAAGGGGGTATGATTTTGTTCCTCCCCATTTGTTCACGTACCACACTACTGACATGTTGTCTTGAGTGGACTGCAATTGTCCCTAGAGGGAGAGACACTGCTCTCATCTCCAAGACACTGACATGCAAATGAGTCTCGTGATCCTGCTGCCCCCACCCAATCTGGGAGGCATCCGTGGTCATCGTGGCAACTGGAGAAGATGGGACAAAGGGCTTGCCCACGTTGAGATTGCTGGCTTAAAGCTACCAGCGTAGATCCCGCTTGCACGTTGTCCGTAATCAGAATAAAATTGAAGAGTGGGAGATGCTGCAGTGACCATTGGGCGAAAAAGCAGCCAGTGAAGAAGCCTCATGTGTAGGCTGGCAAGGGGAACTAGCATGATCATGGCAGCCATGGTCCCTAATAACTTGAGGACCACTTTTGCCCTGACCTTCCACAATGGTAGTAAGGCTGCTGTTGTAGAGCCTGAATTCTCTCTTCTGGTAAGAAGGCCCTCATGAGCACCAAATCTAGTTCGGCGCCAATAAAAGTGACACGCTGTGAGGGCAACAAAGCAGATTTTTTTTCTAATTTAGAGTACTTCCTAACCGTTTGCACAGTGTAATGCTGGTGTCCCTGGTCTGTAACAGTAGATGCCTGGTGGTGGCAGAAAGGAGCCAGTCGCCAGGTATGGAAACACCTGGAATCCCTGACGTCTGAAGTGAGCCATTACCACTGCCATGCATTTGGTGAACACCCTGGGGGCTGTGCTGAGACCAAAGGGCAGAGCGCGAAACTGAAAATGACTGCCTCCCAGCCGGAAGCGTAAATGACTTCTCGATGCCCTGTCCATCTTGATATGGTAGTAAGCATCTTTGACGTCGATGGAGCACATCCACACATATTTCCCTAACAGAGAGAGTATTGACTGTACGGTGACCATACGAAATTTGGACTTTTGTACATGACGGTTCACAGCTGAGATCCAAGATGGGTCTCAGGTCCCCTGCTCTTTTCAGCACCAAAAAGAATCCGGAGTAAGTCCTTAATCCTACTTGGTTTGTGGGGACAGGCTGGATGGCTCCCTTTGAAAGCAACTTTTTTATTTCTAAAGTTCCAGAATCCCTGTGACTGTGTGGAATGTCTGGGATTCTCTTGGATGGCGGGGGAGGAGAAGTGAAGGGGATATGATAACCTCTGGAAATTATCTTTAATACCCACTCGTCTTGGGTGACTTATTGCCAGGCTTCTAGGTATAAAGAAATGCGACCCCCGACTGGCTCCAGAGACGCAGTCGGGCCTCCCTTCAGGAGCACTGGTAGGGAGAACCACAAAAGGAATCACGTTCCCCCTGATTACACGGGCCTCCTCTGCCTCTAGGGAAGCATCTACCTGAATTTCCACCCCCTCCCCTGCCTCCGGAGGGGGAATCATTTTGTGCGCCCTGAAAAAAACCTCTGACTTCCTGAACCACATCTTCCCACCCTTTTGGCCCTTGGGGTAAGGTCTAGACAGCATGGAAAAACGGACTCCCACGGCAGACAGGGTTTTTCCTTCCTGCTCACACCTAGTGAGAGTGTCCTTCACCTTGATTCCGAACAAAGATGAACCATCAAATGGGGCACTGGTGAACGTAGACTTGAAGGCCTCTGCGAAATTGCACAGGCGCATCCAGGAGAGCCTCCTAAGAGAGACTCCGGAACCCGCAGCCCTACTTGCTCTGTCAGCTGCATATGAGATCAGCCTCATGGAGGAGTTGGTAAGGGAATTTAAGGTAGACATCTGTGCACTGACCTTATGTGCCACGGCATCAGAAATGTTACCCTGTAGAGAATCTCCTAGCTCTTTTAGATCATCTCTCTGGAGACATCTCTCTGATGACACATTTTTATCCAAATTTAGAACAATTTTTTAACTATCCTTCCCGTTAACAAATAGGACAACAGTCCTCTTATATGTTTTTATATGTTTCTAAATTTGGATAAAAATGTGTCACGACATATGGTTATATTGTTTGGTTTCTGAATACATGACATCTAGCCCTATTTGAATAAGTGTTTTGAAACACTAATTATGTGTATATAGTGAAAATTTTGGAGTGATTATTAACTTTTTTTAGTTACCTTTGTTTTAAGGTTTCCCTTTTTTACATGTTTTCTTATGTTTTTTGATAAACTAAAGTATAAGTGTTAGTATTAATGTAAATGTATTTGATGTTATTTTAAATTTGGGTTAAATTAGTATTACCTCATTAGTAATTTATTGAGGTTTTTGTACGGTGGTATCTTGGTGAAATTAACCCTGGCTACCTACTTTTGAAGCTTTGCCTATGTAGTATCACCAAGGAAACATTTTTTGAAAATGTAAACATTTTTTCCATTTCCACCGTAGTTAAGGAAATGACATCATGACTGCTTTTATTTAAAAGTGTAAAGGCGTTCTTTTATTATTGTCTGATGAAGCTCTTGCTTTTGTAGGAGCGAAAACGTTCTTATTAAAAATACGTTTACGATTTTTAAAGTACTGAGGATTTGGTCTCGCTTGCTTTTGTGTTTTTCAAAGGTTCGTACTTGTTGGTATCTTCTGCAAATTGGTCGAATGGGGACGTGCAGGTATGCCTCCTTGAGATCTAGAGTTACCAGCCAACACTCCTTGCCCAGCATGGGAAGAAGTTGCTGTAGGGTCAGCATTTTGAATTTTGGGACAATGATGTATGTGTTTAAGGTGGACAGGTCGAGAATAGGTCTCCAACTTTTTTCCTTTCTTGGAACTAGGAATAGTCTGGAGTAGAATCCTTTGCCTTGTTCTGTTATTGGTACTCTTTCCACAGCTCTCATCTTTGTTAATTGCATTCTCTGCTGTAGAGCTTCTGTTTTTTGATTTGGAGGCAGGTTTGGCATTCCTCTTTGACTGGTAAAGTGTGGAAGTGGAACCGTAACCTTGGTCTATGGTTTGCAAAATCCACTTGTCTTTTGTGATATAGTGCCAGTTCTTGAAAATAAGGTTAATTTTCCGCCTAATGGTGCTGCTATTTGTTCCCTGGTAGGCGGAGTTAGAATCAAGTCACTGTGATTGTCCTGTTGTAGTGGTAGTGGCTGTGTCTGTGCCTCTGTTATTACCTTGCCACTGTCGTCCTCTGTAGGCACCCTCTGGATTGATTTCTGCCTCTGGAACGTCTATTCCTGCCCCTTTGGGATCTTGTGGAGTCAGGAAAGGACCAATTTTGGCAGGCCAGTTCCTGCTAAACCTTGGGGCTGAACCTGCAAGAAATCTTTAACCGTTTGTACAGATTTTGCCTTTTCTTCCATTTTCTTCATTACCTGCTGGGCAGGTGTACCAAACAAACTGGCCTTTTCCATAGGAGCATCTAATAACTTAGCTTTAACATGATCCGTAAGACCTGTTCCTTCAGCCATGCATGTCTTCTTATCACTGTGCCAGTCATGGCTGATCTAAATGAAGCCTCCAGTGCATCATAGCCACATTTTAAGGAATGGTTACTAACCTGTTGTATGTTATTTACCATTTCTAATACATATTTCTTATCTATCGAGTCATCAGAGGATAGCTTTTTAGTTAACTGATCAAGCATAAACTCTTGGTATTGTATCATGTGAAACTGACAGTTTAAAGCTCTAGCTGAGAGAGTAGCAGAGGTGTAGACTTTTTTGCCCCATCTGTCTAAAGACCTGGCTTCCCTTTCAGAAGGAATAGGGTTTTTTTGCTGTGGTCGAGGCTACTGCTTTAGGCCCCTGGGATATAGTTTCGGGGTCTGCAAGTGGGACCTTGTATAGGTGATGATGAGTGTCTGGCACCCTGTAAAATCTATCTGGTTTGGCAGGGGCTGGAGGTAAGGAATCTGGTGCAGTGCAGACATCGTTAAATGCATCGTCCACAACAGAGAGGACAGGAGGTATAGCTAAGGGCCTATGTTGTGGTAGGTGCAGAAAAGTCCTAAGTCTTTTTCTGGAATCTGAGAAATCCTGTTCCTGCCATTGGAATTGTTCTCGCATGGAATGTAAGGTTTCTCCAAAGGAAAATTCTTCTGGTGGAGAAGCAGCTGGAATGGATTCTTCAGCATCTGAGTCTTCATAATTGGAGAAAGGAGCCTCTGGCTGGTCTGTAATATCTGAGTCATCCGCAGAATCATCAGAGGACACAGGCTCGGGGGGCTCTGCTCTAGGTCTCTTTTCTGGGGGCTGAGAGGCCCTGTCTGGGTGAGATTGAGATCCCCTAATTAAGGATATTAAATCTTCTGCCAGAGTAAGCATTTGTGAACTAGAAGTGGGCCTGGTTGAGGGGGGTTTAACAGGCACTGATTTAGTAGATTTGGCTGCTTTAGCCCTGGCAAAGGCCTTAATAGACATGGCTGCAGGAGGCCTAGCAGCACCACGTGCTGGGGTGGAGACATCCAAAGGGATGGTGTCTGATAAGTCACTAGTAACCACTGTTGTAGGTAAAATTTCTGAGGCCGATTCAAGTAAAGTAGCAGGAACCTCAGTAGTAGTCATTGATTCGCTGTACTTTGATCAGTTTTCGGTTTCGCGAAACCGAGACACCGTCTGGGTTTGCTTAACCATGGTTTCGGCGAAACCGCGGACCCATGAGTGTTGGTCTTTTGCGTTTTAACAATTTGGGTAGTCGGAGGATCCGACGGCATAATGAAAATCTGAGCGAAAACTGTTCAGCAACTCCGACCGACGCCTAAGCCCGGTTGAATGAAGCACAGGCGAACAGGCTGCTACATCGTGGTCTGGGCCTAAACAAGGCAAACAGTAAGAGTGGAAATCTTTATGAGGTATTTGTTTCCCACAAGTTAAACAGTTATTGACTTTTTCTGACATCGGCTGAGGCAAGAAAGAGTCCCCAATGGGGTACTTAGCTTTTAGAAGTCTCAAGTAGTATTCGGTAGTAGTAATCTCTGGATCTGACCGACCGGCACTTGCGAACAGCTTCTGCTTGGCCACGGCAAGAAAGACTGAGGAAAATGGCGCCGGCTGATGCCTTTATACCCGAAGACCAGCAGAGATGACGTCGGGTGAAGTGCGACATCAGCCGAAGCCGGACCCGGACTTTGGAATCCGGCCGACCGAAGGGCTGCCTGACGACAGGACAACCCAGTTGTTATGACTGCAGATGCATCCATGAAGGACATCCCAAGAGGTGGAGGGTTGAGACCCCGAAAGCCTACAGGAACATCGACTCCTCATCAGAAGGGAATTTGGAGACCCAGCGGCCTCCCTGCTTCAAGATCTCCATGATATCTGAAAAAGAGATATCTGCAGAAGACGACTTGGGGGACCCCTCTGACTCCTCAAGGTCGGTGTCCGACATGAGAGACTCATCTGGGGAGTCAAGGTGTTTCCTCTTACACAATCTCTTTCTGGCAGGCTCCTCAGGCAAAAACTCTGGGGAGAAGACAGAAAGTTGGGGACCACTCATGGAGGTATCTTGAAGCTTAGGGTCTCCACTGCCCAAGGATAGAGCGTGAACCAAAACTGACACCGGTGCTGGAGGGGGCAGAGTATCGGTGCCGTAGGATGCAGCTGACAACCTGGCCAGCACGCTCCTCATAACCTTGAAGGCAGACTCCCCCGGCTCAGAAGGCAAATTATCTGTAGGGGAAACAGTAGTAGGCCGCAGCGCCGAGGAGATGAGGTCCAAAGCATATGTCGGGTCCATACTCACTCAAGCCAAGTACTGAGAGGAAGGTTCGGAACCGATGATCGATACGATCCATCCCCCTCGGGTCCGACCGGAGAACCGTGGACCCTCGACCCCATTGACGGAGCCGACGGGGTCAGAGCCAAAATCGGAATCTAGAGGCCAGGCCAGGCTACTGGAACCGAACTAATGGCACCCGACGGAACAGACAACTCTGGCTCCGAAGGCAGAGAAAGGCTCAGAGGAGGAACAACAAAGGATGAAGAGGCCATAGGCTCCGGAGCCGAAATCAATTTCGCCAGCACCGATGAGTGAAGTAGTCTTTTCAACACCCTATCAACGTCCTCATTGGAAAGGGTCCTGGAAGATAAAGTAGGAGATCTGGATCTCCCTACAGAAGGGGACTTGCGTGAAGGAGAACCCGGTTGAAAAACTGGAGACTGGCTCCGAACCAAAATATCCGTGACCAGCTCCAAAAGGCTGGGAAAAGATACGGACTTAGTCAAGAGACTACCTTCTTTTGGCACCGATGGCAATGGAACCAAAGAAGAAGCTGTTCTAGCAACCTTCTATGGTGGCTCCGAAGAAAAAGATGGAGCTGGAGAGAGCTTCTTGGAAGTCTCTTTGTCCTTTTTAACTGGAGAGGATAATGCACTGGAAGACTTAGCCAAGTCTTCCTCGAAGGAGCGTTTAAGCAGTCCTTTCAAAATAAGCTTGTTCTTCCTCTCCTGTAGCACATGGGGACCAAAGGAATGACAAAACAAGCAGGACTCTTGGAGGTGAATAGCCCCCAAGCAGTACATGCACACAGAGTGCCCATCAGTTAAAGACATTTTACTGCTGCATTCAACACATTTTTTAAAGCCCGAAAGCCTGTGATCCTTAGGATCCTTGGACATGCTGAAAGGAACAAATTAATATGTACACGCACTAGACCCAGCTAACAAGAAAAGTACAGTTTTGTACCTACCGTAAATGTAGATGTTAGAGTGTATTCACTGCTGCAGTCATTACACTTGGGTTATACTGCCATCAGGCGGTCCCGCAGTCGGCCAGAGTTCCAAAGTCTTGGTCCGGCGTCTGTTCCTGTCCCTTCTTCCCTGATGTCAGTGCACCAGGCGTATATAAGATGCAGCAGACGCCATTTTCTTCAGTTTTTCTTGCCCCAGATGTCAGGTGCCCCCAAATAGGTAGGCAATACAAATTGCTAATAAAACATACATAAAAGGTAAAACTAAAACCTTCAGTTACCAGCAAATACACCACATAGGTAATATAGGGTAGAAAGGTATAGATAAGTTCCAGCTAAGAAAGAGGAGATGGTGGGAGGATAACCTGGACTGCAGCAGTGAATACACTCGAACATCTACATTTATGGTAGGTATAAAACTGTACTATGTTCATCGTGTTTCACTGCTGCAGTCATTACACTTGGGTTGAATCCCAAAGATAAGATAGGGTGGCTGGTTCTATAGAGGATTTGGGGTGGCTATGAGGCCCTGCAGCACTGCAGTGGCAAAGCCAGCTCTGGATTTAGAATAAAGAGGCAAGTGACAATGTTTGGTAAAGGTGTGCACTGAACTCCAAGTTGCAGCTTCCAGGATATCTTTGATAGGTACTCCTCTAAGGTAGGCAGTTGAAGTGGCTGTTGCTCTGGTGGAATGTGGCCTAATGTTGACAGGTACAGTTTTCCCATGCTGTGTGAAGCAGAAACGGATACAGTGTCCTATCCACTTTGAAATGGTCTGCTTTGAAATAGCCTTTCCCTGTGATCCTGCAGCATATGCTACAAACAATTGCTCAGTTTTCCTGAAAGCTTTTGTTTTGCCCAAGTAGAAACGCAGCTGTCTGTGTATGTCCAATAAATCCAATGAATTCTGGGGATTTGGATAAAAAGTTGGCAAGTGAATAGTTTGGATAAGAGCCACACTGGAGACCACCTTTGGCATAAATGAAGGGTTTTTTCTTAAAGAAACCCTGTCTTGGTGAAAAATGATGAAAGGCTCCACTGCCATTAGTGCCTGTAACTCTGAGACTCTTCGAGCTGAGGTTATTGCCAGAAGCAGAGCAGTTTTCCATGACACATACTTTAATTCTGCTGAATTGGCTGGCTCAAAAGGAGGTAAAGTGAGTTTTTCCAAGACAAAATTGAGGTCCCAAGTTGGTGTTGGTGCTCTCCGAGGCGATCTTATGTTTTTAGCCCCTCTGAGGTACTGTTTTAGCAATGGATGAGAGAAAATAGGAGGATCTGTGTTGTAATGAGCCGAGATGGCAGAGGCGTGGATCTTAATGGATGAAAAGGATAGGCCTTTGTCCAGCATCTCAGTTAAGTATTGTAATATCTGAGGAATATTTGGTAAAAGAGGGTCAAAACTTTGAGCCTGGTTCCAGACACAGAATCTCTGCCACTTTTCTGAATATGATTTCCTTGTGCTAGGCCTCCTGGCCTCCAAAATGACATCCATAACAGCCTCAGAGAGAGGTGTTGTCTGCTTGACTAAGGAATCTGCCATGCAGCCAGGTTTAAGGTTTTGAGTTGGCTGTCCAGGATCTGGTTGTTTTGTTGAGTCAGAAGATGCGGAATTTGAGGTAAAATCCATGGTGGGTCTTGAGCTAAGTTCTTTAAGATTGGGTACCAGTGCTGGCGTGGCCAGTCTGGGGCAATCAGGATCACTTTTGGCTTTTCTTGTCTAGCTTTTAGGAGTACCTTTGAAAGGAGAGGCAGTGGTGGGAAGGCATAAACTTTTAGGCTTTTCCAGCTGAACGAGAGAGCATCCAATTTCCATGCTTGTGTGTGGTAAGTCTTGTGCAGAAATTCTGTAGTTGGCAAGTCATTGGGGAGGCAAAAAGATCTATGTCTGGGCTCCCCCATTTTTGTGTTATCATGCTAAATACTTGTGGATTTAATTTCCACATGTGAGGATCCATGATGTTTCTGCTTAAGTCGTCTGCCAGAGTATTTTTCTTTCCTGGCAGGAACTGTGCTTGCAGATTAACTTGATTAACTTTACGGCTGCACATGTAAAAAAAAAAACACTCTCCAAAGCCAAGAACACAGCATCCATGGGACCTGACAATATCCCAGGCTGCGTTCTACACGAACTACAGAATGAACTGGCACCCTACCTAAGTACCAAGTTCAATCATAGCCTCACCTCAGGCTTTGTACCCACTGAATGGCGCACAACAACAGTTATCCCACTCCACAAAGGGGGAGCCACGACGGACCCCAGGAACTACCGCCCCATTAGCCTGACGAGCCTGGTCTGCAAGGCCATGGAACGTATCATTGTGGAATTCAAACAAAGACACCAGTAATCTCCAAACTCTGGACCCTACTCAGTTTGGATTTGTAAAACTCAGATCATGTCTCCTAAACCTGATTGACTTCTTTGAAGCAGTCACCAAAGCCATAGATGAGGGTAAAATGGTTCACACACAGCTTATCTAGATCTCGTCAAGGTTTCTGACACCATCCCCGACTTTGGAATTATAGATAAGGCTCACTAAACTAGGTATAAATTCCTATGTCACAAGATGGGTTGCCAACTGGCTCACGGACAGAACACACACTGTGAAAGTAGCGGATTCCAAATCCGACATCAGACCAGTGACAAGTGGAGTACCACAGGGTTCAGTCCTGGGTCCTCTCCTGTTTGGTATCTACTTCTCTGAAGTGCAGGCCAACACAGAAGGTCTTTGGCTAACAAAGTTTGCAGATGACTACAAACTAGGAGCCATAATTGAAACTCCTAACGATGTGGACAAACTACAAAAGGGCCTCACTGAGACAGATACTTGGTGTCAAAGCCATGGCCTGAAGCTCAATGCCAAAAAGTGTATTGTCATCCCCTTTGGTAAAAACTCTGTACCCATGAACTACCACATAGCTGGTAGTCTACTTAATGCCGAAAATGTGATAAGAGACCTTGGGACACAGGTGGACAGTAGTCTCTCCTTTGATAATCACATTGCCACAGTGGTCAGGAAATCCTTCTACATGGCTCATCTCATCAGAAAAAGGATTCTCATCCAGAAAAAAAGAGGTCATTGTCCCCCTCTACTCATCACTCATTAGACCCATTATAGAGTACAACGTCCCTTTTGGTATGAACCTCACAAGACATCTACAACAACTGGAAAGACCACAGAAATACCTCACAAAGAGGATTACTGGCCTCAAACAGATGCCCTAAGCAGACAGTCTCAAAAAACTACAGCTTTACTCAATCGCATATCGCCTACTCAGGGGCAATCTCTGCCTAACATACAAAGCTATGTCAAACCCAGAGCTGTTGGACATGCTCCACTTAAAGAAATCCTAATCCCTCCGAGCTACATGCTCTAGGGACCTTAACCTTGTCACCACAATAAACAGAACATGCTGGAGGGATAGATTCCTGTCCCAGAGACTTCCCATAATCTGGAACAGACTACCTATCTATGTCAAACAGAGCTCCTCATTAGCACTCTTCAAGAAAAATCTTGATGATTGGATGGGAAATGGGAAATTCACCCCAGGGATCACTTCTGTGGCTCTGCTTGACAGGGGCACAGGAAAATAATTTTCTTGGGTGGCGAAAGCCAGGGTACATTTTTTGGCTAGGCTTGTATGGTCCCTAGGGCCGATAGCCTAGTACCTACCTATGAGAGGTTGGAGCGGTGTTCCACAAGGTCATGGCTTGCCTGCAGAGGGGATAAGAATGAGTGCCCCCTTGCTTATGTACCACATAACTATGGTATTGTCTGTCTTTAGTAGTAGTTGTCCTGGATGCAGAAGGTCCTTGAAAGCTGTTAGGGCATTTTGTACAGCTAGCATCTCTTTTTGATTGATGTGAAGATGCATTTGGTCTGCGGCCCACTTGCCCTGAATACATTTTCCTGCCATATGTGCTCCCCAGGCGTAATCCGAAGCATCTGTTGTTAGTGTCTGCCTGGCTGTGAGTGAAAGGCTGTCCCTTGTTGAGGTGACAGGCCTGTGCCCACCATCGAAACTCCTGTTGTAGGCAGGGAATAAGTGGTATTACTGCTTCCAAGCTGTGGCAGTGTTGAGTCCAAACACTTTTTAGGTACCATTGTTATTTCCTCATATGCAGTCTGGCATATGGTATTAGTAGTATGCAGGATGCCATGAACCCCAAGGCCTGCAGAATTTTTCTTGCAGGGAGTTGGGTTTTTATTGCCATCAACTGGAAGCACTGAGTCAGTTGTCTTTGCTTGTCTGGTGTGAGATAAGCCATCTGGGCAGTTGTATTTAAGCTGGCACCCAGGAATATTATCTCTTGTGAGGGCACTAGTTTTGACTTCTTTTCGTTTACTGTGTACCCTAGGCAAATTAGCAATCTTTTTACAAACGCCAGATGCTGTGGAAGAATGTCCTTGCTCTCTGCTTGAATAAGGCACTCATCCAAGTATGGACATATTTGAATTCCTTTTTGTCTGCAAAATGCAATTACTGGTGCCAGGCATTTTGTGAAGACCCTGGACACAGTAGATAAGCCAAAGGGCAGTGCAGAGAATTGATAATGCATTGAACCAGCTATGAATCTGAGGTATCTTCTGCAATTTTGTCTGATAGGGACATGCAGGTATGCCTCTTTGAGGTCCAAAGTAACAAGCCAAGCCTTCTTGCCCAGCATGGGAAGAAGCTGCTGAAAAGTCAACATTTTGAATTTCGGAACATCCAGGTAAGTATTTAGAGTAGAAAGGTCCAGTATGGGTCTCCAGACTTTGTCCTTTCTGGGGACCAGGAAAAGTCTTGAGTAAAATCCTTGTCCTTGTTCCTGTTGTGGCACATTTTGAACAGCTCTCATGTCCATGAGGGCTGTAATTTGTTTTTGTGCCTCTGCCCATTGATTTGGTGGCAAGTCTGGCATTCCTTTTAGCCTTGGTAGAGTGTGAAAGTGAAACCTGTAACCTTGAGACACAATATTCAGAACCCATTTGTCTTGGGTGATTGTATGCCAATTTTGTGAAAAAAAAGTGCTAGATTTCCCCGTAAGGGAGCTTCCAAAAGGTAAGTGCTTGGCATTTGAAGGGGGAAGTCATTGGGACTGTTTCCTATAAAGTTGTGACTTATCTTCCCCTCCGGGGTTGAAGCACCCCACTATCGTGGTCTGTAAGAGCCTTGGGGCTGAGATCTGCCTCTTAGGTGTCTGTATCTGCCTCTTTGTGTTTGTGGTCTGTCTGACACTGGAAAGGACCAATTTTTGGAGGGCCAATTTCTGTTAAATCGAGGTGGCTGTACCTGTAAGAAATCCTTCACTGTTTGCATAGATTTTGCCTTATCCTCCATTTTCTTTAATACATCTTCTGCCTTAACACCAAATAAAATATCCTGCTGTAAAGAAGCATCCAATCATTTTGTCTTAACATGATCAGGTAAACCCTTGTTCTTTTAACCAAGCATGCCTTCATATCACAGATCCTGTAACTGCTGCTCTACAAGAAGCCTCTAATGAATCAAAACCACATTGCAGAGAATGGTTTCCCACTTGTTCAGCTGCATGCAATAAATCCTGCATTTCCTTATAGTCAGGATGTTCTGAACTTGTAAGCATTTTCTGTTTTAACAGAGACATTAAATATTGTTGGCATTTAAGCATGTGAAACTGGCAATTTAAAGCCCACACTGCTAAAGTTGCAGAAGTGTAAACTTTCTTTCCCCATCTGTCTAATGCTCTAGAACCCCTGTCAGAGGGAATTGGATTTTTAGCTGTGGAAGCCTTTACCCCTTTGGGACCCTGGGAAATAGTTTCTGGGTGAGAACAGGGTTTTTGTAAAGAAATTTGTGAGAGTCAGGGACTCTGTAATACCTGTCTAGCTTGACTGGAGCAGGGGGCAAAGAATCAGGATTTAAACTGGATTCAGAGAACACATCATCCACAATATCTAACACTGGCAGAATAGTAAGAGGCCTGTGCTGAGGCAATAAAAGAAAGTCTCTGAGCCTTTTCTTGGATTCTGAGTAATCCTGGCCTTCCCAATGGAAATGCTCCCTCATGGTATGTAAAGTTTCCCCAAAAGGGTAATCCTCAGGAGGAAAGGCTGAAGGAATTGATTCTTCAGCATCAGAGTCCTCATAGGGGGGTAAAGAGTATCCCTGGTCTGAAGAGGAATCAGAAAAAAAAGAAACCTGGTCAGAGGAAATCAGTCTGTATCCTGCCTAGGCCTTTTATCTGGAGGGGGATGGGAAAGTACAGTTTTGTACCTACCATAAATGTAGATGCTCAAGTGTAAACACGGATGCAGTCATTACAACTTGGGTTATCCTGCCGTCAGTCGGTCCCACAGTCAGCCAGAGTTCCAAAGTCTTGGTCTGGCGTCGGTTGCTGTCGCCTTCTCCCTGACGTCAGTGCGACAGGGGTATATAAGATGCAACCGACGCCATTTTCTTTAGTTTTTCTTGCCCCAGATGTCAGGTGCCCCCCAATAGATAGGCAATACAAATTGCTAGTAAACAATACAAAAATAAAGCAAACGACCATTTTTAGTTACCAGCAAATACTCCCCATAGGTAATAAAGGGTTGATGTCTTAGGTAAATACTTGAAAGTAAGAGAAGAAGGAGGGAGGGTAACCTGGAATGCAGCAGTGTTTACACTCTAACATCTACATTTATGGCAGGTACAAAACTGTACTATGTTCATCGTGTTACACTGCTGCAGTCATTACACTTGGTGGAATCCCAAAGCTGAGGTAGGGAGGCTGGATCTATAAAGCATTAGGGGTGGCTATAAGGCTCTGCAGTACAGCAGTGGCGAAGCCAGCTCTGGATTTGGAGTATAAAGGCAAATGGTAATGTTTGGTGAAGGTATGCACAGAACTCCATGTTGCAGCTTCCAAAATATACTTGGTAGGTACTCCTCTGAGGTAGGCAGTTGAAGTGGCTGTTGCCCTGGTGGTGTGAGATCTAATGCTGCTAGGTACAGGTTTCCCATGGTGGGTATAGCAGAAATGTATACAGTGTCCTACCCATTTTGAAATAATCTGCTTTGAAATGGCTTTTCCCTGTGCTCCTGCAGCGTATGCTACCAATAATTGCTCAGATTTTCTGAAAGCTTTGTTTTTTTCCAAGTAGAAGCATAACTGCCTGTGAATGTCCAAATAATGTAGTAGTCTCTCCCCTTTGTTCTGCGGTTTTTGGATAAAAAGTTGGCAAGTGAATAATTTGGTTTAGAGCCATACTTGATACCACCTTTGGCATAAACGTAGGGTTGGTTCTAAAGGACACCCTGTCCTGGTGTAAGATGAGGAAAGGTTCCAATGCCATTAGAGCCTGTAATTCTGAAACTCTTCGTGCTGATGTTATTGTCAGTAGCAGAGCAGTTTTCCAAGAGATGTATTTTAATTCTGCTGTGTTAGCTGGCTCAAAAGGAGGTAACTAATTTTTTCAAAACAAAGTTGAGGCCCAAGTAGGTGTAGGTGCTCTACGGGGCGGTGTTATGTTGTTAGCCCCTCTGAGGTATTGTTTGAGCAAACTATTAGAAAAAATTGGTGGATCCGTGTCGTAATGAGCAAAGATAGCTGAGGTGTGGATCTTGATGGATGAAAAAGAAAGGTCATTGTCCAGCATCTCAGTTAAGTATTGCAGTATCTGAGGAATGTTTGGGACTAGAGGGTCAAGGCTGTGCGCTTGGTTCCAGGCACAGAATCTCTTCCATTTGTCCGAGTATGCTTTCCTGGTACTAGGCCTTCTGGCCTCCAGAATGATATCCATAACAGCTTTGGAGAGAGGCATTGCTTGTTTGACTAAGGAATTTTCCATGCAGCTAGGTTTAAGGTCTTTAGCTGGCTGTGAAGTATCTGTTTGTTGTACTGTGTCAGCAACTGTGGAATTTGTGGTAAAATCCAGGGTGGTTCTTGTGTTAAGTTCTTTAGGATTGGGTACCAGTGCTGGCGTGGCCAGCCTGGTGCAATCTGGATCATTTTGGCTTTTCCTGCCTGGCTTTTATGAGTACCTTTGGAAGGAGAGGTAAAGGTGGGAAAGCGTATACTTGTAGTTTTTTCCAGCTGAATGAGAGGGCATCCACTTTCCACGCTTGTGGATGGTAGCTCCTTGTGCAGAATTTCTGTAATTGGTAGTTCTTTGGGGTGTCAAAAGTACAGTTGTGTACACTTACCATAAACGTAGATGTTCGAGTGTCTTCACTGTTGCAGTCATGACTGTAGGATTCTCCCCTGCCGGCAGGCAGTCCTCGGTGGGCCAGAATCCCAAAGTCTGCGTCCGGCGTCGGCTGTTCAGCCATGCTCCCTGACGTCAGAGCGCCAGGAGTACAAAGCTGACAGCCGACGCCATGTTCTCCACTTTTTCTTGCCCCAGATGTCAGAAGTTCCAAAATGAAAAAGGTCCCATACCCTTTGCAAATGCACCTCAGAAGGGTGAAAAAATGAACCACACAAAAGAAAAAATAAGAGGGGACATGAGGGAGGGAAACCCAGACTGCAACAGTGAAGACACTCGAACATCTACATTTATGGTAAGTGTACACAACTGTACTATATTCATCGTGTTTCACTGTTGCAGTCATGACTGTAGGGTAGAATCCCAAAGCAGAAAGATAGGGAGGTGGTCATAAAGTAGAGGGGGCGGCTATAAGGCCCTGCAAGACTGCAGAAGTAAAGCCTGTCCTAGACTTAGAGTAGAGAGGTAGATTGTAGTGCTTGGAAAAAGTATGCACTGAACTCCAAGTTGCAGCTTCTAAAATGTCTTTGGTAGGAACTCCCTTGAGGAAGGCAGCTGAAGTGGCAGCAGCTCTGGTAGAGTGAGTCCTTATACTCCCTGGGATTTGCTTTCCATGGTGTGAATAGCAAAATCTGATTCCATGAGCAATCCATTTAGAAATGGTCTGTTTTGAAATGGCTTTACCTTGGGAACTTGACGCATAAGAAACAAACAATTGCTCTGATTTCCTGATGTCCTTGGTTCTGTCCAAGTAAAAACGTAGTGGTCTGTGTACATCCAAGAAATGTAAGATCCTTTCCCCTTTATTTTGAGGGGTGGGGAAAAAGTTGGCAAGTGAATAGTTTGATTTAAAGCCACTTTGGAAACCACCTTAGGCACGAAAGTAGGATTAGTCCTTAAAGACACCCTGTCTTGATGAAAAATAGTATAAGGTTCCACAGCCATAAGAGCTTGCAACTCTGAAACCCTCCTGGCAGAGGTCAGAGCTAAAAGGATGGCTGTCTTCCAAGATAAAAACTTGATGTCAGATGAGGCAGCAGGCTCAAAAGGAGGTAAGGTGAGCTTTTCCAAAACATAGTTGAGATCCCAAGCAGGAATGGGAGGAGATCTAGGGGCCTTAAGTTCTTAGCTCCTCTGAGAAATTGTCTCATGAGCTGGTGGGAAAAGATAGGAGGGTCTGTATTATAATGAGCAGAAATAGCAGAGGCGTGTATCTTTATGGAAGAGAAAGAGAGACCCTTATGTAAGAGGTCTGACAAGTAAAGTAAAATCTGAGGAATGTTAGGAATAAGAGGATCAGAATCCTGAGCCTGCATCCAGGAACAAAATCTTTTCCATTTTCCTGCATAAGATTTTCTAGTGCTAGGACGTCTGGCTTCTAAAATGACATCCATAACCTGCTTGGGTAGGAAAGAATGAATCAAAGATTTTGGATTAACCAGGCCGCCAGGCTGAGAGTTTTGACATGGGAGTGTAGAATCTGACCCTGGTGTTGTTGGGACAGAAGGTTCGGAATCTGTGGTAAAACCCAGGGTGGCTCTAGACAAAGGTTTCTCAGTGTTGGGTACCAAAACTGTCGAGGCCAATTTGGGGCCAACAAGATTATCATCTTGGGCTTGTCCTGCTTGATCTTTAGTAATACCCGTGGAAGAAGAGGAAGAGGCGGAAAGGCATATCCCGACAGGTTTCTCCAACTGAATGATAGAGCATCCACTTTCCAAGCTTGATCGTGGAAAGTCCTGGTGCAAAAAATTTAGTTCATGATTGAGGTGGGATGCAAAGAGGTCTATGTGAGGACATCCCCAGACTGCTGTAATCATCTTGAATATTTTGGAGTCCAACATCCATTCGTCTGGATCCGAAAGGTTTCTGCTCAGACTGTCTGCCAGGAAGTTTTGCTTCCCTGGTAGAAACTGTGCTTGAAGGTCCAGATTGCAAGCTAGAGCTGTGTTCCAAAGATCCATGGCTAGTCTGCAAAGGGGGTAGGAATGAGATTCCCCCTTGCTTGTTTATGTACCACATAACTGTGGTGTTGTCTGTCCTTATCAGTAGTTGTCCTGGTTGTAGAAGATTCCTGAAGGCCAAAGGAGCTTTCTGAACGGCTAACATTTCCTTTAAATTGATATGCAGGTGCTTCTGATCCTTTGTCCAAAGGCCCTGCAGACAGGTGCTCCGAAAATGGGCTCCCCATGCATAATCTGAGGCGTCCGTGGTTAGAATCTGAGTGGCAGGAGGCAGACAGAAGGGTTTTCCTTTGTTTAGAGTACAAGCCTTGGACCACCAAAGGAATTCCTTTTGAAGACAAGGCAGGACGGAGATCAGTATGTCTAGACTGTGACAATGCTGAGACCATACACTTTTTAGGTACCACTGTATTTTCCTCATATGTAGTCTTGCATACGGTACGAGAAGGATGCAGGAGGCCATGTAACCCAGAGCCTGCAGGAATCTCCTTGCAGATAGCGGAGTTGAAGTTGCCAAGATTTTGAAAGTTGAAGTCAGCTGTAACTGTTTTTCGTACAGGGGCGGCTCGTGGCATAGGGCTGCCGGACTGCAGCCCCCTCAAAAAGAAAAAAAGAAAGAAAAAGAAATGAAAAATAAAAAAAAATATTTTTAAAATTGGACTTCGCATGCGCATAGACGAGTCCCGGCTTATCGGTCTATGCGCATGCTCAAGGCAGCCCGGCCGTCCCCATAGGGGGACACAAGGAGCGTCTGTGCACTTTTACAGTGCACAGACCCGCCAGGATTATGGGACGTCCGACTGCAAGAGGAGCAGCAGGGACTGGACAGTGCCTTAGGGATCTCATCGGCGTCGGAAGGAGCAGTAGGATCTCGCGGGTCGTCAGTATGGGCGGGAAGGATGTATGTACGGACGTTAACTCTGGATGTATTCAGGTAAGGTGCCTTTCAATTTACAATGTTTATTTTTCTTTTATTTGTGTATGGTGCTTGTGCTTTACTGGAGTTTGTGTATGGTGCTTGTGCTTTACTGGAGTTTGTGTATGGTGCTTGTGCTTTACTGGAGTTTGTGTATGGTGCTTGTGCTTTACTGGAGTTTGTGTATGGTGCTTGTGCTTTACTGGAGTTTGTGTATGGTGCTTGTGCTTTACTGGAGTTTGTGTATGGTGCTTGTGCTTTACTGGAGTTTGTGTATGGTGCTTGTGCTTTACTGGAGTTTGTGTATGGTGCTTGTGCTTTACTGGAGTTTGTGTATGGTGCTTGTGCTTTACTGGAGTTTGTGTATGGTGCTTGTGCTTTACTGGAGTGTGTGTGTGTGTGTGTGTGTGTGTGTGTGTGTGTGTGTGTGTGTGTGTGTGTGTGTGTGTGTGTGTGTGTGTGTGTGTGTGTGTGTGTGTGAAAATGCCCCAGGTGCTTATGGTGGTGTGGTAGGGAATGCCTCAGGCTTGAACCCTGTACCCTGTATGCAGGTGTTAAAGACTTGAGTTCCCTACCCACCACCATTTGTAAAAATTTCAGATTTTACCTCATATTTGATCTGATCTGTTCCTCATAATATCTGTGGTTTGTAAATGTTGCAATGCTTGATATTTGATGGTGTAGTAGTAGCATTGTTGCCTCACAGCTGCAGGTTCTTGGGTTTGATTCTTGGCTGGGGTTCCTTCTTTGTGGGGTCTGTATCTTCTCCCTGTGTTTGTGTGGGTTTGCTTTTGTGCCCTCCCATGTTACAAAGACATGTCTGCATTATTTCTTCCTGGGCCTCCGCTGAAAATTTGTTTATTTGTTCCAAGTCAGACTGTCCTGATTAAAAATGTTAAATAAAATTGATAGGCATTTGAATTTCAGACTTAAGGGTTTCTGAATGTTTAATTCCCTGCATTTGATGGTGCAGTGGTAGTATTGTTGCCTCACAGCTATAAGTTTTCTGGTTTGATTCTTGGTTGGGGTGGCTTCTGTGTGGAGTCTGCATCTCCTGCCTGTGTTTGTGTGGATTTGCTCTGGTGCCCTGCCATTTTACAAAGATGTGTCTGCAGTTTTAATCCCTCGTCTCTGCTGAAAATTGTTTTTGTTCTGTCCGCAGTAAATTTGACAGGCATTTGAATTTCAGACTTCAGGTTTCTGAATGTTTAATTCCTTGCAGATTTGATGGTGCAGTGGTAGTATTGTTGCCTCACAGCTATAGGTTTTCTGGTTTGATTCTTGGTTGGGGTGGCTTCTGTGTGGAGTCTGCATCTCCTGCCTGTGTTTGTGTGGATTTGCTCTGGTGCCCTGCCATTTTACAAAGATGTGTCTGCAGTTTTAATCCCCGCCTCTGCTGAAAATTGTTTTTGTTCTGTCCGCAGTAAATTTGACAGGCATTTGAATTTCAGACTTCAGGTTTCTGAATGTTTAATTCCTTGCAGATTTGATGGTGCAGTGGTAGTATTGTTGCCTCACAGCTATAGGTTTTCTGGTTTGATTCTTGGTTGGGGTGGCTTCTGTGGAGTCTGCATCTCCTGCCTGTGTTTGTGTGGATTTGCTCTGGTGCCCTGCCATTTTACAAAGATGTGTCTGCAGTTTTAATCTCTGCGTCTCTGCTGAAAATTGTTTTTGTTCTGTCCGCAGTAAATTTGACAGGCATTTGAATTTCAGACTTCAGGTTTCTGAATGTTTAATTCCTTGCAGATTTGATGGTGCAGTGGTAGTATTGTTGCCTCACAGCTATAGGTTTTCTGGTTTGATTCTTGGTTGGGGTGGCTTCTGTGTGGAGTCTGCATCTCCTGCCTGTGTTTGTGTGGATTTGCTCTGGTGCCCTGCCATTTTACAAAGATGTGTCTGCAGTTTTAATCCCTGCCTCTGCTGAAAATTGTTTTGTTCTGTCCGCAGTAAAATTGACAGGCATTTGAATTTCAGACTTCAGGTTTCTGAATGTTTAATTCCTTGTATAATTGATGGTGCAGTGATAGTATTGTTACCTCACAACTATAGGTTTTCTGGTTTGATTCTTGGTTGGGGTGGCTTCTGTCTGCATCTCCTCCCTGTATTTGTGTGGATTTGCTCTGGTGCCCTGCCATTTTGCAAAGACGTGTCTGCAGTATTAATCCCTGCATCTCTGCTGAAAATTGTTTTGTTCTGTCCGCAGTAAAATTGACAGGCATTTGAATTTCAGACTTCAGGTTTCTGAATGTTTGATTCCTTGCAGATTTGATGGTGCAGTGGTAGTATTGTTGCCTCACAGCTATAGGTTTTCTGGTTTGATTCTTGGTTGGGGTGGCTTCTGTGTGGAGTCTGCATCTCCTCCATGTGTTTGTGTGGATTTGCTCTGGTGCCCTGCCATTTTACAAAGACGTGTCTGCAGTTTTAATCCCTGCTGAAAATTGGTTTTGTTCTGTCCGCAGTAAAATTGACAGGCATTTGAATTTCAGACTTCAGGTTTCTGAATGTTTAATTCCTTGCATAATTGATGGTGCGGTGGTAGTATTGTTGCCTCACAGCTATAGGTTTTCTGGTTTGATTCTTGGTTGGGGTGGCTTCTGTTTGGAGTCTGCATCTCCTGCCTGTGTTTGTGTGGATTTGCTCTGATGCCCTGCCATTTTACAAAGACGTGTCTGCAGTATTAATCCCGCCTCTGCTGAAAATTGTTTTTGTTCTGTCCGCAGTAGAATTGACCGCATTTGAATTTCAAACTTCATGTTCTTCAGAATACATAGTAGCACAACCTTTTTCTAGCAATTTTCTAAGTTTATAAGATGAATATTTTAAATTTGTCCCTATTTTGGGACTGTATTCCCCATTATTGGCTTCGTCCAGGTTTTTGTGCTAAGGTTGACAGCTATGGCAAGAACTGAATTCACTGAATATGGACTGTAGAATTGTGCATATTTACTGATAAAGGTGCACTGTAGAATTGTGCATATTTACTGATAATGGTGGACTGTAGAATTGTGCATATTTACTAATAATGGTGGACTGTGGAATTGTGCATATTTACTAATAATGGTGGACTGTAGAATTGTGTATATTTACTAATAATGGTGGACTGTGGAAGTCTGAGTAGACTTTTTTTATGATACATGTTCTCAACTGGGCAGTTTTGCCATTATGGGTGCATATGTTTTGTTTCATTGCTTACTGGAAAAATGTTCAAAACAAATTTAAAACACCCTCTAACAAGTGTACTGTATTGTACAAGGAATATAATTTTTAGTACAATGAGGAAGGTGTATCAAAGAGCACATGTATGTTTCATATGCAAGGGGCCTATGATTCAAAACAGCCCAAAATTAATCTTTATCTGCCACTGGCAAAATGTATTTTCTTTGAATGTGGGTTTCAATGCTGTTTCAATGAATGTGAGTTTCAAGGGCAGAGAAGTTTTAATGCTAAGTTTTCATTGTGAGACTGCATTGCTTTGTTTAACAGATTACTTAATGTTTGTGCTGTAAAATACAAAATAAAACTTTCAAATGAAGTCCAATCATTGAAGTAAAGCAGTATGCACATTAGTGTTTATGGTAAATGGAGTGAAATAGCCAAGTAATGGTTAATTGGAATGGCTGCAGAGGCTCCAGTACAACCATTATTTTGTCAGGGGAAGGGCAGCAAACTCAGACAGGCCCAGCTGAACTATACCTCCCAACTGTCCAGATTTTCAAAGAATGAATAGATTTTGCTTCTTATTTTTGGTTTGTTGTTCATAAAATTTGTAGTTTTAATTCCTAAATGATTTGCCAGAAGTCACTAAATAATAAGTTTCAGACTTCATAACCTTCATAAAATGCATGTTAAAGTAAGAGCCGTTCTATCAACTGTCTCAATTTATACAAGAGCAATTTTAGTACTGTTTATATGTGCCCCAATATATTTGGCCTTGTTCAGATTTACTGCATTAACAGGTTGAGAGGTACATGCAAATAAATTGCTTTATAGAATTAGGCATAGCCAACCTCTCAACTGTCCCCAATTTTGGCTCAAAATGTTGCTCTTCCCCTAATAATCCCTCCAAAATAGCAATTTTGGAAGAAAACATGGAGGGTTTACAATTAAGAAATAACTGTAATAATCAAAGTTATAGATTACTTGAAATGCATGTAGATTCTTTTATTTTGTCAGCTGCTCAAGGTAGCAGTACTAATATTAAAGTGTCCCTTCTTTGACAGGTAGAAGCTGTATTGTGTGTCTATTTTATATTTTTGCATCACATTTTTGGTCCATTTTCATAAAATTGTGTTTTTGGCAAATTAGTGACAAATCACTAAAGACTGAAGTTAGAAAATGACAGACATTTGAGTTTCAGATTTTATACCCTTCAGAAAATTCATACTAATGCAAGACCTATTCTATTATCTTTCTAAGTTTATTAGAGCAATATTTAAAAATTGTCCTTCTTGTTGTGCCTTTGTCCCACTTCTGTGTATGGCTTTGTCCAGATTTCTTGCTCTTGAAGTTGAGAGGTATGACAAATGTGTCAGGTCCATCACAGTCAGCCAGAGAGATTTCAAATTGTGACATGCTTGTTGCACCCCACTCCCCCATGTAGTGACTCTGGATGTGTCCAAGCAAGGCAAGGAGTAGTTGTATCTACCTTGGATGGGGAGGACACACTGCATAAGTACTACAGTGGCTTTTCATCTGTCCTTGATTTTGCAGAATGGTCTGGTTTCTGTCATATTTTTGTACTGTTGATTTATGCTTATTACTCAAAGTGCCTGTTGCTCTGTGTTTAAGTAGCAATGCTTTAATGACCATAAGGTAAGCTTGTCTGACATCGTAAGATGCAAGTAAGCTTTAATAAGCATACTGTTAAAGAATTGCCAACATTGAAAGCCTTTCTGTTGTTGCCATGCAGAGAATACTTGACTAGATAATGTATAAGCCTTGGGTATTAAAGGACAGGATTCCATTATTTTAAAAAGCTCATTACACTTGTTGGAGACTTCCAGTCATCTCTACAGGCTTTACCCGTAAACTAAACAGAATGCCAATCATGTGTGGTCCATAACCTGTACAGTAATCCTTTAAGCAATGTATCTTGAGCTTGTTTCTTGTTTGCTTTTCATTTTTACTTTTATCATGTTTTCCCCATGAAACGTTGTCAGGCAGCAGGTCTTTTGGATAAGAAACATTTTTACAAGTGGGGGCATCACATAGATTTCTACTTTCAGCATGTTGCTTGGTACTTTAATAAAGCTGAATATATTATAATTAGAACTGCAGTGCAAGGAGAAGTAGTTTGAGTTGAGTGCTTCTGGTTTTTCTTATACTTGATTTTGACTGGCATTCCAGTAATGTATTTAAAAAGTAATTTATTTTTTCATGCCTCACAACCTTTTGTTTCCATCTAGATATTAAGTAAGCTGTCATGCAGCCAATGCATTGAAATATTTTATTCTTCTACACTTATTTTTGTCTTGATTGGACTTTCATAATGATGGTTTGCCACCCAGGGCAGCGTATTTAATTAAAGTTAGTTTTTTTGTGGTTTTGTGCATAGCTCCTCCCCTTTATGGTTGACCACACCCCTTCCCTTTGACCCCGCCCATTCAGCGTCTCCTGCAGCCCCCCTGTGATTTGAAGTCACCAGCCGCCACTGTTTTCGTATGTCAAAAATGCCATCTGGGTTGTTGTGTTTAGAGAAGCACCCAGAAAAATTATCTGTTGTGAGGGTGTCAAATTTGACTTTTTTATGTTTACAGTGAATCCCAGGAACTTGAGAAGATTCTGAACAAACTGTAGATGCTGGAGTAAGACATCCTTGCTGTCTGCCTGAATAAGACAGTCGTCCAGATAAGGGTAAATTTGAATTCCCTTGAGTCTGCAATAAGCTACTACTAGAGCCAGGCACTTGGTAAAGACCCTGGACGCAGTAGAAAATCCAAAGAGCAGCGCAGAGAATTGGTAGTGCCTCGATCCTGCCTTGAACCTGAGGTATTTTCTGCGTTGCTGTCTGATGGGAATGTGTAAATATGCTTCTTTTAAAGCCAAAGTTACCATCCATGCATTTTTGGTCAGCATTGGTAGTAGCTGCTGTAGAGTAAGCATCTTGAATTTTGGAATTTACAGAAAAGTGTTCAAGACTGACAGATCCAGAATGGGTCTCCATGAATTTTGCTTCCTGGGGACTAGAAAGAGCCTTGAGTAAAAACCTTGTCTCATCTCTGAAAGTGGAACTAGTTCTATGGCTTTCATAGCCAAGAGAGCTTCCACCTGGTTTAATGCCTCTGACCATTGATGTTTTGGAAGATCTGGCCATCTGCTTGGCCTTGGTGGGGTATGAAAATGGAATTTGTAACCTCTTGAAACCACATCCAGAACCCACTTGTCTTGGGTTATACGAGTCCAATTTAGATGAAAAAGAGAAAGTTTTCCTCCGAGAGGGGCTTCCAGGCAAGAAGTTCCTGCAGCCCAACAGAGGGAGTCATTGAGTCTGTTTTCTATGAGCTTGCGACCTGTCTTCTCCTCCTCTAAGGGTGGAAGTAGTCCACTGTCTTAGTCTATAAGAGGCTTGCGTTTGAGGTCTACCTCGGGGGCGTCTATATCTACCTCTTTGTGGCCTGTCCGAATTGGGAAAGACCAATTTTTTGTAGGCCAATTCCTGCTAAATCTGGGTGGCTGTACTTGTAAGAAATCTTTAACTGTTTGCATGGACTTTGCCTTGTCCTCCCATCTTTTTAATCACGTCTTCAGCTTTAGATCCAAATAAACCATTATGCTAAACAGGAGCATCCAATAATTTAGCCTTTACCTGATCTAGCAAATTTTGTTCCTTTAACCATGCATGCCTGCTAATTACTGTGCCAGAGGCAGCAGCCCTACAAGAAGCCTCCAAGGCATCAAATCCACAGTGTAAACCATGCTTCCCAACTTGTTCAGTGGCATGCAATAAGTCATGTAGTTCCTTATCTGCACAGGCGGAAATGCAAGTTAGCTTTTGCTTTAAAACAGACAGGAGAAATTGCTGGTATTTCAGCATATGAAACTGACAGTTTAAAGCCCTAATAGATAAAGTAGCAAAAAAGTGTACACTTTTTTGCCCCATCTTTCTAAAGATCTGGAATCCTTCTCAGTGGGAATGGGGTTTTTAGCAGAAGCGGCCTTAACGCCCTTAGGACCCTGAGAAATAGTTTCAGGGTCAGCAATAGGGTTCTTGAATAAAAACTGGTGGGAATCAGGAACTCTATAGTATCTGTCTGGCTTAACAGGAGCTGGAGGAAAAGTGTCAGGAGTTAAGTTAGCCTCCGAAAAAGCATCATCCACAACATCCAAAATAGGAGGAATAGCCAGGGGCCTATGTTGGGGAATTAGAAGAAAATCCCTTAGTCTTTTCTTAGATTCCGAGTACTCCTGTCCTTCCCAGTGGAAATGTTCCCTCATTTCATGCAAAGTTTTCCCAAAAGAGAAATCCTCAGGGGGAGAAGCTGAAGGAATGGATTCCCCAGCATCAGAATCCTCATAAGGAGGGAAAGAATATTCCTGGTCAGAAGAAGAAACAGAAGCCTGATCAGAGGAGTCATAATAAACTTCCTGCCTTGGCCTTTTATCTGGAGGGGGATGTGAACCCCTAATCATAGTAAGCAAGTCCTCCGCCATTTTAAGTAACTGTTTCTGAGACTTGGGAGCCGGAACAGAAGAGGCCTGGGTTGCAGTCTTTGATTTGGAAGGAGTCTTTGCCTTTGTCTTTGGCTTTGCCTTTATAAGAAGCTGAGTAGGCCTGAAAACCCCTTCGGAAGCCGGTACCTGCACAGCGGCTCCAGACCCATCCGAAGGAGCATTGTCCGAAGGTCCAACTGAAATATTCAAAAGCCTAGTAGGCTCCTCGTGGGAGTCCGTTTCGGCTATCTGTTCCGAAATGGCCGACAGGGCTGCAAAAGTGCCTCACTGACGACGGCCGAACCTGAAGCTGGCTCCGCTTGTGCGATATCGTCTGATTTGGACGTCGGAGGCCTGTCTTTGTCCTTGCGTCATTTGTGAACTCCGGTAGCCGGAACCGTATCAGACGACATTTTGTAATTAAAACGCCTACCCAAGTAATGAAAAGCAAAATCGTACCTTCGTTTAATAGTACGTTGATTGAATCTAGCACAAAACCGACAACTAGCTACATCGTGGTCAGGGCCTAAGCAAGGAATACAGCAAAAATGAAAATCCTTACGAGGTATTTGCTTCCCACAAGAAATACAATTATTAACTTTTTCTGACATCGGACTGGAGCAAGAAAAAAAGTTTCCCCAACAGGGTACTTAGCTTTGAGTAGGAGAATTAAGTCTTCGGACTGAAGTTTGATTAGAAAAAATTGTCAGGAGTCAGCCGACCGGCACTTGCGAACTGCTATCACCGCACGGCAAGAAAGAATGGAGAACATGGCATCGGCTGTCAGCTTTGTACTCCTGGCGCTCTGACGTCAGGGAGCATGGCTGTACAGCCGACGCCGGACCCAGACTTTGGGATTCTGGCCGACCGAGGACTGCCTGCCGGCAGGGGAGAACCCTACAGTCATGACTGCAACAGTGAAACACGATGAACATCAGATCTATGTCCGGGCTCCCCCATTTTTGTGTTATCATTCTGAATATTTGTGGGTTTAGTTCCCATTCGTGTGGGTCCATAGTGTTTCTGCTTAGGTCATCTGCCAGTGTGTTTTTCTCTCCTGGCAGGAATTGTGCTTGCAGATGAACTTGGTAGCTTAGAGCTGTGTTCCACAAGGTCATGGCTTGTCTGCAGAGGGAGTAGGAGTGTGTGTCCCCTTGCTTGTTTATGTACCACATAACTGTGGTGTTGTCCGTCTTTAGTAGTAATTGTCCTGGATGCAGTAAGTCCTTGAAAGCTAAAATAGCATTTTGTACAGCTAGCATCTCTTTTTGATTGATGTGGAGATGTCTCTGCTCTGTGGGCCACTCACCCTGGATACATTTTCCTGCCATGTGTGTTCCCCAGGAGTAATCTGATGCATCTGTTGTCAGTGTCTGCCTGGCTGTGGGTTGAGTGAAAGGCTGTCCCATGTTGAGGTGACAAGCTTGTGCCCACCATCAAAACTCCTGTTGTAGGCAAGGAATTAGTGGTATAACTGTTTCCAAACTTTGACAGTGTTGAGACCATACGCTCTTTAGGTACCATTTTAGTTTCCTCATATGCAGTCTGGCATATGGAATTAGTAGTATGCAAGATGCCATGTAGCCCAAGGCCTGCAGAATTTTTCTTGCAGGGAGTTGGGTCTTTGTGGCCATTAATTGAAAATACTGAGTCAGTTGTCCTTGCTTGGCTGGCGTGCGATAAGCCATCTGGGCCGTTGTGTTCAAGCTGGCACCCAGGAATATTATCTGTTGTGAGGGCACTAGTTTTGATTTCATTTACTGTGCACCCCAGGCAACTTAAACTTTTTTATGTACGCCATATGTTTTAGTAGAATGTCCTTGCTCTCTGCTTGAATCAGGCAGTCGTCCAGGTATGGGTAAATTTGAATTCCTTTTTGCCTGCAAAATGCAATTACTGGTGCCAGCACTTTGTGAAGAACCTGGGCACAGTAGATAAGCCAAAGGGCAGTGCAGAGAATTGGTAGTGCATTGAACTAGCAAGAAATCTGAGGTATCTTCTGCAATTTTGTCTGATAGGGACATGCAGGTATGCCTCTTTGAGGTCCAAAGTCACGACCCAAGCTTTCTTACCCAGCATGGGAAGAAGCTGCTGTAGTGTCAACATCTTGAATTTCGGAACATCCAGGTAAGTGTTTAGTCTAGAAAGGTCCAGAATGGGTCTCCAGGCTTTCTGTTTTCTGGGAACCAGAAAGAGTCTTGAGTAAAATCCTTGTCCTTGTTCTTGTGGTGGTACCTTTTGAATAGCTCATGTCTATGAGTGCTGTAATTTGTTTTTGAGCCTCTGCCCCTTGATTTGGTGGCAGATTTGGCATTCCTTTTATCCTTGGCAAGGTGTGAAAATGGAACCTGTAACCTTGAGATACGATGTTGAGAACCCATTTGCCTTTGGTGATGCAATGCCAGTTGTGATAGAAAAGTGCCAGTTTTCCTCCTAAGGGGGCTGCCAAGAGAGCTGTTTGGCAGCTGTAGTGGAAAGTCATTGAGGCTGCTTTTTATAACGTTGTGGCCTGTCTTCCCCTTCTTTCTGGCCTGGTGTGCCCCATTGTCGAGGCCTGTAAGGACCTTGTGTCTGACCTCTACCTCTTGGATGTCTGTATCTGCCCCTTTGAGGTTTATCTGTGACTGGAAAGGACCAATTATTTGTTGGCCAATTTCTGCTAAAACGAGGAGGCTGAACCTGTAGGAAATCTTTTACCATTTGCATAGATTTTGCCTTATCCTCCATCTTCTTTAATACCTCCCTCTGCTTTAACTCCAAACAACACATCCCGCTGCAAAGGTGCATCCAATAATTTGACCTTAACATGATCTGGTAACGTATATTCTTTTAACTAAGCATGCCTTCTAATGACAGAGCCTGTAACTGCTGCTCTACAGGAGGCCTCTAAGGAATCAAACCCACATTGCAAAGTATGTTTTCCCACTTGTTCAGCTACATGCAATAAGTTCTGCATTTCTTTTAAGTTAGGAGGATCTGATTCTGGTAGCATTTTTTGTTTCAACTGAGACATCAAAAATTGCTGATATTTTAGCATGTGAAACTGGCAATTCAAGGCTCTCATTGCTAAAGTTGCAGACTTGTATACCTTTTTTCCCCATCTGTCCAATGCTCTGGAATCTCTGTCAGAGGGGAATGGATTTTTTGCTGAGGCCTTAATCCCTTTGGTTCCCTGAGAAACTGTTTCAGGGTCAGCAACAGGGCTTTTGTACAGAAACTTGTGAGAGTCAGGGACTCTGTAATATCTATCAGGCTTAACTGGGGCTGGAGGTAAGGAGTCCGGGTTCAAACTGGATTCAGTGTACACAATCCACAATGTCTAAAACTGGTGGAATAGCAAGGGGTCTGTGTTGGGGCAATAAAAGGAAGTCTCAGAGTCTTTTCTTGGATTCAGAGAAATCCTGGCCTTCTTTTAAAGAGAGATAGGCCTGAAGAGATCTGAACCCATGCCTTTCCTAGTGATATTCTCCATACCCGTGACTCAGCAGGAGGAGCCATAGAAACAATCCCAATGGAAATGCTCTCTCATGGTATGTAAGGTCTACCCAAAGAAGTAATCCTCAGGTGGAGAGGCTGATGGAATTGATTCCTCAGCATCAGAATCCTCATAAGGGGGTAAAGAATATCCTAGGTCCGAGGAGGAGTCATAGGAGAGGGACACCTGGTCAGAAGATTCATAGTCTGCATCCTGCCCAGGCCTTTTATCAGGAGGGGGATGGGACCCCCTGATCAGAGTGATCAGGTCCTCAGCCATTTTTGGCATCTGTTTCTTAGGCATGGAAGCCTGTCCTGGAGAGAGTTGTGTCTGTTTCTTTGCTTTTAAGGGGGTCTTAGATTTAACAGAGGGTTTAATAGTTAACTGGGTAGGTCTGAAAACACCCTCTGTAGCTGTGGAATGCTCAGCTACTTCGGTTTCCTCTGTAGGTTTAGGATCGGTAAACTGAAGGCCTAGAGTGCCCGAAGGCCCAGCCAGCTCCACGTGGGAGTTGGAGGCGGTCTGTGGTGCTGTGGGAGCGGTCGTCAGGGGCTGCGTAGGCACCTCGCTGAAAACCGGAGAACCGGCGACCGGCCTAGAAGAGGCCTCATCATCCGTTTTGGGCCTCGGATGCCTGTCCTTGCACTTTTTATGCATTGCAGTCGTCGAAATTTCCGATGGCATGGTATAATTGAATTTTCTACCAAAATAATGTCAGGCAAAATCAAACAGACGTTTAATAGTGCGCTTGTTAAACCTAGCACAAAACCGACAACCAGTGATGTCGTGGTCAGGGCCTAGGCATGGAATACAACAGGAGTGGAAATCCTTATGAGGTATTTGCTTCCCACAAGAAATACAGTTATTAACTTTTACTGACATCGGTCTGAGGCAAGAAAAAGTTTCCCCAACGGGGTACTTAGCTTTTTTAGAAGACTTCGGTTCTGGATTCGGAATGAAAATCTCAGGAGTCGGCCGACCGGCACTTGCGAACTACTGCTGTTCGGGCACCGCGCTGCAAGAAAGACTGAAGAAAATGGTGTCAGTTGCATCTTATATACCCCTGTCGCACTGACGTCAGGGAGGAGGCGACAGCAACCGACGCCAGACCAAGACTTTGGAACTCTGGCCGACTGCAGGACCGCCTGACAGCAGGATAACCCAAGTGCAATGACTGCAGCAGTGTCACACGATGAACGTCCCCTGATCAGAGTAATTAAGTCTTCGGCCATTTTAAGCATCTGTTTTTTAGGCATGAAGGCCTGTCCAAGTGAATGCTGTACTTGCATCTTTGTCTTTAATGGAGTTTTAGCCTTGGCTTTAGATTTAATGGTAAGTTGTGAAGGTCTGAAAACACCCTCAAAAGCCGATGCCTGCTCAGAGGCTCCGGACCCATCTGAGGGGTTAGTTTCCGTAGGCCCAATACCTTGAGTTTCCAGAGGCCTAGCCATCTCCACGTGAGAGTCGGAGGCGGCCTGTGGCTCTGAGGTAGCAGGTGTCAGGGGCTGTGAAAGTGCCTCACTGAGAACCAGCGAAACAGCAACTGGCCTGGAAGAGGCTTCATCATCAATTTTGGGCCTAGGATGCCTGTCCTTATCCTTGTCTTTGCGTTTTTTGTGTATTCCGGTCGTCGGTTGTTCCGACGGCATGGTATAATTGAAACTTTGGCCAAAGTAATGGCGAGCAAAGTCAGACGTTTAATAGTGCGCTTGTTAAATCTAGCACAAAACCGACAACTAGTGACGTCGTGGTCTGGGCCTATGCATGGACTACAGTAAGAATGGAAATACTTATGAGGTATTTGCTTCCCACAAGAAATACAATTATTAACTTTTACTGACATCAGTCTGAGGCAAGAAAAAGTTTCCCCAACGGGGTACATAGCATTATTAAAGACTTCGGTTCTGAAATTCGAATTAAAAATCTCAGGAGTCGGCCGACCGGCACTTGCGAACTGCTTTTGCTTCAGGCAACGCGCGGCAGGAAAGACTGAAGAAAATGGCGTCGGCTGCATCTTATATACCCCTGGCGCACTGACGTCAGGGAAGAAGAGACAGCAACCGATGCCGGACCAAGACTTTGGAACTCAGGCCGACTGCGGGACCGCCTGACGGCAGGATAACCCAAGTGTAATGACTGCAGCAGTGAAACACCATGAACATCGTGTGGGAAGTGAAATCTGTATCCTTGGGAAACTATATGTAAAACCCATTTGTCCCGGGTAATGAGTTCCCAGTTTTTTGCCTGCAGAGCAATCTTTCCCCCTACAGGAGCAGTCAGTTGAGAAGTGCTTGGAAGTTTGAAAGTTAAGACACTGAGAAAGTTTACCATTGGGGGAGTCTTACTACTCCCTGATTTGGAAGTGGGAGCCCCCCACTGCTTAGTCCTGTGCATACCCTGGGACTGAAGCCTGGGTGTTCTGCTGGTTCTGGGTTTGGACTGAGAAGGCCTGGAAGAGGTAGAAAAGACCAATTTTTAGAGGGCCAATGCCTACTAAATCTTGGAGATTGTACTTGCAGGAAATCAATAACAGTTTGCATAGATTTAGCTTCTTCTTCCATCTTTTTAAGAAGAACTTCTGCTTTGTTGCCAAACAGGTGGTCCTGATTTAAGGGAGCATCCAGCAATTTAGCTTTAACATGATCTGGCAAGTATTGCTCCTTAAGCCAAGCATGCCTTCAAAGTACAGACCCAGTGACAGCAGTCCTGCAAGATGCCTCTAGTGAATCAAAACCACATTGCAAAGTATGCTTTCCAACTTGTTCAGCAGAATGCATTAAATCCTGTAAATCCTTAATTTCAGCAGAGTCAGGAATCAACATCATTTTCTGTTTAAGCAATCCAATAATATGTTGCTGATACTTTAACATATGAAACTGGCAGTTTACGGTCCTAATGGCCAAAGTTGCAGAAGTATATACAGTCTTACCCAGTCTATCCAGCGCCCTGGAGTCTCTATCAGAGAGGGAAGGATTTTTGGCAGTAGTAGCCTTAATACCCTTGGGTCGCTATGAAATGGTCTCAGGATCCGCAGTAGGATTTTTAAAAAGGAACTTGTGAGAGTCAGGAACCCTGCAATATCTATCAGATTTTCTGGGAGCAGGAGGTAAAGAGTCAGGGGCCAAGCTAGATTCCGAAAAAAAGCATAATCAGCAATGTCTAGTACAGGAGGAATAGCTAACGGCCTGTGCTGGGGCAGGAGTAAGAAATCCCTAAGCCTCTTTAGAATCGGAGTAATCCTGGCTTTCCCAGCGAAAGTGCTCCCTAAGAGTATGCAGAGTTTCACCAAAAGAGAAATCCTCTTGGGGGGGTGGGGCAGAGAGAATAGAATCCTCTGCATCAGAATCCTCATAGATAGATAAGGGTAAATCCTGGTCATCAGAGAAAACAGTAATTTCAGAATCCTGGTCAGAAGTATCATAAGCAAATTCAGTCCTAGATCTCTTAGAGGGGGAAAGTTGGCTTCCCCTGATTAAAGTAACGAGGTCTGCAGCCATTCTTATCATTTGTTTTTTTAGGCATAGAGGCCTGACCATGCAGTCTGGGTGTCATATTTCTAGGCATGGTTTGTGTCTTAGGCCTTGAAGAAGACGGCGTTGGTTTAATATGCAAGTCAGAAGGCCTGAATACACCCTCAGAAGCCGGTGCCTGCACAGTGGCTCCGGACCCATCCAAGGAAGACACATCCGTAGGTTCCACAGTTGAAGCATCAAGCAGCATTCTAGACTCCAAATGGGTCACAGTAGAGGCCTGTGAATCTGAAGTAGCGGGTATCAGGGGCTGCGAAAGCACCTCACTGAGTACTGGCAAGCTGGCGACTGGCTTAGGAGAAGCGTCGTCGGCAGCTTTGGACCTAGACGGCCTGTCTGTCTTTATCTTTGCATTTTTTCAGAATGTCGATAGTTGGACGGCTTACCGAAGACATATCTGGATAATTGAACCAAGTACCAAAATATTTAGAAGTGTAAACATACGGACGATGAATAGTTCTTTGCTTAAATTAGGCACAAAACCGACAGCAAGGTACGTTGTGGTCAGGGCCTAGGCAAAGAATACAATATGAATGAAAACCTTTGTGAGGTATTTGCTTTCCACAAGAAATACAGTTACTGACTTTTACTGACATCGGTTTAGAGCAAGAAAAAGTTTCCCCAACAGGGTACTTAGCTTTATTTTAAGACTTCAGTTCTGAAACTCTAAAACAAAAATTTCAGAGTCGGCCGACCGGCACTTGCAAACTGCTTCTGCTTCGGGGACCACATGGCAAGAAAGACTGATGTAATTGTGTCGGCTGCATGCTTTATACCCCTGACTACCTGGCGTCATGGAAGATGAGACAGCAACCAACGCAGGACCCAAGACTTTGACAATCAGGCCGACTGAGGGCTACTGCAAGCAGATAACCCAAATGTGATGACTGCAGCAGTGAAACACAAAGAACATATCCAGGTAGCAGCTTCTAGGATGTCCCTGGTAGGGACACCTCTAGAAAAAGGCTGTACAGGTAGATGCAGCCTTGGTTGAATGTGGTCTAATCCCCTGTGGGTAGGTTTTCCATTGTGCTTATAGCAGAAATGAATGCAATGGCCTATCCATTTAGAAATGGTTTGCTTTGAAATGGCCTTCCCCTCTGCCCCTGCAGCAAATGCAACCAGCAGTTGTTCAGATTTCCTGAGGTTTATTCCTGTCCAAATAAAACCAAAGTTGTCTGTGCACATCTAAGGAGTGCAGTATTCGTTCCCCTTTGTTTTGTGGATTAGAAAAGAAGATTGGCAAATGAATGGACTTGACTAAGGGCCACACTGGATACTACCTTGGGCATGAAGGAGGGATTGGTAATGAGGGACACACTGTCCACATGAAAAACGAAGAAAGGCTCCACTGCCATGAGGGCCTGTAATTC